>NC_056625.2:99828489-100428489 GCF_002870075.4 Lactuca sativa | reverse complement strand
ACCTGATACTCTGGGAGAAATCATCACCAATAACGACTTGCAGGGTTTACCCCCAAACCCAAAACTAAAACATCAGGCCTCTCATGTTTCGCACACGAACATAAATAGCACCACCCACATAGAAGGTGACCTCTCCTCTATCGACTGATTGCTCAACTCAGACCAAAATTCTCCTCTCCCTCTAACTCCTTACCAAAATACTCTGATAGGCACTCGACTTCCCTCTCGAGGGACGCCTCTCCAAACTCAATCATGGCCTACAGGCCTAAAACCCATAGCGTCCAATCTCTACCTCATCAATCGTGACCGGATAACAAGAGAATCACAAGCATCATTCACTACGAACCATGGTACTCATCCCATGACATCTCTTCTCAATATGCTCCGGTGTATGGTACCCGAACCATAGCATCACTCCTCCATCTGCTCCGATGTATGATACTCGAACCATAACATCACTCCTCAATGTGCTCCAATGTATGGTACTCAACCATAACATCACTCCTCAATCCGCTCCAATGTATGGTACTCGAACCATAACATCACTCCTCAATCTGCTCCGATGTATGGTACTCGAACCATAACATCACTCCTCAATCTGCTCCGATGTATTTTACTCGAACCATAACATGACTCCTCAATACGCTCATTAGAATCTTCAGAATACTCCCTGTATCAAGTATGGGTCCTCTGCTTTCAGTAGTACGGGCCCATACTACCTGCCACATCTACCCATACTTTCCACACGGACTATGCCGGAGCTCCTAAGTAGCTGCTCGACCTTTTAGTTCACCAATTCCGTCGCGCGCTCGCTCCCTAGCGAAATTCTCTACCCTGCCAGTGCACTCATCTAGCTAAGGTTACTCCCTAGGCTCTTCCCAGATTCTCACACTTCTCTGCCATCAGCTGCTGAAGGGCTCCTAATAATGCCAGTCATCTACCTCCTGAATGTCGTCATATTCGCTTGGTAGCTGACTCCCATCCTCGAGAGTTCCACAAAGCACGAAGCAAGCAGCATTCGAGCATCGAAGAATATATATGACTCACTCTGGGTGATAACTCCGCTTGCTCTGCTCCTCTTCGGAAGTACCACCGAACTCTGCAACTCTTCCCCTCGCGGGCTCTAACTATTCTTTCTCCAAGTACCACAGTACTCATCTAGGTATCTCCCCTAGATTACTCCTCTACTCAAATCCCTTAAAGGATTCCAATCAACTATTCTCACTCATCACATACTCAAAAGCACATCGCATATCACAGAAATTCCTAGGCTAAGGCATCACAAATCAGGCCACTCTAGTCCTAATATATGGAATACCTAACCTGTCTCTAGCATGCAATAATATCTCATAAAGTGCATCATAAATATCTCATAACACAAAAGTAAGGGTATTTTGAGAAATCACCGTTCGGGCTCTGGCTGATTGTACACACTGCTCTTTCTCGTTTTCTCTTTGAACTCTTATTCGCTTTAGAAAATTATTTCTTTGAAAACTTTTCTTACTTCCTCAATTTGAGTCCAGAATTACCCGAAGGCGCATCCGAATCCCTCAAACCAAGGCTCTGATACCAACTTGTAACACCGAAAATTTCAAGACAAAATTTTCATTTAAAATAATCATTTTATTCTTAGAACACTTGCTTAAAATCTCATTCATAATTGAATTACAAAACATAGCTTCATTTTCACTTGCATAGAAAACCAGGATCCTCCAAAATATGACTCTTTCTCTGGTGTGTACAATCAAGCCGGTGCCGTCCCGTGATACTGAAAGAAACCTGAAAACAACATAAGACAAAACACTGTAAGCACGAAGCTTAGTGAGTTCCCCAAAATACCACACACATAACACATATAAGCCACTCGAGGCTATAACTCTATGGGTCCATGCACCCAAACTCTGTGAACCCTCAGGTTTTAACTCTGTGAACCTTCCGGTTCTAACTCTAGGAACCCTTCGGTTCCAACTCTGCAAACATGCACAGCATAAATCACATAGAAATAATGCAGTACAACACATAACATACATAGCATACAAATACACTGTCACATAACTCTGGTTACCTACTCAAGGTAAAGTATAGTGACAAAACTCACCTGGCAAGCAGAAAGCAGATATCTCCATACTTGAATCTCGAATTCGCCACCGCCTAACACGTAAGGCAAAACTCTCATGACTATAACTCTCGAGACTAGAATAAATCCTCTCAATGCACCCTCTTAAGGGTAAAAGACTATTTTACCCCTCTCTTGGCCCAACGGCCACATCGCTGACCAAACCCTAAAAGTCAACGGTCAACCCTTGGTCAAAATCAAAGTCCTCAGTCAAAGTCAACCCCTGACTGACCCTACTCGCCGAGTCAACCCTATGACTCGCCGAGTTCCTATAATCAGAACTTCACTCAATCCGCGACCTAACTCGCCGAGTCACTCCGAGACTCGCCGAGTCCAACAACTCTGAGTCCACTCGCACACATCTCACCGAGTCATCCCTTGACTCACCGATTCTCGACTCAACCAAGGAATATCGGGAATCTTCGACAAGACTCGCCGAGTCCAAGAACAGACTCGCCGAGTCTAAGACTATCATCAACCTACTCGCCGAGTTGTTCATACAACTCGCCGAGTTCCAGGCCATCTTCATCCAACTTGCCGAGTTGTTCTTCCAACTAGCCGAGTCCCAGCTCATCTTCAAGCAACTAGTCGAGTACACCCATGTGACTCGCCGAGTACCACCGGTCTGAATCCATTCAGAAGCATTCCAGGCCATGCAATTGCTCCAAAACATAGATCTAGCCTCCTACCACTCATCCATCACGTAAAGTGGCAAACTTTACGTGAATCCAAAGAGATCTAGGCCATTTGAACATTGGGCTAGGGTTTGGGACATGAAAGCTTCACTAAACACTCCAACACAGGGACTTTCATGCTCTCTGATTCTTCTCCCTTCCAGATCTGAGGTAGCAACCTCAGATCTAACCTCTAGACTTCCCGTTACATCCATAGACAAGTTCCCACAAACCCCAAAATGAAGAAACAACATAACAACAGCCCAAGAACGAGATATTACCTCCAAGAGATGCCCCATCTGCAATGCAATTCGAATCCAAGCAGAGCCCCTTGCTCCAAGCCTTCAATCTCCCAAAATTCCTTCAACAATTACTTCTCCAAGCTCCAATCCACTCAACAATGGTGCTTCACTGCGATTTAGGGTTTTCTGGGGCTCAAGGGGTGATAAGGAGGCTGGGAGGAAGACATAATGTTCTTTATATAGGGCTCAACCCCGAGAATTAGGGTTTTCTCCAATCAGCGCCTACTCGCCGAGTCCTCCTCACTGACTCGTCGTGTCGGCTACTTAGCATGCGACCCAGTCGCGACTCTACTCGCCGAGTCCATCCATGGACTCGCCGAGTCACTCTTTCACAACTTACTCTTTTAGCCCTTCAACTCTACTCTTGATATTTCGGGATGTTACACCATTTACCCATAGGCACAGGTAAAGGCTCTAAGCTCCCATATGGTTTCTGATGTTGTGTCTTGACTCTTGCACAAGTCACACACTCGGCCACATACTTTTCAACATCAAGCTTCATCGTTGGCCACCAATAGTAGGGTTTCAGGTCCCTATACATTTTAGTACTGCCAGGATGAATCGAGTACATGGTCTTGTGAGCTTCTTCCATCAGAATATCTCTTATTCCTCCATACTTAGGTACCCAAATCCGATCTTGTAACACCTTTAGTCCGTGACTGTTTATACCGAACACCAACGTTTTGCCCAAACGTTCTTCCTTTCGGTCATTCTTCTCAGAAGCTTCCTCTTGAGCTTTCTTTATACTCTCCACAATTGTCGAGACAACTTCTATTCTCAACGCTCTTGGCCTTTTTCTCTCAACATTGACTTTCCGACTAAGAGCATCAGCAACAACATTAGCTTTATCGGGATGGTAAAGTATCTCACAGTTGTAGTCCTTGAGTAACTCTAGCCAGCGTCGTTGCCTCATATTTAACACTTTCTGATTAAAGAGATATTGGAGACTCTTATGATCAGTGAAAATTTTACACTTCGTGCCATAGAGGTAATGCCTCCATATTTTCAGAGCAAAAACTATGGCTGCCAACTCCAAATCCTGAGTAGGGTAGTTCTTTTCATGCTCCTTCAACTGTCGAGACGCATATGCGATCACCTTTTCTCTTTGGGTCAAGACACAACCCAATCCAACACCAGATGCATCGCTATAGACAGTGAAGTCTTCAACTCCATCGAGTAGAGATAAAATCGGTGCCTCGCATAGCTTCTTCTTTAGCTTCTCGAATGCTTCTTTATGCTTATCATTCCAAGCATAAGTAGCTCCTTTGTGGGTCAAAGCTGTTAATGGGCTAGCGATCGAAGAAAAGCCTTGGATAAACCTCCGGTAATATCCGGCTAATCCTAAAAAGCTTCGGATCTCCGTGGGACTTTTCGGTTGTTCCCACTTCATTACAGCCTCAATTGTAACGCCTGTAGATCCGGGCTAGTAAATTTAGAGATAATAGGGGTCGAAAACGACTTTTTTACAAAAGATTATTTGGAATAAATAATCTTAACCAAGTTGTAGAATATGTCTCAAGGGTTCCGTACATATAAAGAGCGCCGAAATCCAAGTTATAATGAAGAAGTTATGACCCGTCAAAGTTTAGCGACGGAACCGACACGGCACCGCGAAGACGTAAATAGTGAATTTATGATAGAGCGACTTTTAGCCTCAGTAATCTAAATGAAAGTCGTATAATATGCTAACCTGAGAACGTCCATAAAAAAGAACGCCCAAATCTGACTTCGTATGAGGAAGTTATGATTTTTCGAAGTTTCGGCTTAGCGGTGTACAGTCCGAAGTTCGAGTATTAGATCGAGCGGTTTTTAGCCGACACAACCTAAATGAGAATCGAAGATCTCGTTATTAGTAGCGTAACGATAAAAAGACAGACAAAAATAGGTATCGGATGAAGAAGTTATGAGATTTTAACGGACCAATCTTGTCCCGACCTGTTAAAAATATAACTTTCAAAATAAAGTCAGAATTAGCCGACAGAGTCTAAACGAAAGTTGTAGGGTACGTTCCCGCCTACGCGTGGATATAAAGAACGTCAATAACGGAGTTCGTATGAACGAGTTATAAAATATTATAGCATATTTACGTATTAAAATAAAGTATAAATCATATATACGTATACATATATATATATATATATATATATATATATATATATATATATATATATATATATATATATATACAAATTTATATATCATTAGAAAGGTATCGACGATGCGGTCATTATAAGACTATGGTTGAGTATTTTCAATATTAGTTTAGTACAAAAATCGTTAAATCTATTTAAAATAGTACTATGAAGGGGTGTTTAGTCATTTATATAACTATAAGGTCATTAAGTAATTATGGAGGGTAGTTTTTGTAAATTCAATTACTATAAATAAGAGGTTTTGGCTCTCATATTTCTTGCACCATTCTCTTGATTCAAGAGTCTTTCTCTTCTTATCCCCCGAGCATTTCGGTCCCTCGTGATTCGACTTCTCTTTCTGTAGTTTTAGTATAGTAAGGTGAGCGCTAAAGCACTGCACGAATCATTCTTAGAAAGATTCAGCGACGAAGTTCTGCCCTTGCAGAGCCCGACTCCTACCTAAAATCCTCTTGTAAGTAAGTTATGTTTACCCTATTTTAAATATAGTTTATATTTAAAATTAGTATTGTTATTATAAATTTATAATAAATATTTGAGCTATTATTATGACTTATATTATAACAAACCGTCTTTTCAAACCTATGTAATAGTGTAGGTCAATTTGTACTTATTTATAAATTAATAAAGAGAAATTATGGGTTAAAGCAAGCACCTCGCAGATGGAATCTTTGCTTTGATGAGAAAGTCAAGGAATTTGGCTTTTCTTGGAGTGAAGATGAATATTGTGTATATGTCAAGGCTAGTGGGAGTATAGTTTGCTTTTTGGTATTGTATGTGGATGACATACTACTCATAGGAAATGACATCCCAACTCTGCAGGAAGTTAAGTCCTGGCTTGGGAAATGTTTCTCTATGAATGACCTAGGAGAAGCTGCCTATATTCTAGGGATAAGGATCTTGAGAGACCGGAGTAAAAGACTAATTGGACTTAGTCAGAGTACCTAATTGGATAAGATGCTGAAGAGATTCAACATGCAGGACTCCAAGAAGGAGAGTTACCCATCCAGAGTAATGCCAGATTGAGTAAGACACAAAGCCCTAGTACTGAGGCTGAGATAGCAGAAATGAGTCGAATACCTTATGCTTCGGCTGTAGGATCAATCATTTATGCTATGACATGTACTCGACCTGATGTAGCCTTTGCCTTGAGCATGGTTAGCAGGTATCAGGGGAACCCTGGCAAGGCACACTGGACTGCGCTAAAGAATATCCTGAAGTACCTACGGAGGACTAAGGACTGGGTCCTTACTCTCGGTGGGAGTGATGACTTGAGAGTTGTAGGGTATAGTGATGCTAGCTTTCAGACAGATATGGATAATTTCCGCTCTCAGTCAGGCTGGGTCTTTACCCTAAACGGAGGAGGAATTTCTTGGAAGAGTTCCAAGCAAGAGACAGTGGTTGATTCAACTTGCGAATCAGACTATATTGCAGCTAGTGAGGCAGCAAAGGAGGCGATATGGCTGAAGAACTTCATTGGAGAACTTGGAGTTGTACCATCTATTAAAGAGCCAATGGAAATATTCTATGATAGTAAAAGTGTTGTTGCCTTAGCCAAGGAACCAAGGGATCACGGGAGATCCAGACACATCGACAGACAATACCATTTCATCAGACATCGAATAAAAAAAGGACTCCTCGTGGCAAAGAGGGTATCATCAGATGAGAATCCAGCAGATCCCCTCACGAAGGGAATGACTCGGGTTAAGCATCTCCAGCATGCTCGGAGCATAGGGCTGAAGGATGATATTAGATTTAGTAGTTAGATAACCTCGAAATTTGTAAAGTGTAATTGACATTAGATGATGAATAAAAGGTGTTTTATTTATGAGTAAAGTGTTGCTATCTCTTGTCGATCATTTACTATATTTCTTTTGCATGTTTTGACTTCCAAAATAATTATGTTTGGTATATCATATTATTCGAACCTCCACAGTTGGTCATATGTCGAAAGTAGGTATGAATCAAGACTGTAATGATTGGTTGCAGAGGTCTAAGGTGTTGGACATGGCTACAACAATCATGAGTGCTCAAAAATTCTGAGCATTGGACTCAACCCACGCTCACTGGAATCACTTCATGGAATTTATCTCGAGTGATCGTGAGATGGTAATATCATATAAGTCTTCAAACCTAGAGATATGATTTGTTACTTATGAGTTTGTTATGCATTGATTGTATGAAAACGCATTGGTAACTCGATGTTATAAAACGTGTTCTTGTGTATAATTCAATGAGTGGTAGAACAAACATATGAGTCGAAGTTTATCTATTCCTTCTTGGATTAGAAGCTGATATCTAGGCCCCTCGATGATTTTGTTTTGACCTATGTACCGGGCCCGGTCAGAACTAAGTTGATGTGTTCAATTAAGTTCTTTGTCAAACAAATCGGAAATCGGGAAACAAACTGTTGGACAATAAGTAAGACATTGTTCCATGTAGTTGTCTGACTGATATCTAGAACAAAGGATTATATGATTACTTATCTTAAATGGCGTATCATCATCTTCTCATTTCCGAGAGACCTTGAAAGAGCTACGATTGTCGATCGGTTCCTGAAGTCATACTTGCAGTTATAGTTATTAGACTTTTCCAAATATGAGACTGTTGGATAAGGTGTCTAAGTCCATAACTATTCTGGTATGTACTTGAACCGACCCGGCATGGTCCATTTGGGTTGCATGGCACCATGCAATTGGATAGACTAAATGAGAGAAATAACACTTGTGGTTTATTAGTATATTATAAGTTCTAATATATTAATAGTATTATTTAATTAGTTTGATCAAGAATTAATTTAGAATTCATTAAGTGATCAAAAGATAACTAATTAAATATATGGGTTGATTATGTAAATCATCCAAAACTTGCATAGTGGGCTAAGAGGCTCCACGGATTATCATGTTGGGTTAAACCCATAGGATGCTCCATGGGAGTTACAAACACATGGGTCATGGAAACGAAGAGCCATGACACATTAGGGTTTACATGGTGTAACCCTAGACGTGTCATAGTATATAAAGACCATCTCCTCCACCAAATTCGGTTACAACACTAAGAAACAAGAGGGCTAGAGCCGATTTTGCAAGTGTGAGATTCTCTCAAAGTTTACTCCTTTGCATTTGGTGTTGTGTGAAGCATTTGAGGCATCACACTTGGGGTGCTAGGTTCACAAGGTTTCAAGGATCATAATCAACAACAAGGTAAGTTATTCTGTCTTTCATTCAAGTTAAAAATCTTCCCCATGTATGCTAGATAGGAATATAACCTTGGAATTCAACTTTGTATGATAATTTGACAAACATAGATCCAAGGTTATTAGGGTTGCATGTACACTTAGGAAGTGTTAGAATGCTCAAACCCATTAGGTATGTGGAGAGATGCTTAACATGCAGGATGCTCAAGGTTAAGCATCAGAGGCCGCATGGAAAGTTGTAGCCTCTGGAGGTTCCCATGTGGAAATGGGGGTAGATTGCTATGGATTTTATCACCAAGTTGTCGAAGACGGTAAAGGGTTTTGATCTTATATGGGTCATCGTGAATCGATTGACCAAGAGCACCCACTTTCTGGCGATCCGAGAGAGATTTTCGGCCGAAAATTTGGCCGATGTGTATGTTCATGAGATTGTTGCTCGTCATGGGGTTTCATTCTCTATTTTCACAGACTGTGATGTTCGGTTCAGCTCTTGATTTTGGCAAATGTTCCACGAGGCTACATTTCAGCATTGCATATCATCCGCAGACCGATGGCCAGAGTGAGTGGACGATACAGACCACTTAGGAGATGTTGTGGGCCTGTGTTATTGATTGTTATGGGAGTTCGAATTCCTAACTACGTCTTGTGGAGTTCTCCTATTACAACAGTTACCACTCCGTCATTTGTGCTCCGCCTTTTGAGCTCTTTATAGACGGGGATGACGTACCCCGATTGGTTGGGGCGATGTTGGTCATAGGGTTATAGGAAGAACCAAAGTAGTCCTCAAACCATAGAGCTTATTCAGCAGATCAGGCAAAGACTGCATACCGCTTAGAGTCGGCAGAAGAGCTATGCCTACTGGCGTCGAACCAATTTGGAATTTTAGGTCGGCGATATAGTATTATCAAAGGTCTTGCCTTGGAAAGGTGTGATATGCTTCAGGAAGAGAGGGAAGTTGGGTCCTCGGTATATTGGGCCTTTTCGAGTGATTGTCAGGGTGAGCAAGGTTGCTTACAGGTTGGATCTACCAGAGGAGCTCAGTCAGATACACAACACTTTTCCATGTTTTCGCAGCTATGAAAGTGCGTATTGGATGAGGATGCAGTGATTTCCTTGGACGATATTCAGGTCGATGTGTTCCTAAACTATGTTGAGAGACCGTTATTTTTAAAAGAAAGATGAAGGTCTTGCGCAACAAAGAGATACATCTGGTAAAGGTGTTGTGGCAACATCAGAGAGGCTCCGAGTGGATCTTGGAGCCGGAGGCCGAGATACGGGAGCATTATCCAGAGTTATTCGCCGAAACAGACTTCGAGAACAAAGTATAGATCAAGTGAGGGAGAATTGTAGCATCCTGATGGCGAGGTACTCCTAATTTCAACCCTATAATTTAGTTACGTTGCATTCTAGTCCCTAAGTAGAAGAATGTATCCATTGGAAGCCCTAGTGGCAAAATTGTAAATTAAAAAGAATGGGAGTACGCCATGCATATGTGCGTACGCTTAGTGTACTAGAATGTGCCCTAGTATGTTGGTCGTACATTGGCATACGCGGGGCATACTCGACAACCTCATTTTCCCTCACCTCTTTATTCTCCACTCCCCTTGAGACGTTTTTACAAACCCTAATCGTTAGATTGTGTGTTTTAAGCTTAAGTGTCTGTTCTTGGTCTGTTAACCTTGGGAAGCTCCAGAAGGTATAAAGCTTTGATCCAGACTTGTATTTCTTTGTGACCTTGCCATGAGAAGTTTTATGAGTTTTTAGACCCTTCTCTTGGACTTAATGAGTATGAGCTACTCTAAGACCAAAGGAGTTGTCCTTTCAGAAGATTTGAGGTGCATTAAGTCGTAAAAATGCTACCTTGACTCATTTGGTGCTTGCATGCTAGTTATAGAAGTCTTGAGTTGTCACACCCCCGAACATGATGGCGGAAACATCCGAGGGCTCGTGTGACTATCAATTAAATACCATTACAATGAATATATATGAACAAACACATACATCACCAACATTACATAGTACAATTGTCATTGTTCACATCAAGTACATTGTATAAATATTACATATCCATAGCATAAATTGTTTTAGAGTCACAAAACATAACATCCTAACACACTTGCTAATTTTCTTCAGCTTATCTGTTACCTGATAATACAAATTATTTTGAAAACAGTCAACATGTATAATGTTGGTGAGTTCATAAGCATGTTTGACAATAATTGTTTTGTATTATTTGTATCACCCAGAAAATCCAATATAATTTCTATACAAAATCTCTATACGAAAAAGATGTGATGATCCCATAAGTGCATATGTATGCGATTGCGAGACATGTAAAAGTGATTGTTGTTCAAAATTTTATTTTTGTATTATAGTTACTGTATGTAGGAGTGAATAATGTTGTTCCCCCGGAAAACCCGATGTTTTCCGATATAAATAATATGATAGTTTTGTATTATTGTATCATCTCAACGAATGAATAAGATTTCCCATGATTACTTAGCTGGTAATGGATCTCTATGTGAGTGGTTATAACCATGCATAATAATGACTAATTCGCCTGTCGTGGCATTTTTCCAAACGTCGGTTTTGATCAAGATTTTGTCACCCTAGACTGGCCGAGTCTAACTGTAGCGAACAGCTTAGGTGTGGGTGAGTCACCCCCGTATAGATCTATACACAAACACTCGCTCTCCCTCCAGGATACTCTGGTTATAACTACAGACTACGACCGACACTTATTGGTGACACCCGTTATTTCTCACGAAATCCCATGAAATTGAATAACCTTGTTTTAGAACCGGAATGATGATTACGTGAAAATGAAGTAAGCCAAACAGACATGAAAGAGGACAATGGTGGTCCACTAATTATGTACGTTATTATAGACTGTCGAGTATGTTACGGACACATTATATCCCATTAAGGATATTATGAATGTTTAGTTCCTATTAGCAATGCAAATCGTCCACTAAGGCCCAATAGCATGTTAAAGTTGATAAACGCCCATTGGGCATGCAAATGGATCACCAAGACCCAAAAAACATGTTTGAATATATTGGGCCGAATAATCATGATATTGGGCCACAAAGACCCAATAGCACGAACAGAAGATTTTTGGGCCCAATCATTGAATCATTTATGGTTTATCGAGTTTAAGTTCGTAGTGTATGTATTTGTTGTATGCTAAATGTTTATTCGCAATGTAAAAAAAATATCTTAATATTTGATTTATAATGAAGCTTTGGTGTTATATATATATATATATATATATATATATATATATATATATATATATATATATATATATATATATATATATATATATATATATATAACTTTGCGTTATAAACTTGATATTTTTAACCCAAAAATTTATATTTGTGTATTTGGCCCAAAAACATTTAGTTTGACCATTGCAGCCCCTTTATCTATGAAATTGGCACTTTTAGTCCCTTTTTATGAAAATTGACATTTTTGGTCCTTAAACCATTTTTCTTGACATTTTTTACCCAAACTTTATTTAAATAATAATTCCAGTCCAAAACTATTGTATTTGTCATTTCCAGCCTTTATTTGTAAAAATTTTACATTTTTGGCTCAAATTCAGTAAGTTTTACAATTTTGACCCCAAAATCAAAAACTTTGCATTTTTAGTCTAATTTTTGTATCAAAGTCATTTTCAGCCCCTGAAATAGTTTATTTACATTTTAGACTCATAGTTTGTTAAGTTTTCCATTTCAGCCCCTCAAATACTTCATTTTTCGCAACTTTGGGCCCAAAACTCGTGAGGCCCAAATTTAAAGCCCATTAAGCTAAAATTTATGTTCTTGACCGCTAGACAAGTGTTATTTTCATATAAGTTAGGTTTCTATGTAAATAATATTGTTTGGTCCTTATAAAACTGAAAATACCATTTTTTACCCCAAACATTGACTATTTTGGCAAAAATGACACTTATAAGGATTTTGATTTTGTTTTCACTTCATAAGCCTAAAGATCCTTAGATCTTTGAAGTAAGTTGTTTCATATGTACATTTTTTATGTATTCTTCACACTTTAGCCATAGATTTCAAGATTTAGAAAATAACATCATATTTTCCTAACATAAACCAAAGAAATCACATATAACAAGCATACACACATAGATCAACACATAGTACTTGTATTCTCCCTTAAAAATAAGTAAAAACCGAAAACAAGGGGGTATGAACTCACCTTTGCTTGTTGTTCATGGTTTTGAAGAAGAAATGGAAGACAATGAGGTAGTTCTCAGCCCTAGTGAGCTCCTTGAGGAATCTTTGGGCTTAGATGGGTTCTAAGAAGCTTGATCATGAATTTGAATTAATTAAGAGAAGATTTTTTATAAGATATAGAAGTTAATCCATGGATCTAAGTAAAAACATACCAAGGATTTGTGATATGAGTGAAGAACCTTCTTGGAATTTTTGCTAATCTCGAAATTTTGATGGAAGAATGAAGGTGTTCTTGAGAGGATTTGGAAGTATTTGGAAGTTAATTAAGTCTGTGTGTATGTGTGTGTTGATGCTCTCGGCCAAGAGTAGAGGAAGAAGAAGAGGGGATAGAGGTGAGGTGATATTGCATGGATGTCCACCATTCAAGAAGGAGGTGGCATGCTCACAATTTTCCTGCTTAATCCATTTTATTTTAATTTTTCTTCTAATCTTTTCTTTCTTTTTAAATGGGACAAGAACTGCATTAAGAAGGGAAAAGGATTCATTTTTGGCCCAATTCTTGATCCTTACTTGAAATCATGAGGTCCATAAAGATGTTTTCGGCCCATTAGGCCCTTAAGGTGGTTCACGGCACAATTAGCATAAAAGATTAGGTTTGTGGCCCATTAGGGCTTATTAGATTTGTTACGGACCAACAAGGCCCACTAAAGGAAAACTAATTCATTTTAGGCCCATTATATCCAAAATGTTAAATTTCATGCAAGTGGGTCTAATTAGGGCCTATTTAAGGGTCCTAAGCCCAAAATAGTCAAATTGGAGGCTTATTGGTCAATTAGGCCCAATAAGAAAATCGAAGTCCATAATGGACTTAAACCGGGATTTTTAGGGTTTCTAATCTTTTGTTGACTATTTGAAGTGTTTGCGTAGGGTTTTTCATGGAACTTTGGTGTTATTGAATAAACATCATGCATACTTTCAAGTTTTTGTCACAAATGTTATCATTGTTAATGTTAACAAAAGCATTAGATTTCATAGTTGTGACATCATCCCCCCGTTAGAGGGAATTTTGTCCCGTAATTCTTTTTGAAGCTAGATTTCAGATTACGAGAATAGGTGAGGGTACTTTTGCTTCATCTAGTCTTTGCATTCCTATGTGAATTCCATTCAACGTTTTGCGTTCCACCGAACTTTCACAATTGGAAGGCGACTTTGCTTAGTACGCTTCACTTCCCTGTCCATGATTTCAACTGGTTCCTCGATGAATAGGAGATTCTTGGTGATTTCGATTTCCTCCAGTGGGATGACAAGAGTTTCATCGGATAAGCACTTCTTCAAATTGGAAATATGGAGCACGAGGTGAACACTTCTGAGCTCAACAGGTAGTTGTAGCCTATAGGCCACTGGACCGATTCGGGCAAGAATCTTGAATGGCCTAATGTATCGTGGGTTTAGTTTTCCCTTTTTCCCGAAACGAATCACCCCTTTCTAGGGACAGACCTTTAAAAAAACTCGATCCCTGACTTGAAATTCCAATGGCTTTTTCCGTTTATCAGTGTAGCTCTTCTGTCGGTCTCGCGATGCTTGAAGTCGAGCTCTGATTTGAACTGTCTTCTCTATCGTTTCACGTATGATTTCTAGCCCTGTTAATTCATTATTTGGTGTATGTCCTCTTGCTAGCTGAGTGTCCCCTACCTCAGCCCAACACAACGGTGATCTATATTTACGCCCATATAATGCTTCAAAAGGAGCAACTTTAATGCTTGTGTGATAACTGTTGTTGTATGAAAACTCAATTAAAGGCAAGTGGATATCCCACAACCTTCCAAAGTCTATCACACATGCTCGGAGCATATCTTCAAGTGTTTGTATGGTTCCCCCACTTTGACCATCCGTTTGTGGGTGGTAAGCGGTGCTCATGTGGAGTAGTGTTCCCATAGCTTTCTAAAGTGATTGCCAAAAGCGTGACATGAAGCTACTATCTCGATCTGAGATGATAGATATTGGCACTCCATGAAGTCTCACTTCCTCCTTAATGTATATCCGGTTTAATCCTTCCATCTTATAGGACTCTTTTATTGGCAGGAATTAAGCGGATTTGGTTAACCTATCAACGATTACCCATATAGCATCCAACTCGTAAGTTGTCTTCGGTAATTTAGTCACGAAGTCCACAGTAATCTGTTCCCATTTCCACATTCACTTTGGCGCTAGTGAGACACTTTTCCACGTATGTGGTGATTTCTGCCTTCATGTTTGGCCACCAATAGTGTTGTTTGATATCTAGGTACAATTTATTTGATCCCGGATGGATGGAGTATCGTGTCTTATGGGCCTCATTCATTACTACCTCTCTGAATCCTCCAAGTTTAGCGACCCAAATTTGGTTCATGAGATAATATGTTCCATACTCCTTGGCCTCGAAGTTCTTTTCCATTCCCCATAACGCTTTTCTTATTCTGTTTTTTTGTCTTCATGGCGTCAACCTGGGCTACTTTGATTTGCGAGGACAGATGGGATTGAATGGTTCTTGAAAGAGTTTTCACACGACGATTTGAGTATTCTTTCCGACTCAAGGCATCAGCTACCACATTAGCCTTTCCTGGGTGGTACTTCATTTCGCACTCAAAATCGTTTAGTAGCTCAACCCATCTTCGCTGCCTCATGTTTAACTCCTTTTGATTTAAAATATGTTGGAGTCTCTTGTGGTCGGTGAAAATGGTGCACTTTGTACCATAAAGGTAGTGCCTCCAAATCTTCAAAGCAAAGACCACAGCTCCCAATTCGAGATCATGGGTGGTATAATTCACCTCATGTGTCTTTAGTTGCCGGGATACATATGCTATCACCTTCCCATGCTGCATGAGTACACAGCCTAAACCCTGATTCGAAGCATCGCAGTAAACTATGAAGTACTCAGTCCCATCTGGTAATTATAGTACTGGTGCACTACAGGGAGCTCGTTTCAGGGTTTGGAAAGCAACCTCTTGCTTTTCCGTCCAGCTGAAAGATACAACTTTTTGAGTCAACGTGGTGAGGGGTTTGGCTATCCTTGAAAAGTTCTAAATGAACCTTCGGTAACAACCTGCCAGACTTAAGAACTGACGAATCGTTGTCGGTGTCGTTGGGGTTGCCCATCCTTTAATGGTTTTAACCTTCGATGGATCTACATGGATCCCTTCTTTACTGACAACGTGACCCAAAAAGTTTACATTTCGGAGCCAAAACTCGCATTTAGAGAGTTTTGCGTACACTTCTCAGCTTGCAGGGTTTCCAAATTTTGTCGAAGGTGCTTACTATGTTCTTCTTCACTTCGGGAGTACACTAGAATATCATCAATGAAGACAATTCTGAATTGGTCAAGGAATGGTCGACAGGTTCGGTTCGTGAGGTCCATAAATGATGCAGGGGCATTCGTTAGACCGAAGGGCATTATGACGAATTTATAACATCCATAGCAGGTTCGGAAAGCAGTCCTTGGGATGTCCTCCTCTCGTTCCTTGAGTTGATGACAACCGGATCTCATATCTATTTTCAAAAAATAACTAGCTCCTTAAAGCTGGTCAAATAGATCATCGATTCGTGGAAGAGGGTAACGGTTCTTGACAGTGAGTTTGTTTACCTCCCTGTAGTCAATAATCATCCTAAAGGATTCTGTCTTTCTTCTTAACAGAAAGGACCATAGCTCCCCAAGACGAGTGTCACAACTATAAATTTCGGTGCCTTGTAACTACAACACTTATAACAACTATGAATCAATAACATGAAAGCATGCTTGATGCTTATTCTATAACAACAA
Source organism: Lactuca sativa (assembly GCF_002870075.4). Classification (NCBI taxonomy): domain Eukaryota; kingdom Viridiplantae; phylum Streptophyta; class Magnoliopsida; order Asterales; family Asteraceae; genus Lactuca; species Lactuca sativa. The sequence continues at coordinate 100,412,059 of NC_056625.2, read as the reverse complement.
AACTTCATCAAATACTTCATTCTAGCCCTACAAATGGTCAACAAAGAATTGGAAACCTTTGAAATCCCAATTTGAGTTCACTGTGGACTAGGATTTCCTTATTGGGCCTAATGGACTAATAAACTTCCAAATTATCCATCTTGAATCTAGAACTCTTTAATGGGCCCTAAATGGACCCATATACATGAAACATAATATTTTGGGCCTTAATGGGTCACAACCAAATTAATTTAGCCCTATTAGGTCATAAAAATTACACTTCGATTTATTTGGGCCCAAACATCATCTAAAGTAAGTCATGATATGGGCTAAGCACTCAAGACCCAATTCTTTCTCTTTTCCCTCTCCATTCTCAGCCCAAGCCCACAAAGAAGGAAGAGTTGACCTTGTGTGTGCCAACTCATTTTTATTTAATGGTCTTCCATGCACACTCTCATATTTCCATGCAACCATCCTTTCACTCACCTCTCTTCTTCTCTCTTTCCTCTTTTCAGCCAAGAGTCTCCCAAACACACACACACACACACACTTCACTCAAACTCTCTCAAAGAAACTCTCTCCATTCCTCTCCAAATTTTTGAGATCTAGGAAGCTTTCAAAGAGATTATTCCACAAAACTCATCATCTAAGGTAAGTTCATACTTGGATCTATGACCTAGACTCTTTGTTTTATCAAAAACCTCTTTCTCATCCATACAAAATCATGATCACCCTCTTAGAAATCATCTAAGTTCGAGATCTTCCAAGGAAGGTTGCTAAGGCCGAGAAATAACATCAAACTTCTTCTATTCTTCTTCAAAACCAAAACTACAACTCAATGTGAGCTTCATACCCCTCTTTTTTTAGGTTTTCATATGTTTTATGGGGGATAATACAAGAAAATGTGTAGATCTATGTGTATGTGTATGCTATGTGTGATTTTATGCATGTATGTGTTAACTCGAGATCTATGACATGAGAAAGGAAACAAACATAATCTAAGTTATTTTACACTAAACAAGTCAAGAAAAATAGCTTATAAGGTTATGAGGAACATAATCTAACATAAAACCCATTTTAGGGCTTAAATTGTCAAAAATTACAAAACTTGGGTAAAAACTGTCAAGTCATGGTTTCTTGAGGGTCAAAGGAGTCAAAACAGTTTCTATAATCATTTTTCTGAATATTGGAATTTTCAAAGGACTTGAAATGCAAAAATTTAGCTTAATGGGCTAAATTTGGGCTTTTCGGCCCAATAAGCCCATAATTGGGAAATTTGAAGTTTTAAGGTGCTGAATTGTAACATTCTGCAAAACAGGGGATAAGAAGTGAAATAAAACTATTTCAAAGGTCAAAAATGCTTTTCAATTCCAAAAAGGATCAAAAATGTAAACTTTTTATATTTTGGGCCAAAACTGTAAAAGTTGCGAAATTTGGGGTCCTAACCGAGAAACTCCATTCTGGAAGGGCTAAAGCTGTTACAAAATAAATTTTGGGTTAAAAATGTCTTTTCAACAGGTTTATGATACAAAAGTGTCAAGAAAATATTTTAAGGACTAGAAATGAAATTCTTTTATATAAAGGACTAAAAGTGTTATTTTTATAAAAGAAAAGTAGTGAAAAGGTCAAAATCATACTTTTAAACAAATTAATTCATTAAGACAAAATACAGGATACCCGACTAGCGACAAAACGGAAAACGAATACACCTTCAATACCAAATATCGTTATAAACGAATTGATTCAGTCTCGAATCAATACAAAACAACAATCGCTAAATCAAAACTCTCCAATAGATATGTGATGACTAAAAGAAATAAACCTACAAACTTTGGGCTTATGAGTTTCAAATCATGCTTGTTGGGCCTTGCAAGCCCGTTAACATGATCTTTGGGCCCAAAGGAATAACGCTTATATGTTATTGGGCCTTCAATGACCCAATATTTTATAAAAGGACTTTCAATAGCTTTTATGTGCTAGTGGGACAAAGTGTCCTGTTAGAAAAGCTAGTAAGGTCACAGTACTCAAATGCGAGTTGGACCATCGTGTCTTTCGCATCCGCGACAGCCTAAGGTACTTACGATAGTAGTGGGACATAATGCCCCCTTCTCTTCGTTCGCTAAGGCTTACGAGAAATCAAAGTAGACAAAATTAGGACGATATATAATGTGGATTAATTAATATTCATTCGATAAGACTATACAAAAATCAGTAACCACGAATACATTTCAATATCGGAAAACATCGGGTTTTCCGGGGAATTCAATACTACTCGCTCGAAATCTTATAACTATAATACAAAATACCCTTCATATATATATATATATATATATATATATATATATATATATATATATATATATATATATATATATATATATGTTTTTGAAACCATTCATGCATCAACTTATGGATCTCACACTTTGATAAACAAAAGACTTTAATATCGGATTTTCTGGGTTTTTTCAAAACTACACAAATCATTTTATCACAACATTGCTTATGAACTCACCAACATTTCATATGTTGACGTTTTTCCAAAATAACTTGTATTCTCATGTAACAGGTAAGCGGAAGAGTATTATGAAGTAATGTTAGATGTTATGTTGTTAAAAACACTCAAACTATTTATGTTATGAATGTGTAATGTTCAAACAATGTACTTGATGTGAACAATTCCAGTTGTAATATATTGATGCATGGTGACGTTTATGTTATGATTCATGTATATTCATTGTGATGATATTCAATTTAAGTCACGCGAGCCCTCGGACGTTTCCGCCGTCTGGTTCGGGGGTGTGACAGGTTGGTATCAGAGCAATCTTTATAGTGAACTAGCATATCTAACCACACATTGATATGCAACTATAATCCAAAAAGGGACTAACCCAACTCTAAACAAAACAAAACAAATAAAAACACAAGTATAAAACATCTTTGCCTGTGTTAATTAGGAAACAGAATATAATACCAAACCAAACAAGATAATGCTATCATCTCGGGTGAGCCGGGACTATACATGGTTGTATCAAGGAGAGGACGTAGCCTAATCAACTACATTTCCTCCAAGGTACAACTATCACGTGTCCCGAGGAAACCGCGATGGAAGGAAAACCTAAAAGCATACCCCTTTATCACCAAGAAGAGAACAACAACTCAAACTATACGTCTTAGGAATGATATTAGCACATTTATACACCCTCGCAGACAGCATGGCTGGTTTCCATCACCCTGGAGATCCTTATTTCCCTAATCAGGGGAATAACGGATGGCTAGAAGCAAGGTTCTAAATGGCGTGAGGTGTGGCGTGGCGGCAAGGTCAAGCCACAAGCTTAACGAGCCATGGCGAGCCATGGCGTGTTTCAAAGCGTGATGTAAGGCGGCGATTTTGTATTAATTTAAAATTATATTACCACATAAATATAAATTTATATTAAATATAATCACTTTTTAGAAGTGTTGGATCAATAGCTAGTAACAAAAATTTAATGAAAACCACAATACCTGTATCTCCGATTAGAAAAGACATAACAAAGAGCAAAAAACCGTGTCTCAAACGAAAAAACACGCGCCATAACACGCCATCGCGCGCCATATCACGCCTTGGCACGCGCCACACCTAACAGCAACGTTATGGGGCTTTTCGTAACGGCGGAGCCACGCCTCACGCCATGGCGCGCCTTGGCGCGCACCATGGCACGCCTTTTAGAACACTGGCTGGAAGAATCCGAGGATGAACCTAAAGAGGACCCCGAAGAGGAGTCTGAAGAGGAACCCGAGGAAGACCCAGAGGAGGAATCCGAAGGGGAACCTGAGGCGGAAGCTGAAGGCGGACATGCCGAGCCAGTGGTGGACCAGGAGGAGGAGGAAGCCGAAGGAGCTCTCGAGGAGGAATCCAGCAAAGACGAAGATGCTGACTCGGACGCAGAGTCCGAAGTCATTAACCCCCCTTATCCGGTTAGGGTGCCTACTTATCGGGTAGGCCCCACTAGTCCTACACCCCCCTGGGGTATCGACCTTTGGAGGTGGAGCAGGCAGTAGGGACAACGACCCCCGTTCGGCATGTCATGCAAGTTCTATGACCTAAGGGATGGAGGACCGGCCGATCGTGCTCTTCCGGTCATGGTGATACAATTGCGGAACATTGGCCACTTAGCCCAGAGCACCGCCAATCAGATGCGGACTAGGGTCGAGCGTGCGGAGCAGGAAACGCGAGAGGTTATCCGAGAGTTCCACATGAGACAGGCGAGGTGGGAGGCTCGACTTCGAGATGCGGAACGACAGGTGGCTCGCCTTTAGGGAGCGTCCACTTCCTCAGCACCTCTCCCTGGCGCATCCCACCATGACTAGGACTAGTCATACTCGTCTTTAGTACTATGTCACTAGGATCTATGCTATGTATCCCGACTCTATGTTTAAGTGATTACACTACTCATAGAGCCGTTATGCTGCCGAATTTGCACCACTTATATATTGCTCTTTCGAGCAAGATTTTCATGTATCAAAAAATGTGGATAATATTAATGAAAGGTTTTATGTGTTCCACTGTGATGTTGTAATCTGCTATGTGTTATATATCCATGATTGTATGCTAAATTGTGAAATTGCTTAAGTTCGTGCTACACACCTAGTGCGTGGTTACCAAGATACAGATCTAACAGATCACTACAACATAGCAACATACGGTAAACTAGGATATCAATCCTATGGATCAGTATTGGTGCCTTCGACCCGCAAGCAAGGTTGTCAATATCGGGATCCTATGTAGGATCGTGTTAAGGTTCACAAGATCGGGATCGTAAAATCAGGATTGGGTGTAACACCATAAAAATTTACAACCAATTTGAACTTTTCAAAACAACCCATATTCATTAAGTTATTACATAAAGGTTTTCAATTCTTTTATTATCAGAGTATCCCAGAACATCAACACAAAACTCAGGAGCGGTACGATCACGCCTTTGTCTTGCCACGGTCTCCCGAAGTACCTGAAACAATACACTGAAACTGTAAGCCCGAAAGCTTAGTGAGTTACCCCCAAAATACCAACCACAATATCTTACACATATCATATCATATCATAAACAGAACAGCCACGCATATCGAGTCTACAATGTGACTGGTCCGCCTGCACCAGGCCTTCAGTCCACCCGGTCCACTCTCTCTTTGAGTCTACAGTATGATTGGTCCGCCCGCACCGGGCCTTCAGTCCACCTGGTCCACTCTCTGAGTCTACAGTATGAATGGTCCGCCCGCACGGGGCCTTCAGTCTGTCTGGTCCACACTCCGAGCCTCGGCACGTCTGGTCCGCCCTCTTGGGGCCTTCAGCCTATCCGGACCGCTCGTCAGGCCTTCGGTCTAACCGGTCCGCCCTGGGTATGTTGGCCTACAGCAAAAAGAAGGACCCACCTCAACCCAACCCCAGTCTAACAACCATGTGCACATAAACATCTAATCATATAGCAATTCACGACTAATCAACCGATCTAGTAGATCACATAACATAGCAACATCCTAACCAGGATACCGACCTAACCAGTCACTAACATAGCATCATCCTATATACCAAGATACCGACCTTAACCAGGTCTCTAACATATACCATCCTAACTACCAGGATGCAGACATAGCAAAGCAATAACATAACAAACAACTACCCGGATTCCCATCCGATAAAGGGCCGGCCTTGGTGCCTTAGACCCTGTTGATATAGTGACAATAACTCACCTGCAACTGCCGACTTAAAGAAATAAGACCACGCTGCTCTGACCACCAGCACGAACTCTATCACTGATCGTTGTCAAATAACCAAAACCAATCAACACCCGTAATTACCAAAATACCCTTAGAAGTCAAACAGGTCAACCTTTGGTCCAAGTCAAAGTCCTCAGTCAAAGTCAACCTTCCTAGTTGACCCTACTCGCCGAGTCAACCCATTGACTCGTCGAGTTCCTATGCTCATAAATTCCCATGCCACGACTCAACTCGCCGAGTCGCCCCAAGACTTGTCGAGTCCAACAAGTTTTGAGTCCCTTCCTGCTCAACTCCCCGAGTTATCCTTCGACTCACCGATTCACAGCTCAACCAGAAAAGGTTAGGGTTCTATGACCAGACTCGCCGAGTCCAAGGCAATCTTCAACAGACTCGCCGATTTGTTCTTCCAACTCCTCGAATTCCTGCCCATCATCATACAGCTCGCCGAGTCAACCCGTGTGACTCGCCGAGTTACTATGTGACTCAAGTCTGATATCTAGCCCAACTCGCCGAGTCATCTCCCAGACTCGCCGAGTCTATACGTAATATCTTCATTCAGACGATCACGGGCCATTCCATTGCTTCCAATACATAGATCTGGACTCCTAGGGCCAGATCCACACGTAAAGTTTCCAACTTTACATGCATGCAAGGCTTAACAAGCTCTAATCAAGCTAAAATGAAGGTTTAATGCAAGGACACTCTCAATCAAGCCCCAAAGCTATCACTTTCCAGATTCATGAGTCAAGACCAGTCTAGATCTGTAGTGGTAACCACAGATCTAAGCCCAATACTCGAAAAGAGACTCATATATGACGATTTGGCCCTAAAACTTCATTCATGAACAATCTAAGCACAACACGGTCAAGGCTAGGGATGTCAAAAAGTCTTGTGGGACCCCGTTCCCGTGGGGGTCCCGTCCCGTTTGGGGGGGTTTTTTAAAAAAATCGGGGGTGAGGACGGGGGCGCGGGCAAGGTTAACCCCCGTTTTAATTTCGGGGGCGGGGCAGGGGTAGGCAATCCCGTCCCGAAATCCCCATGGGGACCCCGTTAATATATTACACATATATTTACATATATTAATTATATAAATATAATAAACAATAACATGATTTTGAGCTTCCAAAATTCATCAAAAAAACATCTTTTTAAGTTGTTAGCATAATTTTTTAAAATGCCATAACTTTTTTATTTTTAACATATAAAATTTTGCTATAAATAATTATTTGTTATCTAAAAAATAGCTTCTTTTAGCCTAAATAACAACTTCTTTAAGCCAAAAAAAAAAGTAGTCGAAAATCAATCGGGGGCGGGGGAACGGGGGCGGGGCGGGGGTAATAAAGGGGATTCGGGGGTGGGGGCGGGGGTAGGAAGGCTGAACCTTCCGGGGGCGGGGGAACGGGAAAATTTCGGGGGCGGGGCGTGAGATGCACTCCCCGCCCCATTTGCCCCCGTTGACATCCCTAGTCAAGGCAACAACTTTTTACCTTTAATCTGATGCCAACAAGCAAGGAAATCAGATCCACTTCGCTCCTCTATGATCCCACCAACTCTTGCTTCAAGTATCCTTCTTCTCCAAGCTCCACAACACACCTAAATCCCTCTCACTCTCAAATTAGGGTTTGCAAACGATGGGGAAAGCTTCTGGACATCAAAGGGGGTGTTAAAGAGGTTGGGGTGGGGCTTAAGGTTCCTTATATATGGTGCAAACCCCAGGAATTAGGGTTTCTCATTCCAACACGGACTCGTCGAGTCCAGCCGCCGACTCGGCGAATCCGGTCACTTAACATGTGCCCGACACACGCTTAGACTTGACGAGTTGCAGCTCCCACTCGCCGAGTTCCTCTCTTCCAAACTTACACTTTTACCCCCTGAACTCTTGATTCTGACTTTGGGATGTTACAATTCTCCCTCACTTAAATTAGGCTTCATCGTCGAAGCCTGCAATGACACATTTCCAGATAATACTCTCACAATGCACCTCCTGGCATCAAACGACCCAGGTTCCTCCAAACACTGCTATCAGACCTCTATAAAGTCCAACTATTCCCTCGCAGAGTTATGACAACTGATTCAAGCCAGCCACCGGCTTCTTTCTCTGATAACAACCCTTATTAACCAATGATCACCCGATGATACTTTCATCGTTCTAAATCACATAAACACTTGTCTCTTACAAGCTAGATATCATCCTGAACCACCAGGTCCTGACTTGGTACCAGCTGCTATCCCTTACCTCGCTTGGCATAACTTTCATCGAATTTCACTGCTGGGACTCATCCAACTTCCATTCCGAATCCAACTCATTTCTTTCCTCGCTGACAAGATGACACCTCCTTCAGCTCCTGAGCAACTCCCATAAGCTCTCCTCTGCACTCACATACACATGTTGAACCTGATCTAACATCCTCGGGCTGGAAAAACCCGCATACTGACAATACCTCTAAACATCCCCAGGATGAATTACCGCTACATACATAACCTCCTGATCACAACCATACTGGAAACCCAAGGCTCCATCCTTGTATCCCTTCCGAACTACTCTAATACTATACTACCGGAAATTCTTCCACAATCTCAACAGACACCCAATCCGGATGTGCTTCCATACTACTGGCACAATCACAGTGCTCAACAACCATAATTGAAATACTCTCAATCATCCATTCTCACTACTGCTTTCACTTCTGTGAACCAATACTCCCTCCCGAAGTTGCATACCTTTCCCTTTCCTTATCCAAGGAAATCTACTTGTCAACCTTGCCACTTCAGACAAGTGCCACGGTGCTCACACCCCACTCTACACTATCCCTTGTAGAGTAACCGTTATTCCATGCATCACACACACTCTGAATCTGCTCGCAAGGACTCTCGGGCCCATGCACTGCCTTCCACTAACAGGATCAATACCCGGGGCCAGACCTACTGTTTGCTAATGCATCACAACATACTCAATCCATCTCCTCATATAGATCTATCAACATATATAGAGTCTTCAGCATGACTGGACCGCCTTACCATGCCTTCAGCCAATCTGGACCACTCTTAGAACCTTCAGCATGTCTGGACTGCCCTCCAGAGCATTCAGCCTGTCTGGACCGTTCTCTGAGCCTTCGGCCTGACTGGTACGCCCATCGGCCTTCAGTCTCCCCGGATCGCTCAGACAATCATACATCGTCCCGAACTATCCTTCATGGGAATCTTTCCCGTGCACACTGTTCTAGCCCTCAAGGGGTTCCGAACTCTAACTCTATTCCATCTACTCAGATCCCGGTCTAATCCAAGGCCTCACAACAACCAATCACCTCTTTCAAAAACCTTGGTTTGTACCCCGCCCCATTTGTCTGTCACTTACTCATACCAGTCCACACTCTTGGCTAACTGAAGCTTTGCTGAATCCCAAACAGCTAATCAACCTCTAATGCTTGTCGATCCTCCTGAGAATTTTCCAATTCTCCCCACTTAGAGCACTGACTACCAACCACCGGTGACTCAACCGGAATAAATCAATCATCCCTACTCAACATACTCCTTTTATCCATGAACTGATTTCCTCTTAAACAAGCAACCTCCACAAAATCACTTCCCGGCATTGCACATCACGAACCCTAAGGGAGTTCGACTCTCTGCTGAACATTTCTCAAATCACAATTGCTATACCCGACAACAAGACCATATAACCAAATTCTGACCATCAATCCCTCGGATGCTAACCACCTACACCTCCTAGTTACTAACACTCCCAACCAAACCATTAAACACGCAGAACGGCGAATAAAATACAATACTACATAAATAACCAGATCACCAAACAACAATGAAACGAAAACATACTCGCAACTGCGTCTGGCTCTGCCCTGACTTCCTCGGCTGTGAGCTAAAAAGCGTGACCCTGAGCCCTCGTAGGCTCCGCTCCACCCTGACCCCCGCCAGTAATCCTCAAAGTGGCCGGTGCTGGAGCCTGCACAGGTCTGGCAACAAGCTGTGGACAGTTGGCCATCACGTGACCAACCTGGTGGCAATGATAACAAATCCTCATATCCTGAACTGGGGCTAACTGTCAACAATCCCTCGCATAATGCCCCTCTCTCCCGCACTTGCGCACACACCACAAGACCTACACACTCCGATATGACCCTTCCCGCACTTCTCGCAAGTGCGGTTGCTCTGACTTCCCAACCTAGAATCAACGGTCTTAGACCATTTCGGCGCCGGCTGCGACTGTACCTGGGCCTGCCTCTGCTCTCTCAACTGCAACTCAATCTCCAACTCACGCCACCGAGCGGCCTCCTGCAACTCCAGTAAGGTCTCGCACCTCTGCGTGGACACAAACTGTCTGATATCCCTCTTGAGCATACTTAGATATCAGGACATCTGAGCCTGCTCCCAAGCAAAATCAGTGCAAAACATCGCCCTCTCAGTGAACATCCTGGTGATCTCCGTCACCGACTCCGAATCCTGCTTCAGTTCCAAGAACTCCTAAGCCAATCTCTCCCTCTCAACCCGTGGAACATAACGGGTACTGAACATCTCCCGGAACTGGTCCCATGTAACAGCATCTCCCTGTGCATCCGAATAAGATCCCGTAGTCAACCTCCACTAATCCTTTGCTCCGAGCCTCAAAAGGTTCAGAGCACACCTCACATGCTGATCCGCAGGGCATTAACAAGTGAAGAAACAACCCTCCACATCTGACAACCACCTCATAGCAACGATCGGATCCTGAACTCCATCGAAAGTAGGGGGATTCGTATTATCGAAGTCCCGATACTGAAAACCTCGATCGGCTCCTCCCCCTGCCGCTGATACAGCCGATGTAGCTGCCGCGGCAGCCACCACTGTGAGAGCTGCGTAGCGCTCATCAAAGTACTTAACCATGGCAGTCTTGATCGACCCAAACATCTTCGGCAACTCAGCCCGAAACATAGCAACAACCTCATCATGGAGGATCTCGCGAATCCTGGCATCCAGCTCGTCCGTACTCATCTGACCAATGACCTTAGGTGGTACCGATCCACCCTGATCACCCTCACCTGATCCCAATCCCGAACCGAATCCTGCCCCGAGACGTCTCGTAATCACCATACTGAAATACGTCTCAAGAATATTAGGCATTCCTCGCAATAATCTCGAGAACTAGCTCCCAACAAAACCCTAGGGGTTGTGACTTCCTTGACACGCGTATGGGTCCTGTGCTTTCAGTAGTACGGGCCCATACTACCTTCCACACCTACCCATATTTGTATCAAGTATCACCCCAACACCCTAACAATAACATATACATAACGAACACTCAATTCCCACTCCTAGAGGAGCACCACTATCCCATAACCGACCTACCGGTCTAACGCAACCCACCCATCCATGAAACTTCCACCAACCCTACAACACTAGTGTATGCTAGCCATACATAACGCTGGACCCAATAGACTTTCGAATATCCAATCCTACCCAAAGCTCCCAATCAAACAAGAATAGAACATAAGGCCAAATCAAACATTCTTAGGCTATAAAATCTTAATTATATAAGGTCGTGATGCATACACTAAATAACTACACTAATGATGTCAATTTCATACAAGGAAACCCTAGGCTAGCATACATCATATAATCAGGCAATTTTATAATGAAAATTCTTGAAGATCCCTAGCCTAGTACTAGCATGCTGTTCTAACATATCTCATAATCAAATAACATGTATGGTATTTTGGGGTCTACTTACTGGCTCTGGCTGATCGTACCTCCGCATCCTCCTATACTCATTTTTTGAAAACCATTTTAATTTTACTTTGAAAAATCTCCTTGATTTGAGACTGGATTCACATGAATGTTCCTCCAATTCACTCAAACCAAGGCTCTAATACCAACTTGTAACACCCATAAAATTCGAGCCAAATTAAAACATTTTAATACATTTAAAAACCATTAAGTTCATCCACTTGTTTTCAAAATAGTTTAAACATCAGAGTATCTCCCAGAACTATATCATAAAATCATAAACCTGAGGAGCGGTACGATCACGCCTTCGCCTTGCCACGGTCTCCCGAAGTACCTGAAACAATACACTGAAACTGTAAGCCCGAAAGCTTAGTGAATTACCCCCAAAATACCAACCACAATATCATACAAATATCATATCATATCATAAACAGAACAGCCACGCATATCGAGTCTACAGTGTCACTGGTCCGCCTGCACCAGGCCTTCAGTCCACCCGGTCCACTCTCTCTTCGAGTCTACAATATGACTGGTCTGCTCGCACTGGGCCTTCAGTCGACCTGGTCCACTCTCTAAGTCTACAGTATGAATGGTCCGCCCGCACGGGGCCTTCAGTCTGTCTGGTCCACACTCCGAGCCTCGGCACGTCTGGTCCGCCCTCTTGGGGCCTTCAGCCTATCCGGACCGCTCGTCGGGCCTTCGGTCTAACCGGTCCGCCCTGGGTATGTTGGCCTACAGCAAAAAGCAGGACCCACCTGAACCCAACCCCAGTCTAACAACCATGTGCACATAAACATATAATCATATAGCAATTCACGACTAATCAACCGATCTAGTAGATCACATAACATAGCAACATCCTAACCAGGATACCGACCTAACCGGTCACTAACATAGCATCATCCTATATACCAAGATACCGACCTTAACCAGGTCTCTAACATATACCATCCTAACTACCAGGATGCAGACATAGCAAAGCAATAACATAACAAACAACTACCCGGATTCACATCCGATAAAGGGTCGGCCTTGGTGCCTTAGACCCTGTTGATATAGTGACAATAACTCACCTGCAACTGCCGACTTAAAGAAATAAGACCACGCTGCTCTGACCACCAGCACGAACTCCATCACTGATCGTTGTCAAATAACCAAAACCAATCAACACCCGTAATTACCAAAATACCCTTAGAAGTCAAACAGGTCAACCTTTGGTCCAAGTCAAAGTCCTCGGTCAACGTCAACCTTCCTGGTTGACCCTACTCGCCGAGTCAACCCATTGACTCGTCAAGTTCCTATGCTCAGAAATTCCCATGCCATGACTCCACTCGCCGAGTCGCCCCAAGACTCGTTGAGTCCAACAAGTTTTGAGTCCCTTCCTGCTCAACTCCCCGAGTCATCCCTCGACTCACCGATTCACAGCTCAACCAGAAAAGGTTACGGTTCTACGACCAGACTCGCTGAGTCCAAGAACAGACTCGCTTAGTCCAAGGCAATCTTCAACAGACTCGCCGAGTTGTTATTCCAACTCGTCGAATTCCTGCCCATCATCATACAGCTCGCCGAGTCAACCCATGTGACTCGCCGAGTTACTATGCGACTCAAGTCTGATATCTAGCCCGACTCGCTGAGTCATCTCCCAGACTCGCCGAGTCCATACGTAATATCTTCATTCAGACGATCACAAGCCATTCCATTGCTTCCAATACATAGATTTGGACTCCTAGGGCCAGATCCACACGTAAAGTTTCCAACTTTACGTGCATGCAAGGCTCAACAAGCTCTAATCAAGCTAAAATGAAGGTTTAAGGCAAGGACACTCTCAATCAAGCCCCAAAGCTATCACTTTCCAGATTCATGAGTCAAGACCAGTCTAGATCTGTAGTGGCAACCACAGATCTGAACCCAATACTCGAAAAGAGACTCATATATGATGATTTGGCCCTAAAACTTCATTCATGAACTATCTAAGCACAACACAGTCAAGGCAACAACTTTTTACCTTTAATCTGATGCCAACAAGCAAGGAAATCAGATCCACTTCGCTCCTCTATGATCCCACCAACTCTTGCTTCAAGTATCCTTCTTCTCCAAGCTCCACAACACACTTAAATCCCTCTCACTCTCAAATTAGGGTTTAGAAACGATGCAGAAAGCTTCTGGACATCAAAGGGGGTGCTAAAGAGGCTAGGGTAGGGCTTAAGGTTCCTTATATATGGTGCAAACCCTAGGAATTAGGGTTTCTCATTCCAGCATGGACTCGTCGAGTCCAGCCTCCGACTCGGTGAGTCCGGTTACTTAACATGTGCCCGGCACACGCTTAGACTCGACGAGTTGCAGCTTCCACTCGCCGAGTTCCTCTCTTCCAAACTTATACTTTTACCCCCTGAACTCTTGATTCTGACTTTGGGATGTTACATTGGGATCCTAAGATCCCACAAAATAAAATATAATATTAATTTTTTATTTTTATTCATGAAAAAATATTTCAAACATTCAATTTTTTATTCAGAAGTTATAAAAACTTCAAAATATTAGTCATAAACCACAACACAAAATAATTAGCAGTAAAAGACATAAAGTAGTAAATATAACATCCCAGTTTTCAAGTAGCTTCAAATTTATCCCTTGGATTTTTAATTACGTCATTTTTGGCCCTTGGTTGGAAGGAAGTGGCAAGAAAGGACCATGCATGCGAAGGTGGCAGTTGGGTGTGTACGCCCGATGTAAGCTGGGGTATGCCCAACGTAGAAGGTTAAATAGTCGCGGGGGTTGGAGAATGTACGCCCAGCATACGAGATGTACGCCTAGCGTACGCTCAGTGACACTAAACCCTAATTTTAGGGTCAAACACTATATAAAGAATATGAGGACTTGAACCCTAGCTCCTTATCAGCCTTCCCAACCTCAGAAAACCCTTAGAACGTCTCATCCCTTCATTCTTGTGTGATTTTAAGCTTGAGAAGGCCATCTTGGCAATTTTTAAGCTTGGAAGAGGAAAGAAGAAATTGGCAAGGAAGAACTTTGGAAGTTGGAGCTTATAGATCACGCCCAGAGTACATAGGATTACACCTAGCATACTCATCAAATATGGGCCTTGGAAGTTTTGGGCCTCAGTTTGGTCCATGTAGAGGATTTTGGTTTTTTGGGCCTTGGTGGGCCATCAGAAGTCAGATAATGTTGACCAAGATGATGTTTGGGCTTAGGTTAAGGCCCATTAGAGGGATTGGGCCCAATTTAGCAAATTGGGCCATTAGTGGGCCACTAGTAGGCTTGGAAAGCCTACCTAGTGTTGGGTTTGTTTTGGTATTGGGCCTTGGCCCAAATTAGAGAAAAGACAGAATGGACTATATGTTGACTCACCATTCGTTATTTTGGATAGTTCAGGATTTTCGGTGAGACAGCACTTCAGGAGTCGACACTTCAGTTCAGACCGGCATTGCGAGGTGAGTTATCCTCACTACATCAACAGGGTCTAAGGCACCAAGGTCGGGCCTTTATCGGATTCGTATCCGGGTATTTGGTTGATATGTTTTATTGATCTGTTAGATCTGCATCCTGTTAGTTAGGATGGTATTATGTTAGTGACCTGGTTTAGGTCGGTGTCCTGATATATATAGGATGATGTTATGTTAGTGACCAGTTAGGTCAGTATCCTAGTTATGGGATGGTTGCCTATGCTAGTGATCTATTAGATCGGTATGATTATCTGTTGTATACATGCTAGAGTGTGATATTTATGTGCACATGACTGTTTGATTGGAATGGGGGTTGGGGTGAGGCGGGACCTGCTTCGTGTTGTAGGCCAATATACTCGGGGCGAACAAGATAGACTGCAGGCCCAGGAGGGCATATAGTCAGGCCGAAGGCCCGACGAGCGGTCTGAATAGGATAAAGGCCCCGAGAGAGCGGTCCAAACATGTCGAGGCTCGGAGAGTGGGCCAGATAGACTGAAGGCCCAGTGCGGGCGATCCAGGGTCTAAGGCACCAAGCAGGCCCTTTATCGGATTCGTATACGGGTATTTGCTTGATATGTTTTATTGATTTGCTAGATCTACATCCTGGTAGTTAGGATGGTATTATGTTAGTGACTTGGTTTAGGTCGGTGTCCTGATATATAGGATGATGTTATGTTAGTGATCGGTTAGGTTGGTACCCTGGTTATGGGATGGTTGCCTATGTTAGTGATCTGTTAGATCGGTATGATTATCTATTGTATACACGTTAGAGTATGATATTTATGTGCACATGATTGTTTGACTGGAATGGGGGTTGAGTTGAGAAGGGTCCTGCTTTGTGCTGTAGGCCAACATACACGGGGCGTACAGGATAGACTGCAGGCGCAGGAGGGCACATAGTCAGGCCGAAGGCCCGGCAAGCAGTCCGGATATGCTAAAGGCCCCGAAAGGGCGGACCAGACGTGCCGAGGCTCGGAGAGTGAGCCAGATAGACTGAAGGCCTAGTGCGGGCGGTCTAGTCACACTGTAGACTTAGAGAGTGGACCAAGTGGACTGAAGGCCCGGTGCGGGCGCACCAGTCACACTGTAGACTTGTAACACCCCGAGTTCAGAAGTGCAAGTTCAGGGTTCTTAGTGTAATTAAGGAAGGTCGAATCGGCGAGTCGATGGATAGACTCGGCGAGTCGAGTCGCGGTTCTGGTCACGAGTTAAGTGACCAACTTGGCGACTCGGCAGCTGGGCTCTGCGAGTTGGTGCTGAAGGGAGAAAACCCTAATCTGGGGATTGTGCCCTTTATAAAGCACATTATAACCCACCTTTAGCCTCTTTGCTACCCATTTGAGATCCAGAAACCCTCATCTCATGTGTGTGACTCAATTGATGAAGAATTAGAGCTTGGAAGAGAAATTTGGTGTAAGAAGCTTGGGGATTTGGAGGCCATCATTAAGGGCTAGGGTAGATCTGGAATCTACTTCTGTTTGGGCACATTTCAAGGGTAAGGAACCTCCTCCTTAAGCTATTTCATTATTGATTCTTGAATGGTGGTTGATTTGGGATTCATTAGCTTGTTTGGGAGCTATCTCAAGTTTAAGGCTTAGATCTGAAGTTGCTACTTCAGATCTAGACTTGTGATGGCCCAAAAGGTCATAAAGTTCATGTCTAAGAGTTATTGGTGAAGCCCTTTGTCTTTAACCCTAGCCCTAGGAGTGTTTTGGGCTTATATCTCCTTGCTTTCATGTAAAGTTTGCAAATTTATGTGAGGGTTAGGCTGTAGAAGAGTGGATCTATGGATTGGAGTCCCTGCATGGCTTGAAAAGCCTTTGTATGGAATGAGAACTGAAGAGACTCGGCGAGTCACATGGGTGTGCTCGACGAGTTGTATGAATATGTGCATGGACTCGGCGAGTTGGAAGAACAACTCGGCGAGTCTGTTGAAGATTGCCTTGGACTCGGCGAGTCTGTGCTTGGACTCGGCGAGTCTGGTCATGGAATCCTAACCTTTTCTGGTTGAGCTGTGAATCGGTGAGTCGAGGGATGACTTGGTGAGTTGAGCAGGAAGGGACTCAGAGCTTGTTGGACTCGACGAGTCTTGGGGCGACTCGGCGAGTTGAATCGTGGCATGGGAGTTTCTGAGCATAGGAACTCGACGAGTCAACAAATTGACTCGGCGATGTAACAACGGAAATTTTAAAACAAATTTTTCATTTCTTAAAAATGTATTTCCATCCAAAATAAGGCATAAAGATCCCATGTATCATGACATAATACAAATCATATAAATCCCAAGATCATAAATCCTCCATCAGTGTGTACAGATCATGCCGGCGCCTTCCCACGGTCCTCGCTAGTACCTGAAACACATACACAACAACTATAAGCATAAATGCTTAGTGAGTTTCCCCAAAATACAACCTACGCACATACGCCTTTCCAGGCCCTGACCTTCCGGTCCATGTGTCTCAGGGGACTTCCGTCCCGACTGGGTAAACCTTCCGGTCCTACCCACGCCAACCTTACGGTCTACATTACAACGCCTTCCGGCCCATAACATATTTGCCTTCTGGCCCATAACATAATTCCTTCCGGCCCATATCAAGCATATCATACATGGCAAATATAACGATTAACTTATCACACATAACACATATGTCTCATACCATATCCGACCTTCCGGTCACACAGTCAAACCCTTCCGGGTATAGTATAGTGAGAAGACTCACCTCGTGTATCTCGATAACTCGCAAATCCTGGAAATCACTCGTGCTCGATCCTCCGAGCTACAATCCCCCTATAACATCATATGCCTCTAATTAACACTTTTACCACTAAGGTTGACTACCTCTATCAAGTCAACACTAGTCAACTCTGGTCAACAGTCAACGGTCAGCGGTCAACTTTGACCGGACTCGGCGAGTGCACTAGGGCGACTCGACGAGTCTAGACGTTTTCACCAACTCTCTAGGATTCCCTTTTTGACACGTCGAGTATTCCCCTGACTCGACGAGTTCCACCTGGTAAGAATCGCGAGGCCACCCCGACTCAACTCGTCGAGTCTCAAGAACAACTCGGCGAGTTCCAGTTCGACTCAGTCCACCTGTCAACCCTCTCTAACTCGCCCTGACTCACTGAGTCAACCCATAACTCGGCAGGACCACTCACTGAGTGGTTAAGGACAATCTTCATGCTACTCGCCGAGTCTGTTCGTCAGACTCGGCGAGTCCATGCCATGCATCAACTCAAACTTGCTTCTGAGGTCAGATCCGCTCCAACAATTCATAGATCTGGCCTTCCTAAGCTTATTCATCACGTAAAGTCCATATCTTGGTGCTCATAATACACCCCATGACTCATAAATGGTGTTTTGACCTTAAGCACAAGGATCCCAATCTAAAACCCCCCATGGATTCATAAAAAGCTTGGGCAAAGGGACACTCTGGACCTCCAAGGGTCCAGATCTAGAATCTAACTCGCTTAAGGGACCAAGGAAGCACTAGATCTAGCCACAAAAGGGCTCAATAAGCCCTAGATCAATATAAACATCAACATAACAGAGAATAGCTCGAAGGTAGTACCTCAAATGTGATGTTCTGAACCTCAAACCTTCAGGAAGTGGCTCCTCTTGATTTCCCTTAGCTATTTCTTCCTTTCCCTTGCAAGATGACACCTCCAAGGTCAATAATGGCTTCTTGCTTTGCTCCAAACGCTCAACTCACTAGGGTTTCACTCAGGGGACTGGTGAGCACAAATGACGGCCTTAAGGCCCTTTAAATAGGTCCCAAACCCGAGAAATTAGGGTTTCATTAAACAGCGCGGACTCGCCGAGTCCAGGCGCGAACCCACGTCCAGAACCGCGATCCTACTCGGCGAGTTTGAGCTCCAACTCGCCGAGTCCCCTCACAAAACACCAAAAACATAAGCATAAAAGATACCTGGGAATCCGGGCTGTTACAGGCGAGTAGGGTCAATCAGGAAGGTTGATTTTGACTGAGGACTTTAACAAGGACCAAGGGATGACCAGTTTGACTTCCAAGGGTATTTTGGTAATTATTGGTGTTTATTGCATTTGGTTAATTGGTAATGTTCACTGGTGGAGTTAGTGCTGGTGGTCGGAGCAGCGTGATCTTATTTCTTCAAGTCGGAAGTTGCAGGTGAGTTATCCTCACTATATCAACAGGGTCTAAGGCACCAAGGCCGTCCCTTTATCGGATGGAAATCCGGGTAGTTGTTGTTATGTTATTGCTGTGCTATGTCTGCATCCTGGTAGTTAGGATGGTATATGTTAGAGACCTGGTTGAGATCGGTATCCTGATATATAGGATGATGCTATGCTAGTGACCGGTTAGGTCGGTATCCTGGTTAGGATGTTGCTATGTTATCTGTTATGCTGGATCGGTTTGATTAGTTGTGAGATGTTAAATGATTATATGTTTATGTGCACATGTTTGTTGGACTGGGGTTGGGTTGAGGTGGGTCCTGCTTTGTTCTGTAGGCCAATATACCCAGGGTGGACCGGTTAGACCGAAGGCCCGGTGAGCGGTCCGGATAAGCTAAAGGCCCCAAGAGGGCGGACCAGATGTGCCAAGGCTTGGAGAGTGGACCAGAGAGATTGAAGGCTCGGTGCGGGCGGACCAGTCATACTGTAGACTCAGAGAGTGGACCAGGTGGACTGAAGGCCCGGTGCGGGCGGACCAGTCATATTGTAGACTCGGAGAGAGAGTGAACCGGGTGGACTGAAGGCCTGGTGCAGGCGGACCAGTCACATTGTAGACTCGAAATGCATGGCTGTTCTGTTTATGATATGATATGATATGTGTGTGGTTTTGTGGTTTGTATTTTGGGGGTAACTCACTAAGCTTTCGGGCTTACAGTTTCAGTGTATTGTTTCAGGTACTTCAGGAGACCGTGGCAAGGCGAAGGCGTGATCGTACCTCTCCTCAGTTTTATGTTGATGTTTCTAGGATACTCTGATAATATATGAACTGAAAACATTTTTGTAATAACTTAATGAATATGGGTTGTTTTTGAAGAGTTTACATTGGTTGTAAATTTTCACGGTGTTACAAGACTCGAGATGCATGGTTGTTCTGTTTGTTTATGTGATATGATTATGATTGTATGGCGTTGGTATTTTGGGGGAAACTCACTAAGCCTCGGGCTTACAGTTGTTGATTTTGTTTCAGGTACTTCTGATGATCGCAGGAAGGCGAATGTGTGACCGTACACTTCCTCATATTTTGATTTGGATTAATGGGACACTCTGATATAAACTATTTTGGAAACCTTTTTGTAATAACTTTTAGTATTTGAAATGTTTTTAAAAGTTTAAATTTTGCATGAATTTTAATGGATGTTACAGTAAAAAACAATTCATTTGCAAAATAAATAAAGGGAAGGTAGGATCGGATCGGATCTCGATCTTACGATCTTACGATCCTACCTGCGATCCTATTCTAAATACGATACGATCTAGACCGTTTTTCATACCTAGGATCGTACGATCCTACGATCAGGATCGCGATTTTGACAACCATGCCCGCAAGTATAGTGAAGAAAACTCACATCTCAATCTTAAAAATAGTTTATGAGGTCCCGACTCCAAATCTCACCTCTAACTGTCATCTTTCCAACCAAATGACCAATTCTCAAACTCAATCCAAAATACCCAAAAATACCCTTAAGTCAAACTTAGTCAACCTTGGTCAAAGTCAAAGTCAAAGTCAACACCCTGCCGAGTCAACCCAGACGATCCAACCTGACTGAGTCAACTCAACCAAATATGTTGGGCGTACTCTTCTGTACGTGAGGTGTACTCAGTGCTTAACTAACTTACGGGGCGTTGACTGCGTATGCACATCATACCACCTGGTATGCCTAGCGTACGTGCCCTATTCCACCCTTTTTCCATTAAATGCTTAATACTCCACATCTTCACGTCCAAAGTCATATATAAGGCTAAAATACCCTTTTGAGTCATAAAGTTTCCAACTTTATGACTTTGTATGTCCATTAAGTGCTTAAAACACAAACCATCAACATCTTAATGCATTAAGACCCTCTATAGCATGCATGGAGTGAAACTAGCTCTCAAAACTACATTTTTATGACTCGAGACCCCTCATAAGGTCTAAAAGGACGACTTATTGGGTCAAGAACATGCCATGCTCAAGAATCACCATTTTCGGGACAAAAAGTGTTTTAAATGAACAAATGCCTAGATCTACTAGGTAGAGTGATCAAGATGCAAACTTTTTACCTTCTGGAGCTTGAAATCAAGAAGGAAATCTCAGATCCAAGGTGCTTTCAAGACTCCAAGCTCTTCTCACCATTCTCTTCTTCTTCTTCAAGAACACTTCTAAACACTCCAAAGGGTTCCAAAATGCTCTATTTCACTTAGGATATTCTTGGGGTTGATTCTCATAGAGGAAGGTTGAATAAGAATGAGATGTGAGGCTATAATGAGGTTTAAATATGGATCAACCCCTAAAAATTAAGGCTTGCCCTTTCTTCATGTACGCCCCCACATACGAGGTGTATGCCCAACGTACTAGGGCGCGCCCTAGTACGCTTAGCGTACATGACGTACGCTCAGCGTACAACACTTGGGCAAAATTACCATATTGCCACTATTGGTTAAACTAGCAACCTTTCTCAACTCAAGGGTCAAAAATGCAATATTATTCAAACATAGGGTTGAAATTGAAATTACATTGACATCGGGATGTTACATCAACCCTTAAACATTCACATCTTATTTATACATGAAGGAAAAGTGGTTAAAAATGGTTAAACCAAAATTGGCGCAAAAATATGGTAGTTATTAGACATAACCGACCCTTACATCATGATGATGTCATAAGTGGGTTATGGTGGGAAAATACATGGTTAGAGTCCTACATCGTCATGCTTTGCTCCTTGGAGCCTACTAGGGTGTTGTCCCTTGGAACCTATACCCAAGGGCGTTGTCCTCAGACTCTCGTATCCCAATGTCATATTTATCACTCCAAGTGTGCAACCAACACCTTCAATCTCGATGAGTAAAATAGAACTCAACTTATCTCAATATTAATAACAATTACGCTAAAACATGTTGATAACATTAATCATCACTGTGTTAGCATCCAAAAAAATTGTACATCTAATGTTTGTTGTATGTTTTAAATTTTCTAACAAACTATGTTGGATTTTATGTTATATTTGATTGTTTATAAGTTTAAAAACAAAAAACAAAAAAAATAAATAAAATCTCACCGACATGGATCATATTTTGGATCACAAATTGGATCTGGATCAAATCGAACCGGTTCAAATCTGTTTAAAGAAAACCCGTTGTAATTCTTTCAAAACCGGGTCGGTTATGAGACGGATCGTCTAATTGGTGTCTTTAGCCAAACCACATTAGACTGGATTCTCCATCTTTGCACCTCTACATACGTCGATGTGCGTGTGTATTGTATTTTCAGTTTCTATCCATTGATTGACTTCCCTATAAACCGTCGAGCACCCTAAAAGTTATATAATTAAATTATTATTTAATATATAAACAAATATTTCATTTGCCAAGAAATTTCCATAACAAGTTTCCACTTAGTCTTTTTTTTTTAATTAGAAACCGTGTGACCCAAAAAAGAAGTAAGAGACTTTCAATATCAATAAGAAAATAAAAGAAAAGCCATTATCAAAGAATCTTATGTTATTATACATGTAATCGAACATTCAAAATTAATTACTAAATATAAATTTAATATAATTACACAATATGTTTCTTCTTTTTATCTCTAGTTGCTTCTAAAAAGTTCAGGTGGATGATCGATTTGATTTCCATTCGAATATATCATCTTAATTAATTAATATATTACTAGATATTAGCGTGTGTATCAAAATTCGATCAAACTAACTCCCATCAAATTAAGTAAAAAAGAAAAGCAATTGCACTCAATCAAGCGGATGATTCTATATATCTTATCTCCACTTGTTTATTTCACAATTTTCTACTACGATATACGTCATGCCATAACGCAGCTCACATGACCTCATTGCTCGATCATTACGATTTATATGCCTATATAATTATGCAACCTATTGATTGATCATATGACCAAAAACATATCTATATCTTCTACAGTTCTACTTCCAATGGAGTTGGAGGGTTTTCAGAAATGTGAAGCTAACTATGTGCCTTTATCACCAGTTAGTTTCTTAGAAAGAGCCGCATTCGTTTACGAAAAAGCATCATCTGTTATTTATGGTGATGTGACATATACATGGAAAGAAACATACAACCGATGCATAAAACTGGCTTCTGCTCTCTCGATTTGGGGAGTTAACCATGGACAAGTTGTAAGTTTCCTGACCTTTATATCATAACCTTTTTGTTTTGTTATGGTTTCGATGTTATTATATATATGATTGATTCAGTTTACATATCTGGAGGTTTTGTGCAAGGCCAAATTTGTAAAACCTTTTTTATTTTAGTAAAAGAGAGAAATACAAGAACAAGAGTTAACTAATTATAACATACAAAGTATGTTTTTCGTATTTTGTTCTTGTACCTCATATCCAAAGTCATCGAGATTATGAGAAAATCAACTCCCAATTAAGAAATAAGAAAAATTATTTATCTTAGAATGTCAACTCCTTTCTAGAAGCACATTATTTATATGGCATGCATAATAAATGTTTACAAGATGACGCGTAAAAAGATTAGTTCTTGGACGTAATTTGATTCCACTTACCTAATATGTCTCATTTGTCGTGCTCCTATTAATGCATTTCACATTCTTAAATTCTGATCTAATCAGCAGCACCCATCCTCATCAATTTCGGACTTGATCTTTCTTTGTTATTGATATCTTTTAGCTTTGGGAGAATTTTATATATGTTTCTTTTAAACTTCAAAATATTATATTTGCCCAGTTTAATTTATCAATATCATATTTACCCTTCATAAACCTGCAAAATATCATATTTGCTCAAATCATTTTTATAATGTTTTTAATACTTTTTAATCATTTTTTATACCTTAGAATTATTATAATAATTAAAATTTTTGACCATATTATCCTTACATCTATGATAATGAAATGTGAACTGCTAAATTGTTGGAATGTCGTCCTTTTAACAAACAAAAAAATCCATCTCCAACCCTCTCTATGGAATGTATATTTTGATTGTTTAGTTTTTGTTGTTGTTGATTATTATCATGTTGTAGATGGAGGATATTTTAGATATTACCATTGTTATTTTGATGTTTAAAAAATACATATACCATATTTTAATATTTAAAAATGACATATATGATATTTTAATGTTTAAAAAAGATATATATGATATTTTGAAATTTTATGAAGGATGAATATCATATTTAGAAATTTTATGAAGGGTAAATATGATATACAGAAATTAAATTGGGTAAATATGATATTTTGATTTTTAAGAAGATCATATATGAAATTCTCCATTTAACTGTAATGTGTTATTTAACCGATTGGTGTTAAGACTGGACAAAGGAGGCCATCCATTTGAGATAGATTATGTTAGTTTTGTATTTATCACGTGTGTATTAAGTTGTTAGAAAGTTTGTTCAGTTAGTTAAGTTAGTTGATGTTCATTTGAGATAGATTATGTTCAGTTAGTTAAGTTAGTTGATGTTCGGTAATCATTTCGGTGTTTTAACACATTTCAGTCAATGAAAAACTATCTTCATTCTCTCTTAACCTTGATTTATGACATGGATCAAATTCACCTTGATCCCTTTTCATCTTTTCATCAATCTTCTTCATTCTTTCTTTCTCCCTTTTACTATATGGCAATCTGATGAAATTAATAATTCTCATGTCATTAATGCTTCAAGTCCTTTTTTTTTCTTGGATATTCTGATAATCCAGTTCCATACTCAATTCCAATGTCTTTAATGGAATAGGTTTTTCTTCTTAGATGAGGTCCACAACTATTGCTTTATTTCCTAAGAACAAGATCGGATTTGTTTATGGAACAATTGTTCAACCCTCTATCACTTCCTCTTCATGCCCAAGCTCAAGCTGGTTTCATGCCAATCAATAGTCATTAGATTCTCTTGACAAAAACATTGTTGATAAGGATTCTTTTTCTTCAAGCTCAACGATATGAACAATTTGGTGGGGATTTGATCAATCAAATCCGACGACAATTCTACTCGTTATCTTGAATAATCATATGATTTCTCATCTTCCGGCGCCAAAGTAACAAAGTTTGGGACTAACTACATATCGTTTAATGTTTCCCTCTGTGTTTATGTAGAGTTGTAGGAATCAATACACATCTTGAAAATCAATGTCTAATTCAACTTCCATAGGCTTAAATGACACTTAGTTGTTATCTGGTAGTTGGTAGGGAATAGCTGGTAGTTGGTAGCGAATAACGAATAGTTGGTATTGGGTAGCAGGCAACTGAAAGTTGTGGTTTTTATTTATTATATGAGTGTTTAATAAAAGTAGCTAGAAGCTTTTGAAATACGTAAAGTTACATAAAACGACAATTGTTTTTTAAAAAGACAAATATATAAATATATTTTTTAAAGGCAATTCTGGAAATTGGTTTAAAAAATTCAGTAGCGTTTTGTTAAATGTTACATCAAGTAGCTTTTTAGATTTGAAGCATTTTGTTTAAACTAAACGATAAACGCTCGTACTGCCAAACGAAGCTGTTTGTTTAAATAATATCATTTTGTAGAAAAACTAGAAGCAAGAAGTTAGAAACTCTCAAATGCTCTGTATCAAACGCGCCCAAAGTCATTTAGTGTCAAATCTTAATTACAACTTATTCTTTAATCATTTATAATTCTTGATAATACATAATAATATCACCTATATGTTTATTATAATTGATACATTTTTATCCTATACTGATCTATATTATTCCAACACCTCCCCTCTTCCTCCCCCTCCTCCCACCCCCCCCCCCCCCACACACACACACCCCTACATACTGCCACTTCCATCGCCTCCACCACCACCATTATCTCCGCCACTACCACCATCAACAATTGTCATCACCTACGACACCGCTGCTACCACCACCACTACAACCACTGCCACTGCTATTGTCCCCCTGCCACCAACTTCGTCACAGCTACTACCACCTCCACTAACATGTATGTCACCGTTGCCACCACAACTACCATAACCACTACCATCCATTGTCACTACCACTACTACTCCTGCCACTACTACTGCCAACAACCGACATATTCATATATGAATATCACTTATGAATAGACACATACTTATTCATATATATTCATATACGAATAAGCATATATATATATATATATATATATATGAAGACGTATTCATATATTAATAAAATTTGTTCCGTCCCCCCGGTGTGTTAGATCATTTAAGCGACAGATTCGAAATGAGTGGTCCAGATTCATTCCCTCGTTCTTAACCTTTTTTTATTAATTGACCCCTCCTCTATATATATGTAACTAACTCTTTGGTTTGACAGAAAGGAAAGGGCATTCGAGAAATCCGATGATAAAAAAATTATGTGTGTACAAAATTTATTATAACAGAATTTACACCAAAATTTATAAGAGCAATAAAATATTTAGAGTCTATGGATAATAAAGGTATACAAAGGTTTTACATAATTAATTATATAGAAAATAACTCCTTTTCTAAAAATGTATTAGCAAAAAGAATTGAAAAAAAAAGTTGTAAAAGTTCTATAAAAAAATATTTATGAAAAATATTAAGTTTAAAAACAAATATGTAAAAACATATTCAAAATCTTTTTGTAAGAAACGTTTGGAAGATTTGGTTAAAAAAGTTGTGCAAAATATACAGATATTGTACAAAACTTTTAAAAAATAAATAAAAAAAAAATTGGTGTGGAGCAAAGTGTGTAAAAATAATTTAAAATTATAGAAACAATACAATTCTGTGACCAAACTATGAATGCAAAAACTTTTCTGTTCATCTTCCCATGCGCATTAATGTATACTAGGAAAGAGTCCATGCGTCACATGGGTTAGAAATAATTTAGTGTTTTCTGAAAAAAAAAAAAATGGCCAAAAATCAACAGTTTACAAAAACATGTAAGAGCGATGACAAACTCTAAGAGTGTACAGTATGGTTCACTACTCATTGGCCAAGGAAGGACCAAATTTGTAATAACGCGAAAAAAAATATTGAAATAGAACAATGTTTGAAAAGGCAGGGACCTAATTGACAACTGGATATACTTCTGGGTGGAGATTGCACAATTGGATATACTTATGGGTGGAGATTGCATGAATAAAAGTTGAAGGGACCAAAAGTATGAAACCCTCATAGAATGGTGGCAAAAACCTAAAGTCCTAAAGTTTCCTTTGTTACATGCGATGCGCTTTAATATATATATATATATATATATATATATATATATATATATATATATATATATATATATATATATATATATATATATATATAGAGAGAGAGAGAGAAAGAAAGAGTTAGATTCAAATGTTTTCACTATCTATTGTGTGCATGTATGACTGATTCTGGACCAATCATTTTAGTTATTTTAATAAAGTAATTAATGCATATTAAATGCTGAAGATGTAATTAATATTCATTATATCTTCAACATGTAATATGCATTAATTACCCTCCTTAAAATAACTAAAATGATTGGTCCAGAGTTAGATGCACATAATAGATAGTGAAAACAAAATAACGTAACCCTATATATATATATATATATATATATATATATATATATATATATATATATATATATATATATTAAATGCTGAAGATGTAATTAATATTCATTATATCTTCAACATGTAATATGCATTAATTACCCTCCTTAAAATAACTAAAATGATTGGTCCAGAGTTAGATGCACATAATAGATAGTGAAAACAAAATAACGTAACCCTATATATATATATATATATATATATATATATATATATATATATATATACACACACACACACACATAGGGTTAGATTCATGTGAGACGGTCTAATTTTGTGAGACGGTGAGACGCATTTTTTTATTTTTTTTATTTTATTTAGTTAATTGAAGTTCCGAAAATAATATTTAAAAAAAGAATTTTTGGATTTTTCCATTTATTTTGCATTTTAAATTTATTTTTTAGAATATATACAGTGTAATATTCTATTAGAATATTTCACGTATTTTTCAAAAAAAATGGAATTTTTTTTATTTTTTTATTTTTTTAGTTAATTCAAGTTCCGAAAATAATATTTAAAAAAAGGAATTTTTAGATTTTTCCATTTATTTTGCATTTTAAAATTATTTTTTAGAATATGTCAGTATAATATTCTTGTAGAATATTTCACATATTTTTCAAAAAAAAAAAACAGAATTTTTTTTATTTTTTTTATTTTTTTAGTTAATTCAAGTTCCGAAAATAATATTTAAAAAAAGAATTTTTGGATTTTTCAATTTATTTCGCATTTTAAAATTATTTTTAGATTTGGTTTCACGGTCTCACAAAATTAGAATGGTCTCAAATGACCTGAACATATATATATATATATATATATATATATATATATATATATATATATATATATATATATATATATATATATATATATATATATATATATATCCTACCAAATAAATCAAAATCTTTTTCCCACATGACTTCTTCTCTTTAATTTGGCCACATGAAATTTTTTAGAATTTTAAAATTTTTTATTTTCCACTTGTCATTTTATTGTATTTTTCATTTTATTAAATTAAAATTCCACATTTAATATGTAAGGTAATATATATGTAAAGTATTTATTAGAAAGAGTTTATATACATAATGTATTAAAGTCTTATTAATTTTAATAATTCAAAATTTTTCTTATTTCTCTTATAAATTCAAACTTTTCAAATTGTTAAAATTTCATATTTTTTTAAATGAACTCATATAATACATGAGTCAATACAAGACTTTAGGCTAAAACTTTAAAAAAAATTAAATTATTACTGTTATTTTAATTAGTACATCTAAAAGATAGAAAAGTGGAAGTGTCCAAATGGATTTAGATTTTTTTTTTCTGAACAACGAAATCACATTAAAACGAAACTAGCAAGACACTAGAAAAGTTACAACATACAAACAAAGGAAATAGGAGAATTACACCGATCAAACTAATTTAAAGAACTGAATCTCTCTCTATATTTCAACCATATGAAAGAGATTAACTAAATATCAGTGGCTGTCTCCATTGGGTTGCTCCTTAAACTTTTGAAAACTAAAGCATTTCTAGTCTTCTATATACTCCATAAACCGAATATATGAGGGCCCATAGCAATCTCTTCATTTTCTTAGTCAACACCATGGTCTTTACCAGCCCCAATATGTCAGAAACATCAACAAGAATAGATTTCAATAACATCAACCATTTACAGAACCAAGTCTAACCTTTTTTAGCAAAACTACACTTAAAAAACAGATGCTCGACATCTTCTTGTTCAATACCACAAAACTGGCAAAGAGATGATGACCAAATCACTCCTCTAACAACAAGGTTTTCGGCAACTGAGATATTCTTTAAACATAAATGTCAAACAAAACAATTCATTTTTATAGGAGCCCAACCCTCCAAATGAAAATGAAACGTGTCTGAGACCTCTTATGCAGTAGTCATCAAGTTACGCAAATTTTAAAATGTAAAACCACCCACCTTGTTACATTTTCGGACCCACGATAGGATTCAACCCCTATCTTATCAAGGTCAAGCTGATGTGACATCCAATTTTAAAAAAATAAATAAATAAATAAATTATTTTTACATTCTCGTATTAAGTTTTCTTTCTACGTATTAGTTCACGTATAATATCTTTATTATTATTTGAATTTTCATTCGTTAACTATAAAAAAAATCCTAATTACTTATTTTTATATATGTTTCAATATAAATTCGAGTTCTTTACATTTCGATATAAATTTTTTATACTTGTTCCTGATTATTAATCTATACTTTTCCTATATATGACTTTGGCTCAATATGATACGTTTTCATACGATAATATAAGCTGGTTAGCTAGTGAGATCCATTTTATATATTTATCTACTAATAAATAAAATAATATTTAATTTTTTTAATACAATCATCAAAATTTAATTTATATAACGGATTTGCACTGTTATAACACACGCCGAGAAAGTTTCTAGTTATTATTATTTGTGTGGGGACATTGTTTTTGGCCTCGCCCCATACGTGGCATATGTAATGTGAGTGTGTTACCAACTTCTTGATGGATACACTTTGACTAACAAACATGAAAGACTAATAAAACATGATTTCTTAAAGACTTGCAAGTTAAAACCCAATTATATATTAAGCATTTTTTTGTGTTTGTATTCAAATAATGACTTTTACTAATTGGAAGATTTTTTATTATATATATATATATATATATATATATATATATATATATATATATATATATATATATATATATATATATATAAAATGTAATTTTGACTTTGTGAGTATAAGTTAGTGTAGCTAATAGTATAATATTTTATGTACAATGTACAAAGATCTTAATGCCTGAAGTTTAATTTTAATCTTTTAAATTTGTATGATCTTTCACTTGCAATCTCTCTATTAGTTAACTGATATTTTCAATATTTTTACTTTTTAAAATATCATTTATATCACTTTCACCTTTTATTTTCTAAGCTTTCGTGTGTATCCCCACGTCATCGTATTATATATATATATATATATATATATATATATATATATATATATATATATATATATATATATATATATATATATATATATAACATGATTTTCATCATTTACTTTTCTAATACGCAACAAAAAAATCTTACAAACATCGCTGCAAAGTGCAAGCTCAATTACTATTTATTATTTAAATCATAAAAATATTAAGACAAATTTTCAAAAATAGTCTTTATGGTTTTCATTTTTTTTCCTAAAATAGATCTTATATAACTTGTATTTTTACGCTAATGGTCTCTTTAGAGCAAACATTGCACACTATCAGTCCTTATGATTAACATCCTTACTTTTCTATTTAATATAATATGAAAAGACTATATTGCAATATTTTATTTAATTATTAACATGTGGGTATTTCTCTCTCTCTCTCTCTCTCTCTCTCTCTCTCTCTCTCTACATTACCTATCTTCTATCTAGTTTTAACACATAAAAATACCAACACCACCGGCTGGAGATATGAACACCAACACCACCACCAGCTGCCGACACCGTTGGAGACTTATTCATCAGACCACCATCGATACCACCTTTTTTTTTTCTTTCTTTCTATTGCTACGATGGCCACCTATTTCTTTCTCTTTCTTCTACTACAATGAATGCATCATTCGGTCAGAGATCATGAAAACCCTAAGGCCGACATTGACAGTAGCGGTCAGAGGATCGATTTACCATGTCCCCTCCTCTTAAATATGATGTAGGTTGCAACATCACCCCTCTTTTGTCATCAACTTACAACCTAGAGAAACCCTAATTTACTTACAACACCGCTAAAGTTCTTGAAAACTCGAATCCACCGTCACCACAAACCCTAAACCGGTAAATGCGAAATTGAGGCAGTGGCGGAAAAACTCTACAAGTTGGCTCCTTCAACTGATTGAGCAGTAGAAGAAGGACTGCTTCAGTGGTTTCTTACGTTGAAGGGTTTTCATATTTGACGACATAATAGATCTAACTAGATGACGACGACAAAGGCGGTTCAAATCTACATCGTTGGGGTTAGTTTGCGTAGTCTGGCGTCGTCGAATGTTTTGTTCTCTTTTTTTAATTTTCCGACGATGTCATTGTCAGATAATGCAAGGGTTCTAGCGAACAGTAGTTGACCGACGACGATGATGATCCGATAGCGATGGTGGCTGGCAATTAAATGTTGGTTTTGTAAATGTCATATGACAGTTTTCGTCGGTTTCAAACTTGGTTATTCCTAGTTTTTGGTCATTCGTTTTTGTTGCACAGATCATAGCATTCCACATTCTCTGTTAAAGAACATTTAGTTTTATCCCATTAAACACAAGGGCATAGAGAGAGGGGGGAGGGGGAGGGGGCAGCTGCACAGAACCCAAAAATTCTTATCATATATTATATATTTTTTATTTAAAAATAAAAACTTATAATAATAGTAGGGACCTTTTTTCCTGTCTCGTCCTAAGCTTTTGAAGAATTTTTATTCCTCAGTACCGACCGTACGATTGAATTTTTGATTGTATCATTGAAATATTTCAATCTGAAAGTGTGTTATAACTCTAGGTGAATCCAAGCAATAAAAACAACAAAGATTTCCCGATGGTAAAAAAAACAAAAAAAAAATGATAAAGTCAAATCAAATCCTCATCAAATATGAGACTAAAAAAAAACCAATATTTGAAAACGAGGTATGAACACAATGGTAAATTGGATAAAAAAAAGATGAACATAACGTGGTGTGGGGTGGTGAATGTTGATGTGGATACAGAAAATCACTCATATCTTATATATGTCATGTCATCCCTATTGGATATTCTTTAAATTAAATTAAGGAATTGCTAGTAGTCATTATCAACGATAACGGCAGCATGTACTTTACTTTATTGACTATTGACAACCATTAACCAAAGAATGTTGACATAGTGACATCGAAGAAGTAAACGGTCAATAATGTGTTTGTATGTTAAGCCTGTTTTCTTTACGTACAAAATTTCATGCGAAACTAATTTGTTAAATACTCCATAAATACAATACACAAATGCAAGGTTAATTATATTTGTAATATCTTTATAGCTTAGTCATATAATTGCAATTATCTTTAATTTCTTTTGGAGTCCGGTTTGTTGATCACAACTAGGTTCAATATGGCTTGGTTACAAATGTTGGGTGTTTGGGTAAATAAGACCATTTTTTTTGTGGGTTACAAATTTTTTGGAAAACAAATATCTTGACATAGCCAACATACTGATTTTATTGTATAAAATGGAAACAATATTTTGTTTTTTGATTTTTACCTACTATGTCACACTAGTAATTGAGTCTGTGCTTTGTTGTGAGTTTTACGTGTTTTTTTTTCGTATTAAGAATGATAATTAATTAAACCAATATAGTATATCACAACTTCTTGCATTGTCATATATATAATATAATTTTTTTAAGTTAAAGAACAAAAATTATTAAAGAAAATCAAATTAAATGTAATATGACGGATAAACACGAAAATTTAGAAAATGAAAGTGATAAGAGCAACATTTTATAAAATTCAGAATTGTGGGGTCAAAATAACATTTAAAAAAATAGAAGAATGGAAAATGCATTTTATAAGGTAGAGGGAAAATCATAATATATATATATATATATATATATATATATATATATATATATATATATATATATATATATATATATATATATATAGAGAGAGAGAGAGAGAGAGAGAGAAAGAGAGAGAGAGAGAGAGAGAGAGAGAGACTAAAAAGTAAAAAAAATGAAAATGGTATTTTACAAAGTTAAAGTTGAAAAGATGAAAATGATATTTTAAAAAGTAATAAATAAAAGAATATAATTTTATAAAATAAAAAACAAATGATAAATTATATAAAGGAGAGATTAAAATTAAACGGCATACTTGCACATCTGTACATAACAATGTTGATGTTTAACTACAATAATATTAATAGTACATTTGTGCACTGTTCATGACAATATGTACTTTAGTTATATAGTAACATTACTTACAAATAAAAAGTTACAATTTGTATATATATTTATAATTAAGGACTTCTTTTACATTTTTTAATTTTTGCTTAAGTTTTGAATTATATTTCAATTTTGGTCAAAATTTCTCAAATGAAAATCTACAAATTCTTTCTAAAATTTGTTTTTTTTTATGACTTTTTTACAACCAACATAAAAAATAGATCAATCTATTGTTTACAAGTTTTGATTTTTTTTTTTTTTTTGGTTCTATGAGTTTGGATTTATTATTCTATATTAATTGGCTCTAAGGATTTTGATCTATTTTTTCTTTTGATTGTAAAACAATTATAAAAACATCTAAAAAGGTTTTAAAGGGTTCCAAAAAGATGTTATAAAAACCTTTTGTAAAAAAAAAGTTGTGAAAATATTATAATGTTGCGAAAAAATGTGTAAAAAGTGTTAGAAAAAAGTTTCAAAAAAGTTTTAAAACGTTGTACAAAAGTTGAAAAAATTAGTAAAATACTTTTCATATAAAGTTCAAAAAAAAAAGTTGTAAAAGCTTTTAAAATAAGTTAATTTGTAAAGTAAAACCAATTTTAATGTGAATTAATAATAAAAAGGAAAAAAAGGAAAGTTTAAACCAAATTCATAACAAAGTTTAAAAGCTGGACAAGAAATGTAAAATTGTAAAATAATATGCTAAAGCAGGTAAAAAACAAAAATCAGGTCGGGTTATTCTTTCAAATAACCAAAACCCTGTCACAGTATGACATTAAGATTTCTAGATTGAGTGCAGATAGCTAGTGTGATGCCTTGGTACATATTGGTGAGCACTTATGTTTTTTATTAAGTCATTTAATATTAGTATTACATATCATTAAAAAAAATCTTTAAGAAAAAGAAAAGGGTTTACGGGTAGCTATGAGTGGTGAAGATGGATTTGCTTCATTAATCTCTCCAATGTTTTAGAAGGCGTGACGCGGCGGCACACCAAACTTCAAGCTTAACGAGCTATGGCGAAACATAAAGTTTTTCAAGGCGTGATGTAAGGCGGCGATTTTGTATTAATATATAATTATATTATCACATAAATATATATTTATATTAAATATAACTAGTTTTTAGAAATGTTATATCAACAACTAATAACAAAAAGTTAACAAAAACACAATACTTGTGTATGTCCGATTAGAAAATGCATAAAAATGAGGAAAAAAACATGTCTCAAACGAAAAAACACACGTCATAACACGTGATAACGTGCCATGGCACGCAATATCACGTCTTGTCATGCGTCCCGCCTAACAGCAACGTTATGAGACTTTTCTTAACGACGAAGTCACACATCACGCCATGGCACGCCTTGGCGTGCACCATGAGCTGCGTTTTAGAACACTGAATCTCTCTGTCTTGCAATTCTTCAATGAAAAAAGCATATGGTAGTGTGGTCTTCAGAGAGCAGTTTTGTGTGATTGGATATGCAACATGCTTCCTTGATTAGGTGTGTCGAAGGTTAGGTCTGGACAATATTGTTAGTGTATCTCACATTGGTGTGACACACTCTCTTATGTCTCTATGTATGTTAGCGTATCTCATCGCTCCACAAAGGTTCTTTTGGGAAGACAATCTCAAGCTACATGTATATCTTATAAATATGCATGTTTAAAGGAGAAGGAAACAGATGATGGGTGTAGTCTTCAGTAACAATAATAGGCTGGATGGTGAAAGATGGAATTACAGAAGATAACAAATAAGAGAAAGGATGTAGCTAAGGTAAGCTGGGGTGGTCTCCTTTTCAATGCAACATCCCAAAATTTTCAGACAAAATTTTCATTTTAAATTCATTTCAACACATCTAAAAATCATGTCAAAACAACCGAAATTGTATCATGGTGAAATATCATCAGAGTACAAAACCCTAAAACCACATAATGCGAAAACATAGGCGGATGTGGTGCGATCAAGCCATACCCTTCCCTTTCGAGTTGGAAGTACCTGAAACGTAAACTAAAAACCGTAGACACAAAGCTTAGTGAACCCCCCCAAAATACCTCATACCATACATACATACAGTCAAAACATATATGGGTCTATTTTATCCCCTTTCGGTCTATTTCAACCGACCGAGTATATTTCAACCCCTTTGGTCTCTTTCAACCGGTACCGGGTATAATTCAACCTCTTCGGTCTCTTTCAATCGGTACGGGGTATATTTCAACCCCTTCTGTATCTTTCAACCAATATGGGGTCTATTTCATCCACCACAGCTAGCGTATAATAATAACAGTAAAAGTCATAGAGACAACAAACATATAGAATAATACATGGAATTCTCACGAAGACAACTATCATCCTATTAACATAATCCAGTGGTCCGTCGTTGGTGCCTTTGACCCACGTGTATAGTGAAGGAAACTCACCTCAGATAGAAGATATCAAATCACACTCGAGCTGTTGAATCTGAAATTCTCTCACTAAATCACAAATAATAAAAATCCTAATTAGATATTAGGTCATAAACTATAACCAGAGTCCCAACTCATCATCCTCAACCTCTAGGATAAAAGACTATTTTACCTTTGTCCCCTACTTGGCTCAACTAGCTTGTCCAGATAACTCTATAGTGGCCCAAGGCCCAAAATTTGACCAACCCATAAACCTAACGTCTAACTATGGCCCAACGGATACAAAGCCCAAAATCTAGCTAAGGCCCAAAGCCCAAAAGGAGTCCAAGACCAAAAATAATGTCCAAAATAATGGAATCCCACTTCACAGTGTACGCCCTACGTACACCTCGTACATGTAGTGTACAAGCGTTGACTCGAAAAGCAGGTGCTTGACCTAGCACGCCCAGCCTACTAGCCAGATGGCAAATCCTCTACTTTTGACTTAACCACTTAAGTTCTTAACATCCAAACTTCAGATGTACATTATTTTAAGGTCTTAACACGTAAAGTTGGAAACTTTATAGTTTTGCAAGACTTAATGGGACCAATACTCGTTTTTTACCATAAAGACCCATTTTAAGAGCCCTAACTCATGCATGGTCCAATATAACATATCAAGATAACATTTTTATGTACAACGAACATGAGAGAAGCTAAGATGTAGCATTCCTAGCTGCTCGAGTAGCTCATACCCCCAATCATGACTTAAGGGACCTTAAAATGCACAAAATCAAGCCCTAAACTAGATCTATCATAAAGAACCATCAAGTTTAGAGCTTTATACCTCCAAAAGCTTTCCAAATTGGTGATGGTTCTGGATCCACAAGCTTCAACTGCACCAATGCTACTTCCAAGAACTCTTCTTCCTCCAAGATCACCAAAAACACCCTCAAAGGTCACTTCGAAGCTCAAAACACTCAAATGGCAATTAGGGTTTTGTTCTTAGGGTTTGGAGAAGATGAGGCTGGTCATAAGAAGGTCCAAGAGTAACTTACGGTGTTTAAATATGGCTCAAATCTTAAAAACTAGGGTTTCTCCGAGGTGACCGTAAGCCCCGCGTACTCCACGTACGCCTAGTGTATGTGGATGCCTCCATGACCAACCTTTCTACCCAATACGCCCAACCTACTGGCCAGGGACCCAAATGTAATAAATTTTAAGTTTGATGGAAAAATAGAAGTACATGAAATTTGAATGTTCCAATTCTCCCTACTTGAATCAGGCTTTGCCTTTGACATCCATCGCTGTAAACAACTCCGGATAATGCTTCCTCATCTCGACCTCAGGCTCCCACATATATTCTGAACCCTTGCAGTGCTACCATTACACCTTTACCTGAACCATCATCTTGTTCTGCAGAGCCTTCGCCTTCCTATTAAGGACGACAATCGGTCTCAATATAATTTAGGTGAATATCCTCCAAAGGAACCACCGCAAAATCATCAACCAAATATTTTCCACATCTGAGAGACCTGAAACGTGCTATGGATCTGACTGAGCTCCTTAGGCAAATCCTAGAGATAAACAACCCTGCCCACCCATGCCAAAACCCTAAAAGGACCGATATGCCTGATGCCCAACTTGGCCCTCTTCCAGAATCGGATGACACCTTTTCAAGATGACACCTTAAGGAGTACCATGTCCTCAACTCTGAAATCTAGATCTGATCGATACTTGTCGGCATAACTCCTCTGTCGAATCTGTGTTGTCTGAAGTTTACCCCGAACCTGTTGGATCAACTCAATAGTCTTGAGTACTACCTCAGTACTCCTCATGATCCGCTAACCGACCTCCCCTTAACATATCGGGGGTCCTTCACTTCCTCCCATAGAGCATCTCAAAAGGAGGTCGATTAAAGATGGCGTGATAACTGTTGTTATACGAAAACTCTGCCAAAGGGAGACACATATCCTAACTCCCACCGAAATCCCATACACATGCCCGAAGCATATCCTCCAAGGTATGGATAGTCCACTCACTCTGTCCCTTAGTCTGCGAGTGGAAAGTCGTGATGAAATGTAGACGAGTACCCAAATCCTCGTGAAACCTCTTCTAGAGCCTGGAAGTAAACCGAACATCCATGTATGAAATCACTGACACCGGCACCCCATGCCGTGCCACAACCTCCTTGATGTAGATGTCAGCCAACCTCTCCATAGCGATACTCTCCTAAATCGAAATGCAATGCAAGCTCTTAGTCAATCCATCCACGATGACCCATATGGAATCCACTCCGCGCACTGTCCACGACAACTTCGTGATGAAATCCATAATAATCTCTTCCCATTTCCAAACATGAATGTCTAACAACTGCAACTTGACATGAGGTCGCTGATGCTCAACCTTGAATTTCCTGCAAGTCAAGCACATATCCACATACCAGGCCACATCTCGCTTCATGCATTGCCACCAATAGTTGATTCGGAGATCTTTATATATCTTTGTTGCTACGGGATGAATAGAAAACCTCGACTTGTACGCCTCTTCCATCAAAAACTAGTGTGCACCACCCAAATACGGAACCACACCCTCCGATAAAGACTCAATAACCCCCGACTATCATAATCGAAGGAAGCCAGCTGACCTACTATGCGCTCACTCTTCTGGTGCTATTTGTTCATAGTCCCAACCTGAGCCTCTTGGATCTGCTTTAAAAGTGGGGTAATCATTGTCATCCTCAAACACATATCCCTGACCGGAGCTGCGGACACCTTACAGATGAGAGCATCGGCCACTACGTTAGCCTTCCTCGGGTAATAAAGGATCTCACAATCATAATCCGTTACCACATCCAACCATCTACACTGCCTCATGTTTAGATTCGGCTGATCCATCATATACCTCAGGCTCTTGTGATCCGTGTATATAGTACAGTAGACCACACAGAGTTAATGTCGCCTAATCTTGAGGGCAAACACCACCACCCCTAACTCCAAATCGTGTGTAGGGTAATCCACCTCATGAGCCTTTAGCTGCCTTGAAGAGTAAGCGATCACATGATCCCGTTGCATCAATACTGCACCCAAACCCATTATCGACACATCACAATAAACCAAAAAATCCTCACCCTCCGATAAGGTTAGAATCGGCGCCTCACACAATCTCTATCTCAAGGTCTCAAAAGCTGCCTGCTGCTCATTCCCCCAATGAAACGTGACAGTCTTCTTCGTTAATCGAGTCAAAGGAACCGCTATCTTGGAGAAATTCTAAATAAATCTTCGATAGTAACCTGCCAATCCAAGGACACTCTGAATCTCATATGGAGACCTCGGAACCTCCTACCTCATCACCGCCTTGATAACACGAACACAGATCAATCATGAAAAACCAAGATGCATCCCGAAGTTGGTCAAATAAATCATCAATCCTCGGGAGTGGGTAACGGTTCTTCATTGTTAGTTTATTCAACTACCGGTAATCGATACAAATCCGATTCGACCCATCCTTCTTCTTCACAAACAAGATCGGCGTTCCCCATGGCGAACTACTCAGACGAATAAATCCCTTGTCTAACAGCTTCTGCAGCTGTGTAGACAACTCATGAATCTCTGGAGGTGCTAATCGATAAGGTGCTTTGGCTATTGGAGCCGAACTAGGAACCAAGTTAATCTGAAACTCCACCTTCCTCTCTGGAGGCACTCCAAGCAAATCCTCCAGAAATACATCTAAGTACGCCGAACAATCGGAACATCATCCATAGTCGCTTTACCCTTCTCCAAGGTATCCATAACACAGGCAACAAATTCGAAGCAACCTTCCTAAAGATAATGTCTGGCCCTAGTTGTTGAACATAGAACCGGCCCATGCTGAACACCCTTTCCCTGAACCTCCAACTCTCCCCTACATGGGATCCGAATACACACCAACTGCTACTCGTAATCAATCACTGCCCCATTGGGGCTCAGCCAATTCATCCTCATATAAACCTTGTTCTCATATAGGGAATAGGAACTAAATCGATCGAGTATCGGTCATTGAAGAAATCCAAAACACGATCCCGATGAACCTTCGATACTCGCACATGACAATCATCAGCAATTTCAACCTCTAATGGATAATCTAGCTCCCCCGGAGCATCGACAAATCTCTTGCTGAGCGCGAGAGATGCAAAGGATCGGGTAGCCCCCGAATCAAACAACTAGAGCAGAGATACCATTACATGGAACGGCCTAAAAGCAAACACAAAATATTAGAAGGAAAATTAACATAAATAAAGAGATAAGGAGAAGATACATACCCGTCACCACATCTGGTGTTGCACGAGCCTCCTCGACTGTCAGATGAAATGACTTGTTCCAAATAACTGGCACCTCCGCCTTGCCCTGGTGGCCATCAATGATCCTCAAAGTCACCAGAGCAGGTGCTTCTACTGGTCCCACTTCTGCTAAACTCAGGTATTTGGCCTTCATATGGCCCATCTGATGACAATTGAAGCAGATCAGATCAGATCTCTGGGTGGTAATGGTGGTGGTACAATCCCTGATGAAGTGTCCTATCTTGCCACATTTATAGTAGCCCAAACCACCCTACCTACAGACTTCATCATGTGTTTTGCCGCACTTTCCATAGCCACCCCGGACCCTGCTAGCCCCTCGATCTAGAATTGAAACCATTGGGTTTCTTCGCTAAAATCCTAGTCGTCTGCCCATGCTCCGCCTTCCTCTTACCTATGTGCTCTAAATCAATCTCTTGTTC
Organism: Lactuca sativa; assembly: GCF_002870075.4. Taxonomy (NCBI): domain Eukaryota; kingdom Viridiplantae; phylum Streptophyta; class Magnoliopsida; order Asterales; family Asteraceae; genus Lactuca; species Lactuca sativa. The sequence continues at coordinate 100,371,311 of NC_056625.2, read as the reverse complement.
CTGAGCTCTAGATATCATGTTATCCAGTTTTGAGCAGTTAGAAAAACTAATAAACTCCTGAATATTTGGTCTCAACATGTCATGATATCGAGTCTTTCTCATCGCCTCGTTTGCAGCATACTGAGGTATCAGTAGGTCTCTCTCTCTGAACTTGGCGGTGATATCCTCCATGGTCTTAGTCTTCTGTCGCATATCCAGAAACTCCCTCGCTAATTATTGCACCTCAACAGCTGGTACAAACTCAGCTTGAAACCGGGTCGCAAAATCTGACCATGACATGGTCTCAATAGTTGGCCCCCCTAGAGTATAGCCAACCTCCTCCCACCAATCCCAATCAATGAATGATGTCTTTAATGGATGATTCTGGTTGACAATAGGTGGTGCTAGAATGCACAGCTTTTTCGAGCTTCATCTTGTGCTTGTTTCAATACAAAAAAGTAACAATTTTGACTTGAATCAAATAGGATACAACCCACCATCAACCACTATCCAACCACCATAACCAACACAATCACTATAGCCATTAACCCAAATCCAACATTACCCTCCTTCACTTTTTCCTGAACCACCGAACACCACCCACACAAACACCATTCCTACATTTTACCACCATCACCACAACCTACACCGATAAAACCAAATCACCCAAGAAAAAAAACACACAAAAACAAAAACTGACCATTAACTTACTCCCTCACATGCAATTCCCCTGTTCGTCATCCTTTCCACTTCACGATGCCACCATTTTCAAACCTACAACTAAGAAACAAGGGAGATGCAGAGGAGGAAGGCTGCAATCGTGTGTTAATCGAGTTTTGAGAAGGAACAAAAAGAGGTGTTCAGTTCCTTTTTTTACTGGGATACATATATGGACTGGGGAGTTCGTTACCAGTGGAGATGGCAGTACCGGGGGAGAAGGTGGCCAACTAGTGGTGGAAAGGATGGCAGAATCGGAGATGCAAGGGGGAAGGAGCGCCTACGTCTGTGAAAGAAAGAGAAGAGGGAAAGAAGTCATATATTAGGGCAAAAGAGGAATATGCGTCTCTTTTTTAAGTTCAGATACGCCTCCACATCTGAAAAATTAAGAGACATTTAATAAGTTAAGAGGCATAAATTCATATCCAAACAAACAGTCTAAATCTTAAAGATTAAGACATTACCTCTTAATTTCTCAATTAAGAGGCTACCAAATAGGGCCTAAATGGAAATACAATACCCATAAAATATATGTTTTAGTGACTTAATTATAGGATAACTACAATATGTTATCTTGTATGGAGCAATTTCTTAATTGTAGGAATCAACTCTCAATGAATCGTTTTGGATGTAGCAAAACAAGTGAGAACGATTTTACAAGTCAATGCTTGTTTCCAGATTCTTTTGAATTTTATGTAGACCAAATACATCATGTTTAATTTGTACAATATCTTAAAATAACAATTTAACTTTTTGTGAGTAAAAGTATTTGACAAATATGTTAGTATATTAGGTGAATTTCAATTACCAGACCGTTTTCTTAGCTAAACTTTTAATTATACAGTTATACTAACTAAGCTCACGATGGAAAAAACTATATTTTAAATTAAATACTTTTATTATGAATTTAAAAATGACCCCTTAAGTCTTTAACAATATATCCTAATGTTTTAATGCTCCTAACCATAACATAATGTCATTATAGGTAGCCGCTTTGGCTCCAAATGTACCTGCCCTCTATGAGCTGCATTTTGGTGTTCCAATGGTGGGTGCGATCCTTTCTGCACTCAACACAAGTCTCGATCCACTCACATTAGCAATCACACTCCAACAATTGCAACCCAAAATCATATTTGTTCATCACCAACACATTCAAACTGTTCTTGAAGCATTCCGGGTACTATCGCCGGAAAAACCAGCAACACCACCACCACGCCTAGTTCTCATAAACGGAAAACACGCTGCCACTGTCCCATCAAACACTCTCTGTTACAACGATCTTCTTTCTTTAGGAAAACCCGATTTCAAGATCATAAATCCAAATGATGAATGTGATCCAATTTCCATAAATTTCACTTCAGGCTCAACCGGGAAGCCCAAGGGGGCTATATATAGCCATAGAGCGGCGTACTTAAACTCTTTGGCAGTTATCTTCAGATACGATATGAGAAAAAGGCCAGTTTTCTTATGGACGGTGGATATGTTTCGCTGCAACGGGTGGTGCTTTCCATGGGTGGTGGCGGCATTGGGTGGCACTAATATTTGCATCAAAGAAGTCACAGCGGAGATTATCTTTGATTCCATTGTGATCCATAAGGTAACACACTTGTGTGGTTCGCCTACCATTTTAGACAAGATCGCAAGCTCCATAACCAAGGAACAGCAACCTATTCCATCACCGGTTGATCTGATTGTGGCCGGACCTTTGCCACCTTCAGATACCATTCTGAAAATTGAGAGCCTCGGATTCAACATTCACCATGGGTATGGAATGACAGAAGCTCTCGGACCCATGACTCATACATCTTTGAGAACAAGAAACGAAAAGGATAATGAGAACATAACATGTCGCGAAGGAACTCACAACATTTTAATGGAAAATGTCGATGTGAAAGACCCAGAAACAATGATCAGTGTACCATTTGACGGGAAGACGATCGGTGAAGTTGTGTTTAGAGGTAATGTTATGATGTCCGGGTACCTTAAGAACATGGAAGGGACACAAAAGGCGTTTAAGGGCGGGTGGTATAGAACTGGGGACCTTGGTGTTAGAAACCCTAATGGTGATATAGTAATGAAGGATCGAGTTTTGGATAGCATTGTTTCTGAAGGGGACATTGTGAGCACACTAGAGATTGAACAAGTTATAAAGAATCATCCCTTCATAAAAGAAGTTGCAGTTGTTGGGAAGCCAAACCATATTGTTGGTCAAAGTCCTTCGGCATTTGTGACACTGAAAGATGGCTGTTCTTTAAGTAGCAACGATATCATCAAGTTTTGTGAGGAAGAATTGTTGCCTCGGAATATGATCCCTATAGACGTTGTATTTGGGATTTTGCCCAAAAATTCCACGGGCAAAATTCTAAAATATGTTCTTAGGGAAAAAGCCAAGGCCATTGAGGCTATCACCTTGATGAATGGACATTGAGTGTTTATGATTTTAATTCCCACTTGTTTGGTATCTATCTCAAATAAGATATTCTATATATACATGTTATAGTATAAAACTTCAATTTTTATTGTTTTCATTCTAGATAGCATGATTCAAAGTTTTATACTTGTCAAAATAATGGAACGTTGCAACAAGGTGCTTTAATTTTCTCATTCCAATGACGCATCCATGATGGATTAAATTTTATATAGTTTAATGAATTTACACAATATTATTTTAATTTTCATATATTTTAATTTTTTCTTTAAAGTTCGTTCAACTATATTTTAATTTTCATACATTTTAATTTTTTCTTTTAAATTCATTCGACTATACAAAAGACCAATAGAATATACTTAAAAAGATTATTTGTTAATCATTATATATTTTCAAAGTTTATTAATTAATTGAATAGCTCACCGGCCACTAAATTTTTATATTATTAAATGTTAATATAAAAATTTATTATGATTGAGTTTAATTAATTGAATGAGATTCCACTTTATTCAACTATTTTACTTATTTTTTATTTTATTTATTTTATTTATTTTTTGAAACGTCAAATCTACTCCTAAACTACACCTTAAATCCACATATGTCCACAACGTGACTTGAACCTTCAACCTCAAAGAGGAAGGACAACACTGAATACCGTTGAATTAGAAACCCTTTGGATTCTTTAATTAATAGTCCAATTTATTTATTTATTTATTTTTGCATTGTACTAGAAAACAACATCATGTTCGAGCTCAATTCCAAAAAGCTTGATATAAATGAGAAAGAATAGTTGGAAAATTAGGATAAACAAAATTTTCGTTAATACAATTAGAGTTGTACAAAAGCAAACAATTTTGAAAAACCAATTATTTGGTTTTATGTTTTAGAAAGACAGTTCTTTTGTTTTCCTTTTCAGTTTGATTTCTTTATATATAAAACTCAAAAAAGAAAAAACCCGAATCGAATCGAAATACCCAAAATGATGTTTTATATATAAATTTAAGGGATTTATGCACTATAGCACAATAAAATTTGGCGAATTTACACATTTAATCACTCAAGTATTTTTTGTGCTTATTTGGTCCATAACATTAGGAAATACCGGCTAATTAAGGGTTTGAGGGGAATTGTATCCTCTTTAGGGGTAACATGATGATGTAGCTGAGAATTTTGAGCAAAACCCATATGAGGTTTTTGACACTGTAACACAACAAAGTTTGGCGTATTTACACATTTAGTCAATCCTAACTTTAGGATTGAGCAAAACCCATATTCTTAACAAACTTATCCCTCTGCAAATATGGTCCTTACGCTAAGCGTACTTGGGGCGTACACATGACGTAGTTCATTAAATGGATCGCGGGTGCATGTGAGTATGTCGGGCGTACTCATGAGGTACGCAGGACGTACTCAGCAGGTATGCAAACCCTAATTCTTTAGGGTTTGATCACTATTTAACCAACCTTAACCCTCAACATCCTTTCCACTTCCAGCCTTCATCCTCCCAAAATGACCAGCCTTCATCCTCCCAAAATGACCTGCCTTCATCCTCCCAAAATGACCCCTTGCAAACCCAAGTGTTCATTGTGAGTTTTTGAGCCATTTGTGTGCTTTGTGTCCATCCTTGAAGGAATAAGATATTTGGAGTGCTTTTGGAAAGCTTCAAGCTTTGTAGATCTGAGTTTTTCACCCTGCAAGCAACCTCCAGAAGGTATAAAGTTATGAACTTGATGAATGTTTCCTTAGATCTTGCTAGTTCTTAAGCTTTTATGCATTTTGGTCCCATAATCTTGGTATTCATGAGTATGGATTACTCTAAACCATAAGAGATATCCTTTCAGACATTTTTGAGTGCTAGGAACCATAAAAATGTGATCTTTGTTCCTTTCTTCCCTCCATGAAAGTGTTATGATGCTTGGGTTTGTGTATTAAGTTAAGGTTTTGGTTTTTTGGACTCCTTCTAGCCATGGAAAGTCATAAAGTTGGAAAGTTTATGATATAGAATGATATTTGGGACTAGATCTAAACTCCGGAAGTAATGTCTTAAAGGAATAAGCACTCAAAGAAGAAAAGTGGAATCAGGTCGTGTACGTCGGGCGTACACAATGGTATGCAGCATGTACTGGGCAGAGGCCCCATAATCTGGCCAAGGATCTACTACGCCCAACATAGTGACTGAGTATGTAGGGCATACTCAGTCTGTGTTGACCCCCTTTGACTTTTTGACTTTGACATTGACCATGATTTTAACCAAGTTTGACTTAGGGGTATTTTAGATAATTTGAATAGTGGTTTGAGACTGGGTCACTATTTATGGTATAGGTGACCGGTAGAGACAACATTTGGAACGGTGATCTGTTCAGCTATATTTCAGATTGTGAGGTGAGTTTTCGTCACTATACTCGTGGGTCGTAGGCCCTAATGTCAGCCCACTATATTATGTATCATGGTTAGGATGTTGCTATGTTGTAGTGATCTATTATATCTGCATGATTATCTATTATTTGTTGGATATTTCTTTATGTGTATACGTCGACATATTGAAACAGTTTAGGTTGAGGCGGTTCTGCTTTGTGTTGAAGGCCAAGAAACCGAGAGCATTCTAGACATGAGTTGAGGACCCTGTAGGGGTATACCAGATCCATGCTAAGGGCTCGAGAGCATTCCAGACATGGGCTGAGGGTCGGGAAGGGCCTTCCAGACTCATGTTGTGGGCCTGGGGGCAATCCAGACTTATACTATGGGCCCAGTGTACATGTTTATTTATGTTTTATGTGTGGTATTTTGGGAGAACTCATTGAGCTTTGACTTACAGTTTAAGTGTTATGTTTCAGGTACTTCAGATGATCGTGACAAGGCGATGACGTGATCATACACATCCTTCAGTGATATGTTTTGGTGATTTTATGATACTCTAATTTTGGAATAACTGTATCTGATACTTAGTTTTTATGACTTGGAATTTGATTGAACAATGATTTTACTTTAATTGGAAAATGAAAAATTTTATCGTGATCAGTGGGATATTACAAGTTGGTATTAGAGTCCTAGTTTGAGAAAATTGGATGAGCATCTGTGTGAATCAAGACTCAAAATAAGGATCTATACTTGTTTTAAAAATTGTTTTCAATTGTTTTCGAAAGTAACCAAGGAAGGATGAGATGTATATGATCAGCTGGAGCAAGAAAGTAAACCCCAAGATACCCACACAGTTAATTGTTTGTGATGGTTATGATAGAACTACATGCTAGTAGTAGGCTAGGGATCTTCCAAAATTGCATGATTTAATTACCTGATGTATGATGTCTGGTAGCCTAGGAGGATTTCTTGTATGTTAGATGGAATTGACATCATACTGTAGTTGCTTAGTGTGTGCAACTTAGTTGTACATAACTAAGATTTTAAAGCTTGTGAATGTTTGATATAGCCTTATTTCATGTTCTTTGTCTAGTTTTGGGATTAGGTAGAATCAAGTATTTGACTGTCTATAGAATCTAATGTTATACATGATTAGCATGCACGAGCGTCTGTAGGGTTGGTGGAAGTTTCATGAGTGAGTGTGGATGTATTAGGCCAGCTTGAGGGATCATCAGTCACTCTTGAGAGAGTGAGTATAGGATGTATGAGTATCCTAGTCATTGGGTTTCGTATTCGGGTTGTCTATAACGTTCCTTGAGACAAATACAAGTAGGTGTGGAAGGTAGTATAGGCTCATACTATCGGAAGCACAAGACTCATACGCGTAGCCTGGAAGTCACAAACCCCAAGGGTTAGTCTTTATGTGATGATTTTAATAGTATGAATTATGGCACTTCTGATATATATTTTGGATCATTTTCAGTATGGTGTACATGAGAGGTTTTGGATCAGGAGCTGGCGACCCGGAGAGTCCAGGTTTGACGGATGATGACATTCACGAGATGATCGTCACTCAGGTGACCATGGTTGTTCGGGAGGCGATCGTGGAATTTCCTGCGTCTATCAAGATCGTGATGATTGAGATGTTTGATGAGATTTATGTCGCCCTCACTGAGACTGTTACTATTGTAGCCACCACAACCGTTGTTGTTGTGGGTATCCGAGGAGGATGATCGTTTCAGTGGCGAGACTTCAACAACACGAAGACCTCGGAGTTTGATGGGATTAGGGCCAGCCCATGAGGGTGGGCAACCTGGGCGACGGCCCAGGGCCCATTGTTGGAATGGGGCCCCAAAATGAAGTTTCGTATCTAGTTATATATAAGTAGTGTTATTTTTTTAAATAATTATAATTGTAGACCAACTGGGAAAGCCGCACCTTTTGCCTTTGCTTCATGTCTCCAGTTCAATTCTGTCATTGCACGTGATTTTTTATGTTTATATTAATATGGCTATGATTTTTTAAATTTATATTAAATGGCCATATATATATATATATATATATATATATATATATATATATATATATATATATATATATATATATATATATATATATATATATTAGCCGTTTATCCGCGCTAAGCGACGGATACAAATAGTTTTGCAAAAATTAGTTTTTAGATGCGATTATTTCTTTTTGGATAATTACTTGAGTGTTTTAGATGTTTTACGTTGTTGATATTGTAGGTATGTAAAGTTAGTATCGTTCCCCTTTAGCAAGTACATATTGCCCAATACAAAAAGCCTTCGCCCTTTAAAGGCATTTTAATTAACCTAAATAATAAAATATTATATTGTCGGTTTGGTTACAGCTTATAAATCATATTTTTTGCCAAGGGGTTAACCAAAAGGCGAAAAAAAAATCCTATTATTTTTAAAGATAATATTTCTGGTTTTAGATATAATAATATATTATAATTTAAAAAAATAATCATTTTTAATTAACAAAAGACATTTTTAATTAAAAAAATAGTATATTAACTAATATTATTTTATGTGAAATCCAAATTAGAAGTCGGTTGTCGTTTATATGACATAAAAGTTATCATGTTTCTTTTTAGTTGCCAATAAATGATAATATCAAACTCTTTACTTGTAAACGTTAATCGTTTCATGTTTTTTTAACGTAAAACCTTTCGATTATAGTTAGTTATTATTGATTATCTTTTAAAACGACTAAATTGTCATTTCTCTTTATTTCCACCGTTTGTTCTCTTCTTTTCAAATTTTAATTTTTTTAGTTTTTGCAAGATTATTATTTGTGACAGTATATTAACTTTATTTTGGTAATTTAGTATGGAATTTGATAATTATATATCAATACAATCAACAATAATTTTACATGTAAATAAAAATTTGGAGTTATCTATTTTTTGTTTATTAGTCAAATCAATTAAATTTTTAGTCAACAAACATGAGAAAGATTATGATTCTAATATATTTCAACTTCATTTACATTTTGAACTTTCCAAAATGATTCTACAAACCCATAAGTTAATAGTTACTTGAACATTTTTTTTTTCAAAATTGTACTAAAAAGAGTGAATATTAAGCCGGCGCATGCCATGTTTGCTCATTCAAATTTTATAGTTTTGATACATTTGATATACAAATACCATGTTTGCATATTCTAATTTTATAGTTTTGGATGTGCATTTGATATTCAAATGTAATTTAAAGTAATGAATATGTATCAATTTTTTAATTTGGTATATATAATTCACATTCCTTGGTTTTCTTAGTTTTAAAGACACTGATTGAAACTCCAAGTAGACGTATGTATTTTTGTAAGATGGGTCAATTGACCGTAATACCCTTTACATGCATAAACATCATATAAATTCAATATATAAAGCATTTCACAACCTTTGTTTTATAATGTATTTCATAATCCACTCAAAAAACCGTTTGAAAACATTTTATACTAAGATCAGAAATGAAGAAAAATGATAACAATACAATCACAATCTTGTCAAAAAAAAAATTGAATTTATGTCCCGTTTTATAAAAACAAACATGCATATCCATAAACTAATTTGTAAAAATTTACTGAACACACCTACCTTTTACCACTATATATATATATATATATATATATATATATATATATATATATATATATATATATATATATATATATATATATATATATATATATATATATATATATATATATATATATATATATATAAACAAACAAAAAAAAGATACCAAATCTACCCCTGAAATGAATAAAACTCAGTGATCTAAGGTACTGAACAGTACAACCGTTTTTGCTTTCAGTACAAAGGTTTTTGCTTTCAGGACCTATATTCAAACACAATTAGAGAAAGGGATAAGGTTTCTTTTGTTGAGAGAGATAAAGGGATGACTATGCAACACCATTTTTTTTCTCTTGAACCTCCTTCGAGAGGTTTCCAATCACCCAATACCTCAACTTCTAAATTGTGAGGATTCCAAGTCAAATACCCAATTCAAAAATACTATGCACATAGAAAAAAATAAGAGGAATATAAACAATTTTAAGGGTTTAAAATCATACATCTTGGTCGTATTTGTGTGTTCGTAAATCTAGTGAATGTGGTGTGTAGGGTTTTAAAGAGCGAACAAGGTGTTGTGCAATGGTAACTGAAGCAGATGAAGAGAAGAGAAAGAAGCTGATCAAAATCTTATGTGAAATCATACTTGGAGAGCCGTGACCGGAACAGAGGGTGGTGCGGACTTTGCCGGAGTCCTAAATGAGTGACATAGAATAAGATGGTGGTGCGATGTATCAAGATTTACCGGTGGCGAAGGCAGACCAAGGGAAACGGTGGCCGACGTATGTTTGCTGCATATATATCAATTATCTCCATTAATACGAAAATGAATATCGGACCGCGATAATTCTATATAACGTGTATTCCCTCCTCTTTACCGATTCAATTGACTTGGTGTTTGCATTAGATTTTTAGTTTATTGTTTATAGCTTATTAGTGGTGAGAATAAACAATAAGCAATAAGCATGAGGAGGGATGCTTATTAAAATTAGCTTATTTAGCCTAATAAGCTGGATTTTATCAAAACACTCAAATTAACTTATTGTGGGAATAAGCAATAAGCGCCTCTTTTTTTCCTATCCAAACACCCCCTTAGAATAAGAGAATGAAGTTTTTAGCTTTTGAAGTGGGTGCTAGGGTTTTAGACTGATCTGTGTCCATCTTTATCAAATAAGAGCATGATGTGCTTAGCCTTGTTGTGGGGATTGGATGATGGAGGCTAATGTGGAGGAGGGCAGAGGATGGTGGTGGTCATGGTGCTAGAATTTGGTGGAGGTGGTAACTAAGAATTAGGTAAAGTTGCTATATAATATGTCCGTCCCATATTGTAAATTTTTGATTTTTGAAGTCTTTATTCTTAAACTTTAACCTTAAATACTTTTGTCCTTGATATATAAAACTTAATGCAAAATTTATGAATGGGTTGTATTTTAAATGTTTTTTCATTGCTATAAGTTTCAACGAGTAATACATAACACAAATAACAATATTTAAGGTCAAAGTTGATGAATAAAGACTTCAAAAGTTAAAAGTAGACAATTATTATGGGACGGAGGGAGTAAATTGTAACAGGTGTTGACCGATTCTGTTGGCATCAGGAATACTCGTTCAACATCTGGCAATCAATTAGAATGAGTCTTCCGATTTTAACTATGCATTTGACATTTTCATATATGTTAGACGTGATAAGATCTGATTTTTTTCTTAGAATGCATAAAATTGTTGTAAATGTTGTTTTAAGGGTTGTATCTTTTAAAATTCAGTAAAATTTGTAAATGCTTATTAATATATATATATATATATATATATATATATATATATATATATATATATATATATATATATATATATATATAGGGAAGAGTTATATGGAAAATGAATGATTAGAGCAACACATATTTGAACCAATCAAAACATAACAACACATCACTTTCACAATAACTTCCACAATACATTACTTGTGAAGAAAGAAATGGACACATGTCATTTGATTATTGGTTCCGGTAGATGTTGCCTAGTTATTTGTTTTCCATAGAACTCATTCATATATATATATATATATATATATATATATATATATATATATATATATATATATATATATATATATATATATATATATATATATATATATATATATATATATATATATATATATATATATAAAGTTATTTTAAACCTTAAATAGGTGTCGGCTCAAATGTTGGTTTACACACTTAAAATATTCAAATTGTTTTTTAATATTACACAAAAATCTAATTATAAATTAACAAATCTATTTTTTTTATGAAATATAAGTTAGTTATTTATATATTTTTAATAAGAATCCTACTCACGAAGAATTCATAAATCGAGTTTTAATCAAGAAGCCCAATCTTCGAACTTGACAATAGTTTATTAAAATATTTTAAATTTATTTCATCTTTATTAATTGTTATTTCTTTTAACCAAAAAATATGATTCATTCATAAACTATTTCTTAGTTTTATCTATGTTTCAAACAAGACCTATACCATCAATCTAAAAAAAAAGAAAATAAAATATTTGATACGGTTGTGATAGGAGCAATTTGTTTTTCGAAGGGCCCCTTTTTTATTCTTGCACCGGGCCCAAAATATGTTTGGATCGGCCCTGGATGGGGTCAAGGATCCGATCATTGATAAGAGGTGGTTATCAGATATGGAGGTTTGTTTCTTCACTTGTTCCTGTCTAAAGGACTAGAAGGTCATGTGCGCCCTAAACCTTCTTCAATTGGGCGCAAAGGACTGGTAGAACCTGGTGACTGGTTCTTACAATTCTGAGCAAAGGATTGATGTTTCTTAGGGGCAATTCTCAGAGGTGTTCTGCACTATGTATGTTCCCTTAGTGGAGAGAGAGAGAGAGAGAGAGAGAGAGAGACCATGAGTATCTGTAACATCCCAAAATTCAAGGCCAAAAATTTCTTTTAAAATAAACATTACTTTAAACAAAAGCTTCATTCCAAAACATAATCTGAGTATAAGTTTTCAAAACACATGTTTATTATCAGAGTAAACATTCCCAGACTGACTAATCTGTGGTGTGTGCCATGCGATCACCCCGAGCTCCTCCCTCCGCTATCGGAAGTACCTGAAAACAAAACTGAAAACCGTAAGCATGAAGCTTAGTGAGTTCCCCACCTTACCACATACCATGCAAAACCATATACTTCACATACTGGGCCACGCCCGCTATCCTGGGCCTCGCCCCCTACCCCGGGCCTCGCCCGATACAACGGCCCCGCCGCTCCAGGCCCCGCCTGGCTTCGAGCCCCGCTCGGATACAGATCTGTTTCACTTAGGCCTCGCCTGTCACAGGGCCTCGCCCACTAACATTTAATAGCACGTAAACATATCACATAACATTACATAACTAAACATATACTAACAACTATTGCTCTAAGGCCTCGCCTATCCCTGGGCCCCGCCCGTGTCCTGCTACTGATGAGTCATGGAACCTCGTCCATACTCCTACTGATAGTGAGATACGGGCCCAGCCCACCCTCACTCCTTTCCTGACTTGGGCCTCGCCCCTACTCTGCTACTACTGAGATGTGGAACACCATCCACACTCTGCTATTGGTGAGATACGGGTCCTCGCCCACACTCACCTCCCTACCAGGCACATACAAGTATCACACAGACAACAAGTATAATCTATCACATAAACCGCTCCTTGGGCACCCGCCCTCTATCATTGGACCTCGTCCGAATATCATACTAGCATACTGTGCCTAGGGCTAACCCCTGGGTCTTCTACTCATAGCTACATGGGCCGACATTGTGGCTGTAGACCCATTCATACAAAGGGAAACTCACCTGATACTGCTGAACTGCTGCTGCTAACCCCTTTGACCGCTACCTGACCACTGACTCCGAACTACTGCTCCGCTAGCTCCCCGAGCTACCAATATCAACATAACACTTAGTCTAACTGACCTTCAAAGGTCAACCAAGTCAACTCTGGTCAAAGTCAACGTCCTGGTCAAAGTCAACCTTCCAGGTCAACCCTACTCGTCGAGTCACCCTACTGACTCGCCGAGTTCATAAGTCCAGATTCCTTCCACTCGCGACTCTACTCGCCGAGTCAGCCCCTGACTCGCCGAGTCTACTGATTCCCGATTCCTGTCCTGTCCAACTCACTGAGTCCTGGCTCGACTCGCTGACTCGAGACTTAACTCGAAGGGTTTGGGACCACGCGACCTGACTCGCCGAGTCTAAGAACAAACTCGTCGAGCACACGACAATCTTCATCCAACTCGCCGAGTTGTTCATCCAACTCGCCGAGTTCATGTCTATCTTCATCCGACTCGACGAGCTGTTCATCCCACTCGTCGAGTTCCTCCTCATCTTCAAGCTACTCGCCGAGTCCAATAAGATCCACTTACATGCAGAGGACTTCCGAGTCATGCATGAACTCCAAACTGTAGATCTACCCTTCCCAAGCCTATTCCCCACGTAAAGTTGCAAACTTTACGTGTAGAGAGGGAGATCTAGGCAAGATGCACTAATAACTAGGGTTTAAGACCAAGAGGCTCCAAAATCCACCCAATGGATGATACTTTACGGGATTCTAAACCAACACAAGCATGGATCTAAGGCAGCAACCTCAGATCTGGACCTCAAGCTTGAAGTTGATCTTAGGCGTGGCTTAAAATCCCCAAAACTCATAACCAAAGAAGATCTAAAGGAGGGAAACGAATTGATACCTTCCAATGCTCTTAAATGCTCCCCAAACTTCAGATCCAAAGCCACTCCTTGATGCTTCAAAGATTCCCACTCCTTCTTCTTCCTTAAAACCACTCAAAAATGGCTAAAAGCTTGAATGAACACAATGGGGGCATAAGGTGCGGCGTTCTGGGTGTGAGAGGCTGTAAAGGAGCCCTAGGAAGAAGATTGAGACGTTTAAATAGGCTCCAAGCCCCGGATTTAGGGTTTTCCTCGCACAGACCAGACTCGCCGAGTCCACTTGGCCGACTCGCCGAGTTGGTCACTTACTCCTTGACCCGGATCCCGCTCCGACTCGCCGAGTCCTTCCTTGGACTCGCCGAGTCCCTCCTAAATTTAGGGTTTCCTTTACTTTCTTGGCTTTCAAAATCTTGGGTGTTACAGTATCTGTCATTGAAGCTGACGACAAAGTCGGTAATGGAGATCACCAAGATGCTTACCGAGAGGGCTCTTTTCTATCCCGAGTATTATGCCTCAGATAAGGCCCAGATCGCACGGTACTTGAGCATGCTCAAGACTAAGATTCAACAGTTTATGTCTACCCAACGATATACTAGCCTCTCCAAGCTTAAGGATGTCGGGTGGAGGCGAGAGATTGAAATTGAGGCTCAGATAAGGGAGGAGAGTTCCTCGACTGAGACCAAGAGTGCCCACTTCTTGGCGATTCGGGAGAGTTCCTCGACCGAGAATTGACCGATGTGTATGTACATGAGATCATTGCTCGACATGGTATTCCAGTTTCCATTGTATCTGATTGAGATGTTCGACTCCATTCTCGATTTTGGAAGAGGTTCCATGAGGAACTGGGTATGAGATTGTTAGATTAGGTGTCTAAGCTCATAACTATAATTGGTATAAACTTGAACTAATAGTAGCATATATAGTCCATTGGGTTGCCCTCAAACCTAGCAATTGGACAGGTTGATTTTTTGGAGAGAGAGGTTGATTTATTATTTGATTAATCAATAATTTATTAATATATTATGAGAATAATATATTAATTAGAAATAGTAATATTTGAGTAATAATTAATCAAAATTTAATTGGAATTAATTTCTTGATTAATGGAATTAATTAAAAGTACAGGGTCTAGAGTGAAATTATTCAATAGTTGAGAAAAAGGCCCCATAACCTTCCACCAAGAGGTTGGACAGCTTCTAGAGGATAATCTAGGGTTTTTAGATTTCCCATGTAGATAAATGAGGAGCTGGATAATTACCAATTTAAAATATTATTATTATATTTAGATTAGGGTTATCTAGTGCATCCTTGTACTACTATATAAGGGACCCTAACCCTATAAATTTTGGCACTAACACTCTTAGAGAACTAGGCCAAAATTTTACCCTCCTCCATCATCTCTTCATAATCTCCTTCTGGTTTGTGTTGGGTGTGAACCATTAGAGGCACGACGCTTGTGGTGCCTGCTTCCAAAGCTTCAACAAAACAAGGATCATCATTATTTGCTATAATAACAATAAGGTATGTAACCTTAAACCCTTTTATGTGATTTTCAAAAATTACCTAAGGTTCCTAGTGTTATTATTTTTTATATTCATAGTTATAGGTTCAATAGTGAAAACATAGATCTTTTTGTAGGTTGCATGCGCACTTAAAAGTTTTAACTTTGTTTTTGTTATGCCTAAAACCCATCAGTGGTATCAAAGCATTAGGTTTGTTTTTAATTGAATTTGGTATACTTGTTGAATTTTATCAAATTTGGTTTTATGACAATTGAACCCTATAAGGCCACAAATTTTGAAATTGGATTAGGGTTTCTTTCCTCCTAATTTCGAAATTAGGGTTAAGGTTTTGAAACCTTAACCCTCCTCCCCAAGAAATTCGATATTTAGGTAAGGATTTGAAATCCTTACCTTCCTCTCCAAGCTATTTTTGAAAATTGCTAATATGATTAGGGTTTCCTAATTTTTTTTATAATTGTTAGTTTATCTGATTAAAAATGATAATTATGAAATTGGATAAATCCTATACCCGTTTTTTCGAAAATTCAGGGGTAAGGATTAGGATTAAATTATTTGATTAATTTAATTAGATAATCCTTATTTGACTTAATATAATTAATTAAATGTTAATAAATAGATAAATTAAATCATTTGTTTTTTTAATTTAAATTAATTATTTAATTACTATATGTATAAGACTAAGTCACTCGAACCGCTAGTACGCCTCATTCACAAATCTAGTCTATAAGGCGGGGGGGGGGGGGGGGGGGTATAAGGAAACTGTCTGTAAAATGGTAGTTGAATGGGTGTCCTCTCTCACCTATCGCTTCCTTGATTAGTGGATGGTCGTTAGCCAAACGGATTTGATAGGACAAATTAATTCTCATTAAAAGTATAATGCTATTAAAAGTAACTGAACCTTTTTTTTTGAAAAATCATAGTCTTAGTTACTTTAGAAAAAATATGAATTTGTATGCTAACCCATGAAATTGCACATTATACTGTATATTAGTTAGTAGAGCATGTGTGGTTAAATGGCACACTAATAGTGACTATACAGAGTAATAATAAATGGACTTATTGAAAATGATCATTTATTAATGGAGCGCGTGTGGCTAAGCGGCACATCAAAATGAGATGATAAATGACATCGAGAGTGTCAAGCTAATTTGCATGTTTATTCGCATCTTGTTTATGATCTTCGGTATCCCAGTCACAAATGGAAGAGCATAATCTAAGATTAAAATGCCATTGAATTGTTTCAATGAATCTCAAAAGATATATGAATTTCACTTAACTTAATTTCTTTCAAATTTCGTTTCTATTGGTGGAATTGGAAAATCTTCATTTACATACCTTTATAAAATATACAACTATATTACGACATCCCTTTTCTAAGTTGTGAATTATATAGTTGGATCCTAGCCTTAATATTTCATTTTTTGGTTGTTATAGTAAGGATTATTCTTATCTCACTAAAACTACCTTCTTTTACAGATGTCTACTTTAAATGATGCTTCTGGTTCCTCCTCCTCCTCCCATAACTTTTTGTTGTTGAACATATGCTCGAATGTGACATTAGATGGCACCAACTATAACGATTGGATGCACAACATTAATATGGCCCTTCGTTTCGAGGACAAGGATGTCCTTAAGAAATAATTTATTGAGATTTACGGAGAAAAGGTCACTCCTGAAGAATTAGCCGCCTATAAGAAGCACTACAACGATGCGACGAAAATTGCTTGCATCATGGTAGCCACCATGACACCAAAGTTGTAATGATTCTATGAGGATTACTGGCCATACGAGATGAACACGGACCTTATGGAAAAATACTATAAGCGAGCTCGTCAAGAAAAGTAAGAAGTGATGAAGTCCCTCATAGCAAGAAAAATGAAAGAGGGAGAGTCTGTTAGCAGCCCCATGTAACGGATGCAACGATACATGGATCGCCTTGTTAGGCTTAATGTACATTTTGATGAGGAGTTGGCTATTAGTCTTGAACTCCTTACCAAGTTTTATGATCAGTTCATCTTGACCTATCATCTAAACAACAATGAGACCACCTTGGCTCAATTGCATAACCTCCTGTGATTTTGAAGCAGGGATGAAAGGAAAAAGTATTGCCTCCACTCCTGTTAGTTCTCTCGTTCTGGCCATTGGTCAAGGGAAAGGGAAAAAGAGGAAAGGTCCTCCAAAGCAAAAACGGAAGGGAAAGTATCGAGCTGGTGATGGGTTTGATACACAAGAACATCCTATGTGCTCATGCAAACCCTAATGCATAAATCTAGGTTTCTCTAATTATACATGCATTCATCCAAGACTTTCTAACCCTAGATCTAATGATAATAATTTGAAATTATAATGACCAAATCAAATCTAGAAGATTACCTCTTGTTGCTTGCTTGTATCTTCTTGTCTTTGATGCTTAGAGTCACAAGTGTAACTCCTTTAATGGCTTACAAACACCAACTAGCAAGAGGATAGTATACGAGAGAGGGAGGAGGCATACAAAATCGGCTCTAGGGTTCTAGGAAAGTAAGTGTCCGATCTCTATAACCTAAGGGTTCTATTTATACTGTGAGCAGCTAGGGTTTCAGTCAAAACCCTAATGGATAGCTTAAACATTAAGCAGCCCATGGAACCTTTTGGAATAAGGCCATGGACGAAAATATGATGGTCTCCCATCATAATTTCGTTCATCCCTTTATCCATTAGGTTTCCCAGTCCAAAATACAACTATCACACATTTGACAGTTTAAGTCCCCTTTATTCAATTAATCTCTTTTAGTCACCAAATTAATTCCTAATTAATCTATGACTAATATTAATCAAATAATATGATTTTTCCTTTAATATATTATTCTTATAATATATTAATAAACCATAATATCTTATCTCTCTCTCTCTCTCTCTCTCCCTCTCTCTTTTAGTTAACCGTGTCAAGTTGCTATGGTGAAGGCAACCCAAAAGGACCATGCACAACCGGGTCAAGTACTTACCAAATATAGTTACGGGCTTAGACACTAATCCAACAGTTGGGTCGTCAAGCAATGAACCCAAATGTAAATCCAGTTCTGATACTCCTTCTTTCTCTGATCCCAAAGATGCCACTTGCTTTTACTGTAACGACAAAGGGCATTGGAAACGAAGTTGCCTAAAGTATCTACAAGACATTAAAGATGGCAAGGTGAGGTCGACTTCTGCAGGTATATACACTATCTCATCTAATAACTCATCATTTTCTCATTCTTAGGTCCTTTATACAGGATGTGGATTTCACATTTGATCTGATTTGTAGGGGCTAAGAAGAAGTGAGGACGTAGAGCACGGTAGAATAAACTTAATCATGGGGAATAGGCGTTTTCACCTGTTACCAAGATTGGAGTTTAAAGTCTAGTGCTTAATGATGGTGTTAGTTTAGACTTATTAAATTGTTGTCACTCGTCAGAAAAGACACGCAATATTATTTCCTTTCATGCATTGTTCATACAAGGTTTTAGATATTCTTTTAAAGATGAGAATGGTTCTATTTCTGCTTATAAAAATGGTGTTTTTTATTTTGAAGCTTTAACTTGTGATGGTGTGTATGAAATTGTGATGTGTGTAGACAATTTAGGCAATAGTGTATTTCAAATTGATTCATCTAATGGTATCATAGACAAAGCATGCTTGTGGGATTGTCGTCTTGGACACATTAACAGGAAACGCATCACCAACTCCAAAACGATGGAGTATTGGAATCATTTGACCTAAGGTCAGATTACTCATGTGAATCTTGTCTTTTGGGTAAGATGACAAAATCACCTTTCACTGGATCTTATGAAAGAGGTGAAGATTTGTTGGATCTCATACAAACAGATGTGTGTGGGCCCTTCCGATCATCCACAAGGGATGCTAATCGGTTATATGTGACTTTTACTAATGATTATAGCAGATATGGTTATGTCTACTTAATCAAGCACAAGTCAGAAACCTTTGAAAAGTTCAAAGAGTTTAAGCAAGAAGTCGATAATCAATTGGGCAGGAAGTAAGATATTTATGTATGATAGATGCGGAGAGTATCTTAGTATCGACTTCCACGACTACTTCAAGGAATGTGGAATAGTTCCACAATTGACACCTCCTAGGACACCACAACTTAATGGTGTGGCTGAGAGGTGCAATCGAACCTTGTTAGACATGGTTCGTTCCATGATGAGTCAATCTTCTCTTCCAATTTTATTCTGGGGTTATGCCTTAGAGACTGTCGCCCATATTATTAATCTTCTCCCAACTAAAAAGGTTGCCTAAACACCTCATGAGATGTAGACAGGGAAGGTTCTCTCGTTAGCAAATATCAAGGTTTGGGGTTGTGAAGCTTTCGTTATATGAGAGACTCACGACAAGCTTGAACCTCGAAGTGAGAGATATATTTTCATCGGCTACCCACAGAAGTCCTTTGGATATTTGTTCTATAGACCTAGTGAGAACGTGGTCATTGTAGCATGAAGAGGAGTCTTTCATGAGAGAGAGCTCATATGCAAAGAGGACAGTGGGAGTACCATTGATCTTGTAGAGATTCAATAATCAAACAATGAAGGAACCTCTAAAGACGCTAGGGTTCAACCAAAGGAAGAGATTACAGTTGAACCAGTTGACAATTCATTACCTATTAGGCGTTCTAGTAGAGTTAGAATGCCACCTGATGTTACACCCTCGAACCAGGACGATGGAAACGTCCGGGGGCGGATGACTTCATGTACAATATTAGAACAATTGAGTATGAATGTAACATAGCAACCAAACATCATACAATGGAAATACACACTTACATAGTTTACATATTGAATTTGTTCATCAGTTACACAAAAGTAAGAAAAGTAAAATTTCTTGAAGTCACGCCACTTGATCTCCTAGTCGAGTTTATTACCTGCTACTGGATCCCTAAGAATACAAGTCGTTTTGGAAAAGCATCAACTAAAAAGTTGGTGAGTTCATAAGCATTTTTGTATAAAAATGGTTTTGTACTTGTTTAGAGTAGTTCTCATGGTGCTTTCAGAAATTCGATATTTCTATAAAAATAATTTGTAAGTCTCGTTCTAAAACTGTGAATATTTGCATGCCTATTCAGGTTATCTTTTGCTTGTAAAAGTGAAGCGAATATTCTCAGAAAATCCGATATTTTCTAAAAAGAAATGGTTTGAAATATTTGTGTCTGATCTTATATTAAAGCATGTATGTTAATGTTTGCGAAAACAGAAGGAGAATGATCCCAGACAACCCGATGTTGTCTGCGTAAGATAATGCTGGAATCTCAACCCCTGAGGTTGAGTACCAGCGCATATAGGTTACTGTTTTATCCAAAAAGAAAAGAGAAGGGTTTACCGTAAATTTTATAACATTAATTCCTCTAAGTGAGCCATTATAACCATACTAGATAATGACAATTTCGCCTGTCATGGCATTTTTCGAACGCCGACGGAATAAGGTAAGGTTTTTGTTACCCTAGACTAGCCTAATCTAACTGTAGCGAACAGCTCAGGTGTGGGGTGTCACCCCCGTATAGATCTATACACAAACTCCCACTCTCCTCAAGGAGACTATGGTTATAACTACAGGCTATGATCGTACACTCAATAGGTGTCAACCGACACGTCTCACTAGATCCTTAATAAAATTTACACGAAAAAGATAGAAAAACATATAAGGTATATTCCAGGCTCAATAAACATGTAAGTGGACAACTAAGGCCCACTAAACATGTATATTATTTCCAGGCTCAAAAGGAATATGAATGTATATCCCAGGCCCAATATACATGTAAAAGGACAACTAAGGTTCGCTAAACATGTAAAAGGACACTAAGGCCCACTAAACATGTAAAAGGACACTAAGGCCCACTAAACATGCAAAATGACACTAAGGCCCACTAAACATGTAAAAGAACACTAAGGCCCACTAAACATGTATATTAATTTTTCAGGCCCAATAAAGGAAAGAATATATATATATATATATATATATATATATATATATATATATATATATAAATATATATATATATATATATATATATATAAATATATATATATATATATATATATATATATATATATATATATATATATATATATAAAAGCTAACATGTCTAGATGTTTTAAAAGCATATATAAGTTATACAAACTTGCATCTAACACATGTATAAGAGCTCTTAGCATGATAAAAACAATTTCTTGTTTTTGACATTTATGTCCCTGTTTTTAGAAAAATTATAGAAAAATCATCGTAAGTCGAAATTCGGATCCGTAAACTCTGAGAGTTTGGAAAATGAGTCTACTTTATTCATAATTTTTATTATAATTTTTAATGGCCTTAAACCAGTGTGAAAATGTTCATTTTCACAGACTAGTCCGAAATTATTCCGGAAATGATAGACAGTTTTGTAAAAATCGTCAAAAATTGTATCGATACGTGCGAGTAGTCATGTTAAAAGTATAAACCTGAACTTTTTGCATGTAAAACAGTTTTGAAAAATATTACCATCAAGGTGGTCAAAATAGTCCGAAATTAGACCATAACGTTTCTGTTAAAAGCTGATTTTTGAGTTTAGGTTATAGATGTTTAAACACAATACTTGTTTTTGCTATTTAGGGTGTATAATCTCAGATCTACAAGTTTACATGTAATATATAAGACAAAACATACTTTTGTCATGGTTTTTACGAAGATCTAAGTGATAAACTTCCGGTTCTAAAGAAAAGAATCTGGCGTGGCTGCACCGCATCCCCCAGAGTTTCCATATTGGCTACTTATGACTTTTACGTTGATGTTTTCATAATGTAATCATGTGATTAGTTTTGGAACAACTTATTATGTATGACTTATTGTTTTAAAAATGAAAATTTTACCCTGAATTTTTGGGACATTACATTATTATTATTATTATTATTATTATTATTATTATTATTATTATTATTATTTATTTTGTATGTGTGTTTGAGCTTTACCAATGAGAAATCAAATGAGACTTTTGTCTTAGAATTTGGTCCAATAAATCAAAATACAAAAGTGAATACAGGGGGCTTATTTTTGGAGTAATTGGCCAAAAAAAAAAACGGGTGAGGAATAGGCCAAAAGAATGAGTATTACCGTTCCTATAAGGGAAAATGACTCTTGAGGGTAATTAATTTTTGCATTTATACTCATTTGGTCCCTTTTTTTGTATTCAATATACCATCGAACTTGTTGTTGGTGTTTACCATAGCCCTTTTGACCGGCTTTTGACCTGTGATAGCCGGTCAAAGGGTTATGGTGAACACAAACAACAAGTTCGATGGTATATTGAGTACAAAAAAAGGAAAGGGACCAAATGAGAACAAACGCAACAGTTGGTTATGCTCCTGATTCATTTTCCCTTTACTCATTTACAACAAATCTCACATCATCTCCTACTGATATTAATGACTTTATGAGACTCATTCTTGCTTCTCTTCAAAACATAACCTACGAAAGGACATTATTCAAATATGTACAACTTTATAATGCACTTGAATATTTATTAGGGGAATCTTGACTAAACAGGCGCATTTCATGACTATATTTACATTTCCAATCAAATGATTTGTCGTATCATGGATTCTAGACAAGTCTATAAATGAGTGGAATCACAAGTGCTATGATTTTTGAGTTTACTTAGCTTTAAGATCAAACTCATGGGATAAGATACAACATCAATATGTATAATATTATGGTGATGTGTCTACAAAAGCAGCATGATATTGTACATATTAATGTTGTATCTTATCCCATGAGTTCGATCTTAAAGCTAAGTAAACTCAAAAATCACAGCACTTGTGATTCCACTCGTTTGTAGACTTGTCTAGAATCTATAATACGATAAATCATTTGATTGCAAATGTAAATGTAGTCATGAAATGCGTCTGGTTAGTCAAGATTCCCCTAATAAATATTCAAGTGCATTACAAAGTTGTACATGTATGAATAATGTCCTTTCGTAGGTTATGTTTTGAAGAGAAACAAGAATGAATCTCATAAAGTCATTAATATCAGTAAGAGATGATGTGGGATTTGTTGTAAATGAGTAAAGGGAAAATGAATCAGGAGGGTAACCAACTGTTGTGTTTGTTCTTATTTGGTCCATTTCCTTTTTTTTTTTGTACTCAATATACCTTCGAACTTGTTGTTTGTGTTCACCATAACCCTTTGACCGGCTATCACAGGTCAAAAGCCGGTCAAAAGGGCTATGGTAAACACCAACACCAAGTTCGATGGTATATTGAATACAAAAAATAGAAAAGGGACCAAATGAGTACAAACGCAAAAGTTAATTACCCTCAAGAGTCATTTTCCCTTCCTATAACACAAAAAAACAACTATAATTGTTTTATGAAAAATTGGTTTTACAATCCGGGACATAGAACCCGGTTCTAATGGCTATATCTCAAACCCGTTTCGTCTAAACCGGTTTTTGAAACGGATCGCTTCTCTGATTTCGGTTCATGAACCAGTTTTTTCCCACCTCTAGTTCAGTCCATAGTTCTGGATTGTACATATAAACTCATTGCTTGGTTTGTACTTTGTAGTCGTGGCGAGTCTAGAACGTAAAACCACATGGTTCACTATTGGATTGGACTATTAAAATATAAAGTATGGACTATAAAAACCAGATTTATACATATACTTTTTTGTAGCGGTGAATATAAGATTTAAACTCACAAGTGAACCGACTTGAATTAGATGTAAAAATAAACTAGTCAAAAAGTTATGCGTTTGGAATCAAAAATACTATATAAGACAAATGTAATATTAAATTATTAACTTTAACATGAGAAATAAAAAATAAACATCATAAAAACAATAAACGAATGAAGATTTAGTAATTAATAAACAAATAAATTATTAGGACTATTCTAAAATCTTTGATCAAAGTTTGTATATGGTATATAATTATAACCTAAAAAAATTACCAATCATTAAAAAAATATTGGAAAGATTGAAAAAAAAAAAGAACCTCCAACTAAAATGAGTAAAATCCATTACATTATACTCAAAAGATAAATTACCTTCTAGTCTAGTTATATTCAAACTGGTGCTTAGTACATCTATTATATTTTATATTTTCTAGACTAGGCTACTAGACATTGACGTGTTGCTTTATACTTATTTGGATATCTTTATATATAAATTACTTCTAGATGACAAAGTAAAAAAGTGAAACCTGATACATGAAGATAAATGAGGCTAGCCATCGGACAAAGTGGAGAAGTAAGCGTCCGATTGATCTCCGGCCGACATTAATTCACAGTGAATCGACGGAGGTGGGTGAAGGCGGACATAACCGTTAAAGCAACTAAGAGACAACAAATAATCGATGGAAATAGGCGGAGATTGGCCGACCTAAGTGATGCTATCGGCGACAAAACTTAGCACCGACAGACAGATGTTGAGGACGGCGAACATCTTCCGATGACCTAAATTTTTTTGTAAATTTTGTTTTTGGGGTTTTTTCATTTTTCAATCTCCTTTTATTCTTCCCTGTGTGTGAAATTATTTTATTTTAAATTTTGTAATTTTGAAAGATTAACATTATTTGTATGACTGTATCCTCCTAAAATGTGGGTAACCATATAGAAATTTTATTAATTTTGAAAGATTAACATTATCAGTTTCTTTTTTTGGTTCACAACGGGTGTCCTTATTGCTTTTTATAGGCGTCCATATGAAAACTTTCATATAATCACAAAAAAAATCCAAAATCAGGGGTGTCGACAATCTTGACTATAACGTAGCATCATCTCTCTTATTTTCTAAAATACTAAGATAGGGTAGTTCATTCAAATTAATTAAGATAGGTCACCGATTTTAATTGCACATACCTTGTTATATAGAGAAAAAAAATGGATAGATCAAGTGACCCACCAAATCTTAACATACCCTATGCTTTGTAGTTTGTACTAGCTTGCTCCATTGGTCAAACAATTTCTGTATTTATTTTGTGATTATTAGTAATCTCCTTTTTTTACTTTCAATTTAATTATTCTTTACATGATATACGTGTTATGCATGAATACGTAGCAACTTTATCGTTTAACTATCAACACTCGTCATAAACAATAAAAACTATTGATGCCAATTTTCATGCTTATAGATATATAAACATGTAAAACACTTTCCACACGTCATTCAATACTAACAACCTGTCTTTATTGGAAACTATATTCCATTTTCATGTAATATATATCCATATTGACTCATCACACATATTAATTCTACTGTGTCTATGAATACTTGACATAACTACTCTATAAACGTCTTCATTTATCTCTGAATAAATTTCCAACTAGCACATGATTTAAAAATTGGCTATGTTTTCAACAATTGTTACCAATAAAACATTTTACACTGTCCCACATGTAAGTTCTATTCTATGTTCAAAAACGATCGTAAGATATATGATGTTCCAAAAAAAAAACATAAGATATATTTTCGTAAGGCCTTCAAATTTTAAATATGTCATAGAAAAATATACAATACTACCACAAGATATAAACAAGCTAAACACATATATATGAATTAGATTTATAAGTGTCACTAAAAAGTGAAAACATATCTTAACTTGCATCTTAGTTTTCATAATATATATGAAACTTATCTTAGACAAATTAAGCATTTGATAAAATCTTGACAACACATCAACCTACACGATAACAATAACCATTCCTAAGTATCTTAAAACAATCCTAACATATATTTGATCCTTAAGACTTTTAACACAATAAGTCCCAATTATTAACCTGGCAACTTAAAAAAATGAGAATTGCATATGTAGCTCACCCTTGGGAGGAAAGAGAGAAAGTGTCAAAATAAATAACTTTTGATTTTTTTAAAAATATCCATTTTTCATTTATGGCTTTGTTTTGGTTTGTAAAACTATAAAATAACTTATAAAATAGCTTTTGATAAATACTTAAAAAACTTATTGATAATACATCCTAAGCAAAAATATAGTTTTTCAACTAAAACGTTAAACATAAACTTAAAAGATTTGCAATTGTTACAAACACATTTGTGTAGCTAATTATTTTTACACTTCTACATTTTAAAATGTTGATATAAAATGATATTTGAAGTTAGTTAACTATTATTCAACTTTTTTTAATACATTATGCACCAAATTCAACCTTATAAAATACATAATTTGACCTAGTTGCACCAAAACAGTATAAATACAAAACAAAACCAAAACTAACACTTTGAAATCTTTCTTTTCATAACATCAAAAGTGTGAATTTTAGTTTTAAAAACTCAAAAGTGAAACAAACACCCAAGATCCGTGTCACTAGTCGGCTATAATATAAAATATTTACATCCCAATATATCATCACGTGGTGACCAATATTTAATAGTTAAATACGCTTATTGAATTTCTTGTATACATGGTTGTAAATTAAATTCGATTAATTTTACATTGTAGACCCCACCCAATTTTGTTTGATTCTCGGATTTCATGTCTGCTACTTTCGTCTCAATCTCCCAACTACCCATTTCGCACACCAAATTTCCACACAAAATCATTCATATACCTTCGCATTCAACAGCCCCAGGTAATCTTTCTTGCATTAAATATCATAAATTTCTAATCTTTTATGTCTTTTCAAAATCTTCAACCACGAAAAGTTGAAAAGGTACTGCTGCACTGAATGATTCATGAATGAAAAATAAAGATTCTGTAAGGGTTTTATTTCCAGCTTTTGTGTTATGAAGTAATGACCTCATTCTGCTACTTCTTTTGCAGATATTGAATTGAGTAGTCTTATTTTAGCCTCGAAAGCTCAAAGTTAGGGCAAAAATGGCGGTTGCTGGTGCATTGAGCTGTGGAATAGCTGGTGTGATAAGCGAAAAAAGAGCAATCAGGAGGCATTTCGATACCCAGTTACAAATACAAAATCTTGGTGTAATTCGAACTGGGATTAAGAGTAGGAGATTAAGATTCGACAATGTAATTAGGAATTGTGGGTTAATTAGTGATCGAGAAGCTTTAGATTACGATCAAAATGCTTCTAATTTGGACGAAAGATTAGACGAAAGACGAGAGAGGCTCGTAAATGGGTCAATCGATGAACCAATGTAAGATTCTTGAATCACTGATCATCTCTTTAGTTGCTTATTGAGTTATTTTGAAGTTATATATAAGTGATTCGAAATGTGTAATCTTGATTTTTGTTTTCGCTTTACAATTTTTTTTTTGTTGATTAGTGAATCGGTGGGGACTTCGCCTCCAAGTGTGCAAACAGAGCTTGTATTGCTTGCATTGCCTGCTATTGCAGGGCAAGCTATCGAACCTTTAGCACAACTTATGGAGACAGCTTATATTGGTAGATTAGGTAATTTTTTATTTTTTTTGTTACATAATTATTAAGAATTTATGGGGTTGATTTTATTTTTTGGGTTTGTTTGAATGATGATTATAGAACTGGTTTACTATGTTAGCTATTTAGCTAA
Source organism: Lactuca sativa (assembly GCF_002870075.4). Classification (NCBI taxonomy): domain Eukaryota; kingdom Viridiplantae; phylum Streptophyta; class Magnoliopsida; order Asterales; family Asteraceae; genus Lactuca; species Lactuca sativa. The sequence goes on along the minus strand of NC_056625.2, from coordinate 100,343,513 downwards.
TTTGTGAGTATTTAGATGATACTTCCAACCTTTTTCATTAAAAGACCAAAAAACCCTCGTGATATATAAATTGGAATAAATAAATATAAAAAGTTTGATTATGAGTGAAAATTTTAAAATTATTCAGTTTTTATTATTCCATTTCTGCCAAACAAACCTTGACAAATTACAAGTCCTTCATATTCCAATTTCATTGATATCTTTGGTTCCTTTCATAAACATTTTTGTGAACCAAATGTCCCCTAATTGAGGGTAAATTTGTAAAATATAAAAAGATTAGGGACTTAAGGGGGATAGATTTAGGCGGCATTTGGATTGTAGGATTGGAGTGAAACTGAAATCCATTTTTTGTAAAATCTTGTTTAGTTTGTAAATCTGTCAAATGATTTGAAAGTTATACATGGTAAATGACAAAATTGCCCTTCTTTCTCTCAATGTTCTTCTTTCTACATTAAGTAAAAAAACACCCATGTTACCATACCTTAAATACCTTAATCTACATAACCTACAAGTATTTAGATCATACTTCCTAATATCTCCTTCATAAACTTTCCACTTTTGTTACTCATTTGATATTTTACTTAATAGATTCTAAATTCTATACCCAATTCCACTTTAAGGTGCTTTGGAATTGGCATCAGCTGGTGTTTCCATATCAATTTTCAATATTGTATCAAAGGTGTTCAACATTCCCCTACTTAGTGTTGCAACTTCATTTGTGGCTGAAGACATAGCTAAGTATTCACAAAGTGAATCAGATTCAGGTATACCCTTTTAAAAACATACCAATCTTATCATAAAAAGAAAAAAAAAGATTAAATTGTAACCATTTAAACAGAAAAAAGACGACAATTACCCTCGGTATCTACCGCATTAGTTTTATCTGTTGGAATCGGTATAATTGAGGCTGCAGCATTGTACTTTGGAGCTGGAACTTTTCTCAATTTGATGGGCATATCATCTGTAAGTTGATACTTATTAGTTATTACAAAGTTTATTGTGAATTTACGTAAATAACCCTTTGATATATTGATTGGTTAACTAGGCTTCACCTATGCGTATTCCTGCACAACGGTTTCTAAAACTTAGAGCACTTGGTGCTCCTGCTGTTGTTCTTTCACTTGCTATTCAAGGCGTCTTTCGTGGATTTAAGGACACAAAAACTCCTGTATTTTGTCTAGGTAAAGATTTGTTTAAGTTGTTATGTGAATAAAGTTTTATTCAAAAGTGATTTTGAAATAAGACACCTGGCAAAAAAGACTTACAATGCCAATAGTTTAAATGTATTTGTGATAATTACAACAAATTTGAGGAAATGGAAGGAAAAAAGTAAAGGGTTAAATCTTAAATGCAAGAAATATAACGGTTTAAAACTTTATTTTGTACTTTGAAAAATCTACCCAATTACTGGATTAACCCATTCAGTCCATTAAGTCAAAAAGAGACAACTATTTAGTATTTACTCATGCATATACAAAAAATGTGCAGGAATAGGAAATTTAGCTGCTGTATTCTTCTTTCCCATTCTCATGTATGTTTTTGGGTTGGGTGTCACTGGTGCTGCGATTTCCACCATCACTTCACAGTACGTGCTTTTATGGCCAAATCACTTTTGACATAAATTTATTTAACTCTTTTTTTTTTTTTTTTAATGTTTACTTTATTTATATAGATATATTGTGACCATTGCAATGATATGGTACCTTAATAAGAAAACGGTGTTGAAACTACCCAAAATGGAGGATTTACATTTTGAAGGTTATTTGAAATCCGGTACGTTTTTCATCCATTGAAAATCCTATGCCCCATTTGTTACACAGAACAAAACAAGTTATAATGGGTTTGACATTTATTGGATCGGGACCCATGATAATAAGACACGAGTTACAATTTTTTGGATAAATTGCAATTTTTTGTCTCGCCCAAAAATGTGAGACAGGACGTCAAAAATGACAAACGTTGCAATTTTTTGTCCCACATAAAAAAGTGGGACAGGATCTGTAACTATTGTCGATGTGACAAAAGCTGCAAATCTTTGTCTTAGTGACCGATGTCAATAGGACAAAAGTTGCACTTTTTTTCCCATACAAAAAGGTGGGACAGGATCTACAACTTTTGTCACAGATCTTTGTCCTAGTGACCGATGTCAATAGGACAAAAGTTGCACCACCTAAAAAGGTGGAACATGGACTTTCTTTCAATCTCTAGTATACGCAAAAGACGTGGGGTGGCTTTTTTATCCTCAATCATAAAAAATATTCCTAGAAAGCTTGTCTAATTCTGACCATTTATGGTTTATATTCAGGTGGTTTTTTGCTTGGGAGAACTCTAGCTGCTGTTGCTACAGTGACTTTGAGTACATCAATGGCTGCAAGGCAAGGGCCAATTGCCATGGCTGCTCATCAAATATGCTTACAAGTATGGTTATCTTCATCTCTCCTTGCAGATGCCCAAGCTTCAGCTGGCCAGGTAATTAATTAAGTAAATATATGTAATATTCATGTAGAAATATGTAATATTCACCGGTGTGACAAGAAATATGTAATTTTTTCAGGCTTTGATTGCAACTTCTTTCTCAAAACGAAACTATAGTAGAGTTAAAGAGATAACATTTTATGCTCTAAAGGTTCGATTTTTTCACTCTTAATAACAAACTACATGGAGTTTTTTCATTGCGTTATGGATTTTTGAAATGGTTTTGATTTTTCTCTATTGCAGACTGGATTAATAACTGGAGTTAGTTTAGCCATAATATTGGGTTTGTCTTTTGGTACTTTAGCCAAATTGTTCACCAATGATGCAGAAGTTCTATCCATTGTTAGATCCGGTGTACTGGTAAGTACTCATACCTTTTACGTCTCGTTTGCCAGGACATGACAGAACAGAACAGGTTGTACTGTGTTATGCATTGTATGGAGACTGACACTGAGACTGAGATTGATGTCAATGAAACAAAAATTGCAGGCTTAATGTACTATTAATGTCTAATCATAATCAATGACTTTACATTTCATTTTTTGTTTTTTATAGTTTGTGAGTGCGAGTCAACCCATCACTGCTCTTGCTTATATCTATGATGGTCTTCATTACGGAGTTTCAGATTTCTCGTATGCAGCATGCTCCATGGTAAAGACCAAGGACCCTTTTTCTTTTTCTTTACTGTCTAAATGTGAGTAAATGACCAATTTACCCTTTTGCTTAGATGTTGGTGGGAGCAATGTCATCCGTGTTTCTACTCTATGCACCTTCGGTTTTTGGTCTTGCGGGAGTTTGGGCTGGCTTGACATTGTTCATGGGAATGCGTGCGGTTGCAGGGTATATAAGGTAATAAGCCGGATAATATGCTTATTGTGTTCTTTCAATTTTGAATTTTGAATTTTGAATTTTCAATCCCACATACATGACATGACATGACACAACTTTCTTTTTTAATAAATCAATAAACCAATACAATAAATTGATTGAATTCACAAAAAATATCATTGAGCAAAAGACCATTTAGTTTTATTCGAGAAACCAATGAGAGATTTACGTTATTGTTTTTGCAGGTTAGCAGATAAAAATGGTCCATGGTGGTTCTTGCAGGCGATCCCTGCAACCGAGGTTAGTTGATTAGACACATGATTACATATATTATAGTAATTACAAATTTTTAATATTTCTAAATTTTATTTTAATTTTTTCGTACTTATTTTTATGCCACATCAGCACTAACTCAAGAAATTAAAATATATATATATATATATATATATATATATATATATATATATATATATATAATAAATGAAGATAATTTTGTCACATGTCAATCTCTAATGAGTTTTGACACTTGTCATTTTGTGATATTTTTTAAATAAATAATATCCACTTGTCAGTTTATGGTTTTTTTTTTCAAATTTTAAAATTAAAAAGTCACATAATTTTATAATTATATATGTAAAGTATCAAATGTAATAAATATTATAATAAATTGCAATTAGTATATTTTGTTCATTTCTTATTTCAAAATTTTATTTTAAAAAATACTTATTATTTATATTTATATTTTTTATTTTTTTTAATCAACCGGTGTAATATACGGGTTTTATGCCTAGTATTAACTATAGAAATATAACAATAACAACAGATATTAATAATTCTATATTATTTAGAATTATTGTGAAAATTTGTTATTTTCTTAAAATGAATATACTTTGAAGTTTTATTTAAGTTTAACTATTTTAATACTAGAAGATGACAAGTGGCAAAACTATTTTCATTTATCATGAAGGATTTACATTAATATAGAATAAAAAAATACGGCTTATATTTTCTTTTTAGGAAGTTTATAATTTTTTAATATCTGTTTCACATTAAGTTCAATAAAAAAAACAAACGTTGCTTGTTGAATTTATATTTATATTTACATAAATTGTTTTTTTGTTTCTTTAAATTTATAATTTGTATTTTAATTTATTATTCTAGTTTATCTAATTAACTAACAAATCAGACTGAATAAATGACACGTAAAACGTGAATCAAAAAAGCTTCAAATTTGAACTTGTAAACGCATATTTCAAAAAAAAAAAAAAAAAAAAAAACTTTGTTCTTGAAAAAGCTCCACAATAGGAAAGTTGACTATTTGGGAGCATATTTGGTAGAAACAAACATTTATATATAGTTTCCTATATTAAAATATATTTACACCATCTTTGTTCTTCGTTTATTTATTTATTTATTTTTTTGTAGATTGCTGTTCCACAACAAACCTAATGAAGACATGGCTCCATCTACAAAACTTGCCAATTAATTTCACATTAAGATTTGGTCTTAACAACATTTGTGCTAAAAGTTCTGAATGGGTTAAGACATAAAAATGGCCATCTGGAAGGCTTATTTTGTTTCTGCTCAAGTGGGTGGCCTGCTATAAAGGCCATGATGTTTTGTCGCTATGTACAGCTTGATTGTTTCTAGAAATTTGACTATGATATTATTTTGGAGTTTTATATATCAAAAGGGTTGTAATTTGAATAAATAGTTTATTAAACTATTACAATTTACCAAAAGATTGCTATAGTATTATGGACCACAATTGACATTTAGTTTTTATTTTTGAATCAGTCAAACAATTATCATTTGACCATTATTTGCAATGTTATTTGAAGGTTTTGTTTTTTATAATTTTATTTTGTTTATGCATAGCTAAAAAAGTCTACTTTTATTCAAGGCTTATTGGGACATAAATAACATTAAGGATTTATTTGTGTAACAAAAATATATTGATAAGATGCCAATTTATATAGTTATTGTTCATTTGTTACCAAAATAAGCTGGTAATAGATTTGTTTTGTTATATAAAAAACCACTAAATTATTTTTTAATGCACCAAAACCCTTATATTTTTTGAAATTTTTATTTAAGGTTTTCTGATCTCAGAAAAAACCATTTGTTTTCATGAAATAATTAAAAAAATCATCATGTTATTTTTTTAGTGCATTTAAACCCTCATAATATTTTGAAATTTTTTAATCTAATGAATTGTAACAATCAAAACGTTGAAAATCGATTACTTAATATTTTTGGCTATCTAGGATTTATCAAACTCGATGCCTTAAATGATACATTTTAAAAAATATAAGAGTTTTAACATATATATATATATATAATATATATATATATATATATATATATATATATATATAATTGTTTTTTAAGACCTTATAAAAATATATTGGGTTTTTATAAAGTTTTCCCTTATATAAATTGGTAAAAGCTATGGAATCTATGGATAGGCAAAAGAAAACCTGCATAACTGAATGATAACAAACTGAAAATATGAATATAATTTTAGATCCTTTTTAAAATTCTAGTAAATTTTTTGTCAACGTTCCAAGTAAAATAATTATTTATGATCTTTAGGTATAGTTTACTTTTTTGTTTTTTTTAAATTATTCTAATTTATTTGGGATATAGAGTAGAAACATTACAAAAATCTCAAATAAATCTAAATGAAGGCCAAAATTATAAAAGAAAATATTTTGGGACTAGACTTGAAAATATTTATATAGAAATGCAATATTTTTCTTGTGAATTGTTGAAAACATTGTTGTTTTTTTATTTTATCAAATCTATTTTAATAAATAAATATCTGTTTTATCATATATCATACTTTTATTCATTTTGTGTCTATTTTAAACTAGTTTTATTCCACATGTCATTTTATGGTTTTTTTTTTCATTTTATTAAATTTCATATAGTTTAAATATGATAATAAATATATATCAATTTTATTAATAAATTTTCCTTTAAATTTTAAATTTCTTAAACTAAATCCTTATTACTATCCTAATTTATTTATCTAAATTATTTGTTTAAATTTAAATGACAACACAAAACCATTTTAATTTTAATATTTCAATATTTAAAATTACATATTTAATTTTCCTTTTAAATAAACTCTCACCTCCTTTTAATCAATTTCCCATTCATTTACAAAACACGTGTACATCTGACAACACACAACAGCTTCACAGGGTTGTACTTTGTGCATCTCAAGAAATACTTCCAAGAGCTTTTGCTTTTTCCTTGAGCAAAAACTTCTGCACTTTTCCGGTCGACGTTCTCGGCAACTCTTCAAAAATGACGGTTTTCGGCGCCATATAACGCGGCATCCGATCACGACAATACTTAATTATATCCTCTCCGGCGACATTAAACCCGTCCTTCAATTTCACAAACGCACACGGCGTTTGCCCCCAGTGATCGTCCGGTCGTGCCACCACCGCCACCTCCAGCACCGCCGGGTGACTGTAAATCACGGTTTCAACCTCCACCGTGCTTATGTTTTCTCCTCCCGATATGATAATATCCTTCGACCGATCCTTAACTTCAATATACCCGTCTGGATGTTTAACAGCCAAATCACCACTCCGGAACCACCCGCCGGAAAACGCCTCTTCCGTTGCTTTCTTGTCCTTCAAGTATCCGCTCATTATTGTATTCCCCTGAAACATAATCTCCCCCATCGATTTCCCATCAGATTTTACGCTTTCCATAGTCACCGGATCTTTCACGTCTACTCCCTCCAACCCTAGATGCCTCACTCCTTGTCGTGTTTTCAGCTTAAGCCGTTCTTCCACCGGCAATAAATCCCATTCCGGCTTCCATGAACACGACGTCCCCGGACCGAATGTCTCCGTTAAACCATACAAATGAGAAACACGAAACCCTAACTCCTCCATTTTTGAGAGGATTAGCGGAGGCGGCGGTGCACCGCCGGTCATAATATCGACCTTGTGTGGGAGAGGTTTCCGGTCAGCTTCAGGACAGTTGATTATCATGTTCAGAACCGTCGGAGCTCCTCCCATATGTGTTACCTTGTGGAGATCAATGTTGTCGAATATGTCTTTAGGGTCACACCGCCGGAGGCATATGTTGGTTCCGCCGACGGCCGCCAGCCCCCAGGCGAGGCACCATCCGTTGCAATGAAACATAGGTACAGACCAAAGGTAGGTCGGCATTGCTCCCATTCCGTGCATGAACACGGTGGCGATTGAGTTGAGATACGCACCACGGTGGTGATAAACCACCCCTTTAGGTCTGGACGTCGTTCCTGAAGTGTAATTTACACTGATTGGATCCCATTCGTCTGTTGGTCGGACTACAGAGAATCCGGTAACTCCACCCTCTACTAGGCTTTCGTATTCGTAAGCGGTGGTGGTTAGGTCAGACGGCGGCGGCAGGTGGTCGTCGGAGATGATAACAAGGAGAGGTGGGTTTTTGAGAAGATTGATCGCAGGCAAAGCAATGTTGAGTAGTTGATGATCTACAACGAGGATTTTGGTCTCGGAGTGGGTGAGAAGAGTTGCGAGCATGGTGGAATCGTGGCGGGTGTTGAGAGTGCAGAGGATTGCTCCGGCCATCGGAACAGCGAAATGGAGTTCTTGCATCGCCGGAACATTTGGTGCTAACGTCGATACCTGTGGTGGCGATAATATAATAAAGTAATATTAAATTTTCATCGAACCCGGTTTAGTTATATCAAATTGTAGATTATACCTTTTATTTTATTTTTTAATTAATTTTATTTGTAAATATGATATTGAATCGTTTCTAAAATAATTGCATATTTTATTGAGCATCACGAAAAATGTTATCGTTCTCATGTTATTACGTTTATTGTTAACTTTTAAATCGAGCATGAAAATAATTTTTCATAACTCAGATTTTTCTTCAAAAAAAAAAACTTATTATATAATATATTGTTATTTTTAATTAATATAATAATGACTTTTGGTTGAAACTGTATTGGTATTCCGTGAATATTTTATTTTGGATCGAAACGGCATTTGTTTTGTATTTATGAAATTATGACCACTGTTGTTTTATTGATTTTTATATTTATCGGCTATATAATAATATGAAAAAAGAAGAAAATATCATGTAAACTAAGAAAAGTCCAACGATATAGAAAAACGTGGTATATATTAAAATCATACATAAATAGAATCTCTAATGTTGTATATTTTAGAAGATAAAATTTGGTGTATAAAAGTAACTTTTTAATTAGAAAAATGGATTGTGTCTGTATTACAACATATTGATTTTATTTCCCATTTATAAATTTTATCCTAAAATATAAACTAAAACAACTTAATCGTAGTTTTAGTTTATTGGTTGGATAATAATAATAATAATAATAATAATAATAATAATAATAATAATAATAATAATAATAATAATAATAATAAATCACAAAGTGATATCATAAGCACTAAATACTATTACTAATCACAATAAACTGAAAATTATTATTATGACGATAATAATAACAAATAATTAATAAAAAAAACTAGGAGATGCAAGATTATTAGAAATACATTTCATTAACGAGAAAATGATCAAATACCTACTTTCAACGATTCGGCATTTCGACGACTTAAAATGCCTTTTCAATGTGAATTTTGGATAATTCTTAAAATCTAACTCTTGTTAGATTCATTTTAATCGTTATTAGATGCTAAATTGATTCATCTGGATTATTCTATAAATCTAGCTCTTAATAAATGTCTTTTTAATGATCATTATTAGATGCTAATTAGATTCATTTTAACCGATAACTTCATTTATCAAAAAAAAAAAAAAATCATTTAGTTCATTTTGTTTAGATTGAGAATCAAAAATATGCAAATGGATTCCGGTGAAAAACTTACAACGTCACCACGAGAAATCCCCAACTGAGTTAGAGCAGATGCGAGCTTCACACACCTTCTGTGTGTTTCTTCCCATGTATACCTCAGAGATCCATAAATCACAGAGGTCCGGTCTCTGTAAACATCCGCCGATCTCTCCAAGAAGCTAATTGGTGTAAGTGGAACATAGTTTGCCGAGCACCGGACCAGTCCTTCAAACGATCTCCATGATTCCTGCTGCAAATCATCGGTGGGTTCAGACAACTGAGACAATTGGGAGTATTGACGAGACCGGTGACGATGAAGATGAGTAGGATTTGTTTGAAATTGGATTGATGTCGCCGGAGTTGGACGACGGAGGAGCCATGGCTTTGACTTATTTAGGATTTTGTACATGGTGATTGTGGGGACTTTCAGGAACGAGGTTTGGGGGTCAAATCACGATGAGGAGAATGAATTTGTACTCTTGTTATTATAGATGGATAAGTTGGACAACCCGGGGGTACTCATGTAGTTGACACATTCAATCTTGATTTTTTTAATGAATTATATCATTTTTTACATTTTCTTTTTGGGTGGTGTTAAAAAAACCGAGGTTTTGATTACATGGTTTCCGAACTAGTCAATCAAACCTAATATAAGTTTTTCTTTATTAATTATTTAATTAATATCTATATTATTATTAGTTATTAGTTTTATTTAATTACTTATTTACTTAATTTCTATACTGTTATTTATTTGTTATTAGTTTTGTTTTAACTTAATATTAATATTAATATATAATGTGTTTATATCTACATAATGTATATACAACTAATTTTATTTTGCATTTTTAAATGAACATTGAAACCAAACACTTTTGCATCGTTTCGTTATTTAGTTTTACGATGTCAAGCTTTTAAAATATAATTTTTTTTAGAAAAAAGAGTTATTACATGTATGTATAAACGTGAAATAATAATATTTTATAATAATCAATTAGATAAAAGTATAAGATATTTGTTTGATAATAAAATATTATTACCATTGGCCATAATAGTATTTTTTTTATTAGGTATTTATTCTAACTTTAGCAAGTTCTTCGAAATATCTCATACCATACATATCAAATATACAATGGTTTTATATTTGACCCCAACAACCATCAGGCCCTGCTCATAAAAGATATGTCTGAACATGATATGGGCATTTCCCATCACATTCATCAGGTCCCGCCTAGCATCGAGCCTCATCCGACATTCATACAGACACATAAACACATATATGAATCATTAAGATAAATATCATACAATACACCCACCAGGCCTTGTCTGGCATCGGACCCCACCCGGTATACATATCTCATACTACAGATGCAAGAGACACACAGACAACAATCATTCTAAACATAATAAATCATGGGCTGGAATTGGTGCTTTCGACCCGCCAAGCATAGTGTGAGGAGACTCACCTCAAATTATTGAAAATTAGATAAATGTCCGGACTCCTGATAAATCCCCGCGCTAAACAATCAAACAATACCCCAATTAATAATTAGGTCAAAATTCATAACCGAGGTCCCCAACCTAACACCCTCAGCCTCTAGGGTAAAAGACTATGCTACTTTTCCCTTATTGGGCCCAACTAGCTTAGCCCAACATATAGTGGTCCAAGGCCTAATAATGACCAAACCTATAAACCTAAGGTCCAACTATGACCCAACAAATACAAGGCCAAAAATCTAGCTAAGGCCCAAAGTCAATGGTCCAAGCTCCAACAGTTGACCCTCACGCCGTGACCAGATCATGGTCACGTCGTGACTATTAAACCTACCCGGTCCCAACTCAACGAGTCAACTCAACCCATCAAATCGCCCGCTCTCGATTCCAATCATGGTCACGTCGTGGTCACTCCTAGTCACGTCGTGACCTAATCCAAACAATGCAGTAGGCAAGGCATGCATTCTTATGACGTGACAGGCTCATTCCTCACACTGTGAGTATTGCCTTGGCCAGCCTTGAGCATTAAGCTCTTATTCCTTTCAGCCACTACTTGGCACTTTCCAGAGGGTCTTCCTTCGCCCAAAGGATGATAAAAATCATAGCTTTTTAGTCATGCATATCCAATGCATGACTCAAACACTCACTAGGCCAAAAGAGGGAAAATGAGATCAAGACTCATGCTTGGAGTCTAAAACTACTCCACAACTCATATCCAAAAATTATAATACAAAAGATGTCTCATTAATCCATAAAGTTTCCAACTTTATGGATCCCATGCATGTAATCCCACATAAATATGAAAAAAGGACCTTAAGATCTAGATCTAACATGTAAGAGGTAAAAAGGCAAGAGCTTTATAACTTACAATGGTCCAAAACCTTTGCAAGAAGGTGACATAGAAGTTGGTTTGCCAAGAGAATGCTCCACAAAAGTCTTCTTCCACTTCGACGAGCCAAAGACCACCAAATAAGTGCTTCAAAGTGATCAAAAATGGCTAAGGACCTCATGCAGGTCAAGATTTAGGTTTTTAGGAGGCAAAAGAGTGAAGGAGGCTAGGGATGGGCAACCCTAGCCCTCTCATTCCATTAAATACCCGAAATATTAGGGTTTTGGTCATCGGGCCGTTCTCACATTGTGAGCATTCAAAGTCTCATGCCGTGAGACTCAAAAACACGGGTCAACTAGTCAATTGTCACTCACGACGTGCCCACCATGTCTCACGTCGTGACCTTCTTCTAAAGCTAAAATTCAAGAAATTAATTACCTCCATGATCCGGGTGTTACAACACCGATTTTTACTAGAATTTATGTAACATTCCAAAAATCAAGTTAAAATTTTTCAATTTCAAAACCACATCAAAAACCATAATTGTTTACAAAACATGGTTACTAAAATTTCAAATCATAAATTAGAGTATCCCAAGATTAAATCTCATAAAATCCAAAGGATATGCACGATCAAGTGTGACAACCCGAAATTTTCTATCCTGTACAAGCAAACACTTCATTGAAAGTCAAACTCATTTATGCTATCTTTTAGCACAATTAGGAGTTTATTTGAGCGTTCTGAGCCTTGTACACTTAAGGGATAAGTGTTGGGGTTTATCTACTGAAGATATAGTACAAAGAACAGGCCTATAACACCTTGATCATGAGTTCACGGCCACCACAAGGGATTTTACGACCGTAAACTCCATGTGGGCCGTAAACTCCTCCTATATGATGAAGTGTTGGCCATTTTGCTCATTCCTTTCTTTCCCTTGGCTGAAATCCTCTCAAGTATCATCCCGATCTTCAAAACTCGTAAGTTTCTTGCCCTAACTAGTTGATATCATACATGAAATAGTGATCTTACATGATTTCATCCGTGAAATCATTCAATTTGTGTATATCTTCAAGTTTCACCAAGAACACCAAGAACACCAAGAACACACACTAGTGTTCTTGGCCAAAACCGACCATTCAAGCTCCTAGATCGTAAGTACTCTTGTCCTAACTCGTTGTACACTAGGTTTAACATGTTTAGGCCTTAGAAATCACAAAGAAACACAAGATCAAAGGAGTTTACGGCCAAGACATGTTCTTGGGCCGTAAAACCTTATAAGTGGGGAAAATTGCACCCTAGTCCCTTACCAAGCCTTGGATACTAGTCTATATCATATCCTTGATGTGCTTAGGTGTAACACCCGTAGATCCGGGCTAGTCAATTTAGAGATAATAAGGGTCGAAAACGACTTTTCAGCAAAAGATTATTTAGAATAAATAATCTTAACCAAGTGTATTATATGTCTCAAGGGTTCCGTAGATATAAAGAACACCTAAAATCCGAATTATAACGAAGAAGTTATAACCCATCGAAGTTTCGCGACGGAACCGGCACGACATCGGGAAACGTAAATAGTGAATTTATGATAGAGCGACTTTTAGCCTTATCGATCTAAACAAAAGTCGTAGAAAATGTTAAACCGAGAGTGTCCATAAAAAGAACGCCCAAATCTGACTTCGTATGAGGAAGTTATGATTTTTCTAAGATTTGGCATAGCGGTGCATGGCTCGAAACTCGAATTTTAGTTCGAGCGGTTTTTGGCTTACGCGACCTAAATGAGAGTTTAATATCTCATTAATAGGAACCCAACGACAAAAAGACGGACGAAAACGGAGTCCGTATGTAAAAGTTATGAATTTTATGCGGACATTTAACAATGTAATCACCTCCTACTGTCAAATTTAAGATCGGTCAAGAATTAGCCGACGGAGTAAAAACGAAGTTGTAGATTTTATTTTTACCTACGCGTGGATATAAATAACGTCAAAAGCGGAGCTCGTATGCGAAAGTTATGGACGAAGCTTAGTCTCTACTTTTCGAGCGCGACGAATTCGATACAGTTTTGTAAATCCGAGATAGAATGAGAATTAGCCAACGAGGTCTAAATGAAAGTTGTAGTAATCGTAAATACCAACGCATGGATATAAATAACGTCGGAAACGGAGCTCGTATGCGAAAGATATGGACGAAGCTTAGTCGGTACTCTTCGTGCGCGATAAATACGATATAGTTTTTGTAAATCTGAGATAAAAGGAGAATTAGCAGACGGGGTCTAAATGAAAGTTGTAGTACTCGTAAATACCAATGCGTGGATATAAAGAAACTAGAAAACGGAGCTCGTACGCGGAAGATACGGACGAAGCTTGGTGACTACTTTACTATAAAATTCCTATAAATAAGATATGAACTCTTCATAATTTCTTCACACCATAAGCCTTTCTTTCTCTCTCTAACTTCTCTTTAACCTCCCTAAACCCCTCCCAAATCTAGGGAACCTCCCTAGCACGAGAAGAAAACCCTGGATCGCCCGCAGCTCCGAGAAGAAAAGCTTTCGAAGCGAAGCCCGATTTTTAATAAAAACCCACTGTAAGTGAGCTACGCCTATACTATATTTAATATAGCTTTTATTTAATTATAGTAACATTATTAGGACCTTAAAATAATTATTTGGGCTATTATTATGAGTTATATTGAGTGTTATTTAAAGCTTATATAATAGTAATAATAACAAGACTATTAATTAGTCGCGGTTAACGTTAAAAACTAAACCCTAGTGGTATTGATAGTAGGTTTTGTCGAGGAAATTGTTTTGAGATAACGAAGCGTTGTCTGAGTTTGGAATCACCACCTAATCAAGTGAGTGCATAGTTACTTTCATCTTACACATAGATATGAAGTATTTTATATACATTACGTGCTATGTGTGCATATTATCTGAATACTTACTGTCTATGTTGGATGAATGATTTTATACATGTTTTAAATGGTTCAAACTGTATATTTATTTTATATCTACAAATATGTTGGGCTAAAACATGGATAGATGAAATAGTTGGTGTGTGATGAAATAAAATGATGAGAGATAGGTGAGGATAGATATGTGATGATAAATCGGTGATGTAGGATGAAAGATACCATAACCTTGTCCGGCAATGTGGAGATGTAGTCATCTACCAAAGTATAGATGGCGACCACGGACTATTATAGACAACCCCGTCGAAACACCACCAGACCCATCACCCGTAGGTGATGAATTACGAGTTCAGGCAATGTTGTAACTACATATTCATGCGATGATACTCTAACCCCTTACTATGAATTACGAGTTCAGGCGATGCTGTAACTACGTATTCATGTGATGATGCCCTAACCCTTGTTGGGCACGTATTGAGGGAGTAATCCCTGAATTAATACTGTCTATGTGATGTAGGCGATGATCCTTAGGGAGAGTCCTTAGGAACAAACATATAAGGAAATGTGATGTAAGGAGATGAGAGGTAAATATGATGTAGGAGACGACCCTTAGGATAAATCCTTAGGGAAGGTACTTAGGAATAAAGAAGATAATGGGGATGGGTAATTGGGTTAATTGTTTGATGATTAAACATAATAATTATATTATTGTGGGTTGAAAACCCTGTATTCACCAGGTTTCCCAACCTGACCCACTCAGTTTACTTGTATCACAGGTGACGAGGTGAAGTTACATTACACTGATAGATTAAGGAGATATAGATCACTAGTGTAAATGAATGTAAGTTCTGTTTATGCTTATGTTTCTGTATTGACGTTGACATTCCAAATGTTTTAAAATGAATCAAAATACATTTCTTCAGAAATGGTTTGATAATGAAATTATCATGTTTTTCTAGGAACAAATTCCGCAACGTTTTTTAATAAAAGAGATACTCTGTAAGTCCCTAATTTGCCTGTGTATCAATCAGATCCTTTTGATGGCGCGGAATCCCAATCAAATGGATGATGTCAGATCAAATAGAAGAGAAGGAGAAGAAGAATAATATGAATCTTGTATGTATTGATATGAATTAAAGTTCCAGATACAAAAGATTCACACACACACACACGTTTTTCTCTCTCTAGACCGTGCACTCTCTTCTGTTCATCAATCTCTACTCCTCACCCTAACACCTATATTTATACTTGGAGAACATGGGCCGGATAACATGGGACGTAAATGGGTTTACGGCCGTAAGGTGTTTACGGCCGTAAACTCAACCATAAACATGACCGTAAACTCCAAAAATATTACAGAAAAATATAATTGCCCAGAAAAGCAAAGTATAAACCATATTTTGACCCAACAATCTTGTAAGTCCCTAATCTGCCTGTGTATCAATCAGATCCGTTTGATGGTGCGGAATCCCAATCAAATGGATGATGTCAGATCAAATAGAAGAGAAGGAGAAGAAGAATAATATGAATCTTGTATGTATTGATATGAATTAAATTTCCAGATACAAAAGATTCACACACACACGTTTCTCTCTCTCTAGATCGTGCAGTCTCTTATGTTCATCAATATCTACTCCTCACCCTAACACCTATATTTATACTTGGAGAACATGGGCAGGATAACATGGGCCGTAAATGGGTTTACGGCTGTAAGGTTTTTACGACCGTAAACTCAACCGTAAACATGACCGTAAACTCCAAAAATATTATAGAAAAATATAATTGCCCAGAAAAAAAGTATAAACCATATTTTGACCCAACAATCTCCCCCTTGGTTTATAGCTTTCTTTTCTTAATTGACCCAACAAGCTCCCCCTAAAAAGTAGTTGGCTCTTCTTGTCAATCTTCAATGGGAGCTTGGCTTCAGCTTTAACCTTTGATTTCTTCACAACATCAGGATGAACATATGAATCTTCAATAATTGACTTCATCCTGAGCAGTTGGGCATTTCTTTAGAATTTGGCATTGATCGCACATTGGGTGAGGAGGCTTGACGTACTGATTCTTGAAAGATAGCGCTTTCAGCTTGAGAATCTTCAGAGAGAACATCAGAGAGAACAAATCTTCTGGATCACTTCAGCAGGTACAAAGATAGGAACAGACTGATTGAGGAGGCTTCAATATAATCTGTCACATAATCTTCAAGTCAGCTTAACCTTTCTTCTGGCGTTGAAGAATTGAATGTCGAAAGAATAATCTTCATTTCTTGCTCCTTCGAATGAGAATTCTTCGATGCTCACGGACGAAGCCTTTGGCTCAGAAATCTTCGACACAAACTCCATGAGTCTTATCTATACCTGAAATCACTTTTCAAGACAAAAAAAAACTAAAAGAAAACTTAGAACAAAAAGTAAAACAGAAATAACACTTTATTTTGAATTTTCTGATTTTTGTTTTTTTTTTTAATTCTCCCTCTTATATTTAAATTAGAAGAACGCTATGAACAAACTTAACAAAAAAAAAATAGCTAACTTTAAGATTGATTTGGGATCAAAGTTGTTGGACAACCTTATTCCACTTGTCGGTACCCTTATTTTCACATCTTCGTCTGATCGATCGCCAGTATTGTGGTCCACTTAAACACGAAAAATTTGTGACAATTTTGGACAATTTACCAATGACATGATACATGCATATATCTAATTATAACTTTATTATCATGATTGGCCCTAATTCTTAAATAAATTTTCTTAAGAACAGTTAACTGACTACAACCAGGGATATTATTGTCCACCTAAATCGAGCAGCGAGATCTACAGACAATCTGTATGTGTTCAATTTTAAGTGTACTAGAACATGTTTCCCGCTTCCGGATATGCCCCAACCATCAAGAACTTCCAGAGTACTCCTTACACCGGGTGAGCAGACAATCATTCAGAGAGAGGACAAATTCAGATTGCTATTGTTTCAGAGGGGTTGAGAAGTAGAAGGTTGCATATGCTGTGTACCAGGTCGGATTAGAAGTCACGCAAAGAAGACAACATATGGCTAACAGATAAGAGGAATTTCATATATATATATATATATATATATATATATATATATATATATATATATATATATATATATATATATATATAAAACTTGCAGAGAAATAGAGTTGCATATGTTGTGTACCAGGTCGGATTGGAAGTCATGCAAAGGAGACAACATATGACTAACAGACGGAAAGAAAGAAAATGATATTCTACAGACCTAATTTATCGGAATTTACCAGTCGCCCCATCCAACCGGAATTAAGGATAGAATCCGCACATCGAGGAAAAGTTAAACCATGGTTCCAAGTACGGGTTCATTTAATGTGACGAGTGGATTCCCATATATATCTTCCTGCTCAACCTATCCGAGCGTCGTATTGTCAGGCTAAGCGGATCTAACTAGGTCAAAGTTTGTCAAGTCCTTAAATTCATTAGGTTCAACTTTCCCTAGTCAAGTCCATTTAAAATCTTTCGTGCCTACCAGCGCATCGAACACAGAGCGTAGACGATTCAACTTAGGTACGTTACGCCGATTCAGATTGCCCGTTATCACTTGCTAATTTCATTTCCCAAAACATCTCCTGCAAGCACATTCCATTAACATTATATTTTTGATTTTTTTATTTTCTAATATTTTTGGATTTTTTTTGATTTTCTAATGTTTTTTTTTTAATTTTTTTTAATTTTTTAATTTTTGTTTTGTTTTTATTTCTCCCCCTAAATTTGTGCATAGGAGAGAAACGAAAGTAAATGCACAAATTTAAACTATCCTAAAACAAAAATTAGTCTTTAAAGCGAACCAGCTTAAGAAAAACTCAGGAGTATAGAGAAGAAAATTCAAACCGTAAGTCATCGATTGAATTTGCATCAAGAAGGTCTGAGAACAGCACGCGTAATCTCAGAACAGATCCGAAAATTCTTCATGTCATTAAGCACTAACCCCATGAGTGATCTCTTCCTTTCTTCCCTTCCCGCAAAAAGACACATCCTCTCAAACAAAGGTTTGAATGTTGTACAATTGATAGATGTCCCCTATCAAGTCCCTAGAACAACCACTACCAACAAACCAAAGTCTGATGGTATGCCTCCATAGCTGCTCCGACACAGAGCGGGATTAGTTAATCTTTGGAACCCAGTCCATTTTAAAACTGGGTCGACCTTTGTCATCAACGCACGATACCCTCTCCCATGACATATCCTGCTTGTCACAAACAGAAGATATAGAAATATTATAATCGTTAGAAGATTTGGGAGATTGAGCCTTCGGAACCCATTTGTAGTTGGGTTTAACCCATTTCTTGTTTGATTCGATGGGTTCCTTGACACTTGATTTGGAACTTGAAGCCGGTTGCCGAGATGACTTTGATCTAACCGGTCTTGGCTTCACAGGAGCATCTCTTGAACTAGACTTCTGGGCCAACATTCCCTTCTTGTTCTTGGGAGTTGGATGCTTGGCCTTGTGAGTTGAATTCTTGGCCTTCATGGCATTCCAGTCGGCATTGTCTGAACGTGACCTTGAGGGGTTTCTTTTGGAGTATCTCCCTCTTGGCGCGTTCTGCCACCCTTGTGCATAGTAGGGAACGTATGCATGATTAGGACAATTTCTGGCAATGTGTCCAGGTGTTCCACAGTGAAAACATGTCTTTTTCTTCACTGTGAAGTTGTTTCTTCCTGCGCCTGGTGGCGTATCCTTGCCTTGTCTCTTATTAATCCCATATGCACACTTGCAATAGGCACTCTTTTGCGCTGGAATTGGAGGCCTATATTTCTCAACGGCAGGTTTGTTAGGAGCAACAGAATTCGAAGTAACAAATTCTGAGTTCAAAGAGTCATTGGTTTGTTCAGTAGTGCTCTCCTTGTTCTCATCTTCTGCTACTTACTTGCACATGAAGTAGAAACATTAGTATTTTCAACATTAATAACTCCTCCTGACACAAATCCAGCTGGTTTTCCATATTTAAGATGTGCCTCCCTGTCAATTTCTTCCTATGTCATAGGAATGGATGTGTAGTTATGATTGAAAGGAGGAGGAACACTATCATACCCTAGACCCTTGTTTTGATTATCTTTGAATTTTAATTGGGTTTCAAACAAGGACTCGACTGTCTGACTTGACGCATTATAATTTTAAAACTAACATCTGTTTTTCCACACTTAATTTTCAAAGTGTCAAGTTCTTCAGTTACAGCAGCAAGTTGTCTCTTAATATAGTCATAATTTTCACACTTGTTGCTATACTCTTCCTGAAGCTTCCTAAAGTCCTTGGTTTTTGCTTCTAATTCAGCCTTCAGGGGTTTCTGTCCTTTCCTGAGTTGATATCCTTCATATCTCAGGTCCTCAACTTCTCTTTTTAATAAATCAATTTGTTCCCGAAGAAATTTAATCGTAGCTTCACAAGCTGGAGTACATGTAACTTCAGTGACCGGAATGTTGGGGTGCAAAGTTATTCATGATTGACTTTGTAAATGTTTGACTTTTGTAAAACCCACTTGCATGTGGAGTATTAGCCTTTTGACACATGTGTAAATGAGAGTGAGAGAGAGAGACATGTAAACACCTCTATATAAGGTGGGTTTGTCCACTTGTAGAGGTGTGCTTGAGAGATGTAGTCATAGTGATTAGTGAGTGAGATATTTATGAAGCTCTATACTAGATCCATTTTTGTACTCATTTACTATGATCGAATATATCTTTTAGCACCCAAATCACCATGTTCAATTGTGCAAACTTAAATTCCGCATGCCAAACCATGTTCTTTGTCACTACAATTGGTATCAGAGCGGGTCTTCAAGATCAAGGTGATTTTTGAAGAACGATTCTCGGTTTGGCAATTTTTGTCGCAATTTGGAACAATTTTGGTGAGTCTCTCTCTATGATCTCTCTTAATCTTGTTGATTCATGCGTTGCGTTTTTTATTTTTGATCGTTTGATTCATTGGATCATATTTTTATTGAAAAACCCCATTGATGATCCAATAATTTTTTTAAGATCAAATCGAACCAAAAACAATCAATTACTATTCGTATTTCAAGTTTGAGCCCATAATCCATTTTAATCCAAATTCTCGATGTATTGTTACGGTTCATGTAACAACCCGAAATTCGTATCGTTGCTTGTAACCCTTTTCGTAACTCATTTCGATAATCCAATCGCCGTTTCCAATTTCGTTTCCGATTTCCGTCATTTAATTAAGTCATTAATGTGTACTTTATTTCATGACTTAATGAATGTCCTAATACCTTTAGAACTCATTCTAACGCCCAGTATTAGCGATCGGAACATTTCTAGAATCAGCCATATCGGGTTACGGCAATTTGGCCGGGTGCGACCAAAAGCCTCGTCTAACACCGGTATCGGGTAGAATTCCACCCTGTCCCGAACTTGGACACTATTTAAAGTGAACCAAGCTTTCATTTGAAGCTTTTGCTTCATTTCACAACCATCTCTCTAACCTCTCTCCTCAAGCTAGATTCAAGGTCCAAAACATCAAATTTAGGCTTCAAATCACCAAGGTAATCATCTTAGCCTTTAGTATAACATCCTTGGCCTTCATTTTCGTATTTAAATCATGGGATAGGACCATAAACATGTGTTTATGGCCCTGGAACAGCCTTAGGCCGTGAACACATGAAAATGGGGTTTTTGAGCAACAAAACCCTTCCAAACCACAACTAGACTTTAGATATGGATTAAGGTCTTCATAAAATGGACCTAGAACACCTTAGACATGGATTTTGAGGGATTTACATGAGTTTATGGCCAAGACATATGCTTGGGCCGTAAACCCCTGAAACATGGGAGTAAACACATTTCAAACATGTTAGAAAGCCATCCAACACCACCAAAAGCCTTGGAATAAATCATAGAGCCAACCAAAAATAGTTTGGGGACCTTAAACATAACAAAACTCTTCATTTGAGAGTTTACAGCCATAGCATGTGCTCCAGGGCCGTAAACTCCTAATTGTGTGTTATTTGGTGCCCTAAATTCATATCATGGCTTGTAAAAATTATAGGAATCACATGTGATTAATTTTGGGACATTAAATCACTCATTCAAGGGGGGTATAGGAGTTTACGTCCGTAAGCTCCATGCTAGGGCCGTAAACTCCCTTAAATAATGTTATTTGGTGGATTAAATTACTCCCATGCCTTAGGTAAAATTGTTCCAACCATTCCCAAGTGTTATTGACCCATTAAGCACCATAAAACACCCAAACATGAGTTCACGGCCGTGAAATCATGTGGGTATGGTTTAAGAGGCTGAAAACTCATTAGGGAGTTTACTCTTGAAGAGTAAACTCAAATCCCAAGTCCCACGCATCAATACACGTCCGTAGATGTCACACGGGTCACTCCAAACACTCGTTTTGAGGTGTTTTCGTTCGTTGGAGTGTAACTTCATATCTAATTAGAGTTTGTAAATCTAATTAGATATATTTGTATGCCATTTCATATTACATAGGAACCTCGCTCGTATTCAAGCCTCGATTCGACGTTTAGCATCCTAGTCGTCACATTCCGCGTTCGGTGAGTTCATACCCCTACCCTTTTTCAATGGTTTTTTAATGTTTTCAGGGGGGGAATACAAGCAAGAGTACAAAAATATCTTGTACTTAAACTCATGATTTCAGTCAAATGGTTTCATAACTGTACATTTTTAAGAATTGAAAACCTCTTAACAAACTGTTTTAACTTGCAAAGTTGTTTGTTTAAAACCGATTTTCAATTCTTATTATACATAGTTAAGTTGTATACTTCACATTTAATTGCTCAAAAATATAATTGATAGAAAGCATGAAACATTGTAATGTCTGTAATAAAACACTTAGGTTCGAGTGTAAAAGACAGACACCATCAGAAAACATAAAACATCTGTATGCCCTTAACAATACACCTAGGCTTGAGTGTGAAAGACAAACACCATTATGACACATAAATCATATGTAATGTCCTTGATAATACACCGAGGCTCGAGTGTAAAGGACAGTCACCATTAGATAACACAGAACATTTGTAACGTCCTTAATAATACACCTAGGCTCGAGTGTAAAGGACAGGCACATTAGAACTTAGTTAGTCGTAGATACTACTTCCCTAGGCAAGAAGTACAGAGTAATCTTAAAGATTGGAGACACATCCTCTGTAACACTTCCTTGGCACGAGAGAGTGGAGGACTAACCCTGTAACCAGAATCTCGAGGAGGGAGAACGTGACTTGAGTGTATAGATCTATATGGGACTGACAATCCCGCACATGGCTGCTAGCTACAGCCGAACCGAAAGGTTCAAGGGTGACGAAAGTCATAAAAAGGATACTGGCCCTGGCCCGAGTCATATCTAGTCTGAGTGTGGTTAAGGACTCGCAATCAAGATTATTAACACTTTACACGTATTTATTAGTTTTATGTACGTAATAAAACTAATGTACGTTTAAGGATAACCGGACTTCCAGTACACACACACATTCAGGAGAACATGGGGTTTTCCTGGGGATAACATTGAACATAATCAGAATCGGTAACAGTACACACACACACACATTCAGGAGAACATGGGGTTTTCCTGGGAATAACATTGAACATAATCGGAATCGGTAACAGTACACACACACACATTCAGGAGAACATGGGGTTTTCCTGGGGATAACATTGAACATAATCGGAATCGGTAACAGTACACACACACATTTAGGATCACATGGGGTTTTCCTGGGGATAACAATGACCATAATCGGAATCGGTAACAGTATACACACACACATTCAGGAAAACATGGGGTTTTCCTGGGGATAACATTGAACATAATCGGAACCGGTAACAGTTCGTACACACAGAATCAGTAACAGTTCGCACACACACATATAGGAAAATATAGGATTTTCCTGAGTAACCGTAGTACGTAACCAGAAAAGTGTAACAAGTTAGATAACTAAACTTTACAATTCACAAGAACAATCATGTTTCATTGCACATCGTTTACGTTACTTTTCAGATTTGGTAACCAACTTTTAAGAAAATATGGGATTTTCTTGGATAACCACTTTTTCAGGAAAATAAAGGAACTCGTACATTTTCAGAAAAACAAACATCTTATGAACTTACCAGCTTTATGCTGATTTTCAAACCGCTTGTATTCTCAGGTCAGTGTTAGACAGGTACCCGAAGATCCTTTTGTACGAAGACGGAGTTCTCAGAAGACTCGTTTCGTGTTGTTCATATAAACTATGTATCACTTGTATAACTTTACTTTTGAAACAAATGTAAAACTTTTCTATATGTAATGTAATGGTTGTTTTACTTTACTTACTATGTACATTGGATTTGATACTCAACGTGGAGTCAACCCCGGAAATGTTTCCGCTTTCGGTTTTCGGGGTGTGACAGTTCATAGCTTCAATAATTAAGTCCAAAAGAATTAAATCTATTGAAAATCATTCAAAGCCCAATTCTAAAGATCAATCACTGTTCATTTAAAATTGATTGAGCCCAATCAGTTTATATGCTTACTGTTCATGACCACGATTGAAGCCCTTGTTTGGATATCATATTTGGTTGCATCTGATTCAATCATTTATCCATGAGATTCGAATCGATTTTATTTTCCAAATCATCGATTGACTTCATTCCTTTGACAAAATCGGACATCTACGATTTCACTTTACATCAAAACGATTCAAAGCACTCATGTCGATTTTGGGTCAAGATCGATGTTCAAGTGATGATTCTGTGAATTAAAGGCTGAAATTGGATAATACAAATTGTTTCGAGGCTATTGATCTCAAAATCTTGCTTGGTTTTGGGTTCAATTTCAAATATTGTTGGGTATATGTTTCTGATGCCGAAAACATGAGACTGGGAACGAAGAACCGTGAGATTGAAGATTTTGGAATCGGGAATGGAACTCAATATCGATGACTGATTTTGGTTACTGGGGTGATTTCGAATGATATGTTGAAATCAAATGGTTAATTTTGATGACGATTCGTGACTGAAAAGCAATGGATTACGATTTTGAGTAGATGGTCTCATCGATTGTTTTGGAGAGTTGATATCTAGTCGCTATTGAAGACGAACTGGAATGATTGAATTGTTGGTGATTTTGGATTTTAGTGTTGAAGTGTGAAGATTGTGATGATTAACGAATTGATTTTTGATTTCAAAAGGATTTGGAGTCAATATTCGAAGGATTAATGAGTCGCTGTGGATGATGTAGCTTCGAAGATCTGTGATTTGGGAATCAATATTTCCATGATTGTGGGTTTGGACTAAAAAGCGAAGGGTGATTGATGATTTGGGTTGATCACTGAAATACAAAGGACTAAGTTTTTGGGTTAAAAGACGAACAAGAACTGTAAGGAACGAAGACTGTAAGAACGGAATTTTTTTTTGGGTTGAATGTACGAAGTGAACAAATCCGATTTAGAGATATCCAGAGGTTATTGTACATTCAAGTCTTCGTATGCTTCGCATTCCTGTGTTTGGGAAAAATTTTGGGAAGACGATTTTCATACGAAGAGGAGAGAGAAGCAAAATTTCGTATGTTTGGAAGCAAAACCAAAATTTTCTAATATAGTCCCTCAAATTTTGAATGGTTGTCAATTGGGAAAAGGCTTCGTATGATCGAGCAAAAGTCTTCGTATGTTTGATCACAAAAAGCTTAGTATGAATTAAAAAAAATGGGAAGTTTCGAATTTGACCCCTGAACCTTCGAATTTTTGACACTTCAAAAATTAAAGCAAGTTTTGTATGTTTGACACTTTTCACCCAACTTCGAAAATTGTTTGAGGCTTCGCATATTTGGTACAAGTCTTCGTATGTTTGGAGCAAAAAGGGCAGAATTTACGAAGATGGTCCCCGAGACTTCGAATTTTTGGTAGTTTGCACTCAAATTCGAAAAATGACAATTTTTTGCTGAAAATTGAAGATTGTGCATTTCAGGCCCCTGCAATTTGTGCAAATTGATGCTTTCTACCCAGCTTTGGAAAAGGGGGAGAGTTTTCATATTTGGCTGTTTTGGGCGCAACGGGTCACTGCAGAATTTTGAAATTGACAATTTCTACCCATTTTTGAGAAATTTTGTCAAAGGCAATCCATGAATGAAGATAAAAATTGATTATTTTTTGGATTTTCCGGATTGAAGCACAAATTTTATGCCACATGTTAAGGGGGAGTTTTGACATGAAAAATTCCAAATAGAGCACATTTTTTTTCCTTGGAGTTTTATAATCAAATTTCGATTATAAAAATGGGGAGAAGTTTTATATGGAAATTCTAACTTGAATTTTTCATATTACGCGGATTTGAAGACCGAAGTGATCTTGAAGTTTTGAAGCCACGAGATGATGCAATTGGAAGTTCGGAAGTGATGTATTCGAAATGGGTTTGGTTTTATTGAAGATTTTTGGGGTGTGTTTTTATGCGCAACTTTTGGGTGATTATTTGGAATTAATCATTCGTTGGTGCTCGGATTGTATGGTCTCACATCCTAGAGCCCAAATTGAAGAATCATGGAAGAATTGAAGATTGAAGTTCGTTTCAACATGTGTCACCTTTGAGGCTCGAACCGTGTAGTTGCTTGACTTTGGAAGAATTGAAGTGGGTCATTCATTCCTAACTTTGAGGGGGAGAATGTTGGGGTGCAAAGTTATTCATGATTGACTTTGTAAATGTTTGACTTTTGTAAAACCCACTTGCATGTGGAGTATTAGCCTTTTGACACATGTGTAAATGAGAGTGAGAGAGAGACATGTAAACACCTGTATATAAGGTGGGTTTGTCCACTTGTAGAGGTGTGCTTGAGAGATGTAGGCATAGTGATTAGTGAGTGAGATATTTATGAAGCTCTAGACTAGATCCATTTTGTACTCATTTACTATGATCGAATATATCTTTTAGCACCCAAATCACCATGTTCAATTGTGCAAACTTAAATTCCGCATGCCAAACCATGTTCTTTGTCACTACACGGAATGTTTTCAGAACTCATTTTTTCTCTACACTTCAAAGCAACAAGTTCTACAATTACATCAGGAAGACTAAGATGATTGAGATCTTTTGTCCTCTTGATGATAGACACGTTCATATCCCACAATTTCGGAAGTGAATTTAGCAGCTTTTTGTTTATCTCGGACTTAGTCAAGAAGATCCCAACTATATTCATCTTAGTAGTGAGTGTGGTAAATCGCTGCAACTGAGTTTCGAGGGTTTCTCCAGGGATATAATCGAAAATGTTGAAATTTTGTCTTAACATATCCTGACGACTCTCTTTCATCTTTTCAACTCCCTTGTAGACCTTAAAATCAATTAAAAGCACAACTAAAAGCTAAAATAAAACTTAAAAGTCAAACCCTTTGATTATAAACCTCAAAAGTTCACCTTAAAAGTCAAATTTAAAAAGTTAAACTCAAAAGTCAAACTTGACAAAGTCAAACCGAAAAGCTAAATTTGAAAAGTTAAAAGTCAAACGAGAAAGTCAAAGTTTAAAGTCAAAGGTCAAACTTGGAAGTCAAAGTCAAAATTTAAGGTCAAAAGTTAAAAAATAAAAGTAAAAAATTAAAATATAATTTTATTTATTAATTTTAAGTTAATTTATTTTTTATTTATTTATTATTATTATTTTTAATTATTATTATTATTATTATTATTATTATTATTATTATTATTATTATTATTATTATTTTAATTTTGGATGAAAAAGAATTTAAAGTTAAAAGAAATTGAGTTTTGGGCTAAAAGTGTCAAAATAGGAAAACTTGCTGCGAGAAAGACGGGTTATAGTTTAGATTTCAAAGGAAAGGAACAAGGAATCGGCTAGTTGAGTTGGATAAGGCGCAGGCTTTTTGATCAGGAGGTCTCGGGTGTGAAACCCGGCACCTCCAAAATTCGCGTATGATTTTTTTATGCGAGGCCAGGTCACTGCTATGCGAGGACGAGGTGCTGGCCGCAAACTCGGAGGCCGCAATGTCGGACCGCAAGCTCCGGGGCCGTAAACCTCGAGCCGTAAACTCCGGAAACCCTAGCCGCCGCCGCCGAGAAACCCTAGCCGCAAACTGTTTACGGCCGAGAACCTTTCAATGGTCATAAACCCTTCAAAAACGACGTTTTTAACCATTTTTTGCTCAAAAACTCGATCAAAAACTCGTTTTTATCACAAATGCAAAGAAGAAACCCCCCTTAATTTTTAGAGATCTATCAAAAAACACAAAAATCTTTCGAAAATAAGATCAAATAATGCTCCAAATCTGACAATATTGACTGATACAACTTCGCTCTGATACCAATTGTAAGTCCCTAATCTGCCTGTGTATCCATCAGATCCGTTTGATGGTGCGGAATCCCAATCAAATGGATGATGTCAGATCAAATAGAAGAGAAGGATAAGAAGAATAATATGAATCTTGTATGTAGTGATATGAATTAAAGTTCCAGATACAAAAGATTCATACACACACACACACGTTTCTCTCTCTCTAGACCATGCACTCTCTTCTGTTCATCAATCTCTACTCCTCACCCTAACACCTATATTTATACTTGGAGAACATGGGCCGGATAACATGGGTCGTAAATGGGTTTACGGTCGTAAGGTGTTTACGGCCGTAAACTCAACCGTAAACATGACCGTAAACTCCAAAAATATTACAGAAAAATATAATTGCTCAGAAAAGCAAAGTATAAACCATATTTTGACCCAACATACTCTGATTTTTATAAAGCGTAAACAAAATTGGTCTTTTCTGGCCGTGAAAATGGGGATGTCACAGTTGGTATCAGAGCAATAGTTTAAGCGAACTAGGAATTTGTAGGAAATTTCTAGACTTAAACTTAGAATGCTAAGCGATGATTGTGAGATGAGTGTCTACTATATTTTAGACACAAGCACTAGTTTATTTTAGGAAAGATGCCTAAAATGTTTTATGTGCTAAATGTTTTATGTTATAGCTATAAAGATGCCTTATATGCTATTATTTGTTTGGATCTATGGTCTATTGCCGATCGGATCTGGAAATTTTATGTGTTCAGATTTCTAAACATTTGATTATCGTAAATAAAATCTTTCCTATCTTAAAATTCTCGCCTCGGTACACCAAACGTCTGCTTGGGTGTACAAAACATCATGGTGAAGACAGAATAGGAAATATCTGAGGAAGATGACAACCTGAGCCTAAGAATGTGATTGGTCATGCATCGGTCGTTGCACCTGCACCTGAACCTATCACAATAGCAAAAGTTCAGGAAGTGATGTGAACCATGATAGACTGATAAAATAGAGGAAATGAGATGGCTTACGAAAGTGAGTGATACCTATCAAAAGATATCATAAGAGAGGTATATTGCCTTTAGAATACGTCTGATAAAATAGTAGTACGTCTAGAGAAGTACGATACGTCTGAATGTACACATTTGATTGGCGGGATGATAGTACGATTGGTGTAATTCCTAAAGTTTTCCTATCATCTGGAATTTCCATCACCAACCGAGTTGAAGCAGAATTGATGATTGAAGATACGCATGGAAGAAGTCCTAGTAAAGTCTAGGGAAATTTTTATGATTATTTGGACACACTCGTATGTGTTAAATTGTTTTGTGATTTTAGGACTTGGGGACTGCGAGACAATACTTGGGACGAGTATGAGTAGGTGTGAAAGGTAGCTGATGCATATAGTACCAGAAGCACAGGACTCACGCTTGGATCGGGGAAAGTCACAAGGTTACCAAGAAGTAGGGGTACGCATGGTGCGGTTCGGTGCGGTTTTTGGCCAAAACCGAACCGAAAACTGTAACTTCGGTTTTTTGAAATTTAAAAACCGCACCGTTCGGTTTTATGCGGTTCGGTTTTGCGGTTTTTTATTACGGTTTTTTGCGGTTCGGTTTTTTGTTAGTTTTTTTTCGTCTTTTTACTAAAACTCAAGTAACTCAGCGAGTTATTTTGACTCAAATGAGGAGTGCTAATCATTTATTGGAGATAAACTGATACCACCACCTTTAGGTTTGAAATCAAATTACATAACCACTCATCCAACATGTTTCTAATGCTTGATATAATAAAAATTTAATATAATATTTGTTTCACAAGTACATATGATAATATTAATTAATGTATTTATAAAAATGATACTATATCACTAGTACTCTTCATATTTAAATGTTAAAAAATGTCATAAACATTATTTGTTATTGTAAATACCACTGAATGTATTCTTAAAAATATATAGATAAGATAAGTATTTATGTTCATAGAAATTTTAATTGTCATAAGTTCTTAATTCTTACGAATATC
Source organism: Lactuca sativa (assembly GCF_002870075.4). NCBI lineage: Eukaryota > Viridiplantae > Streptophyta > Magnoliopsida > Asterales > Asteraceae > Lactuca > Lactuca sativa. Next base: position 100,313,805 of record NC_056625.2, on the reverse strand, counting down.
AACATTTAATATATATATATATATATATATATATATATATATATATATATATATATATATATATATATATATATATATATATATATATATATGCGCGGTGCGGTTCGGTTTTTTGCGGTTTTTGCGAGACTAGAAACCGCACCGCACCGAATATTTTCGGTTTTTGCAAAACTAAAAACCGCACCATCGGTTTTCATTTCGGTTTCGGTTTATGCGGTTTTTTCGGTTTTTTTGTTTGCGGTTCGGTTTTTGCTCACCCCTACCAAGAAGCTACTAATTTATTCTGTTTTGTTCATGTATGTCGTTACCATCGTTTCGGTAATTACTAAGAAGATGATTGTTATTCCGACCCTAGTGGTCATATCAATTTGAGTCCGACTACGCTGATTATGTTATGTGGTTCAGAGAATCAAGTTCGAGTTAGCATCTGACTTAAGACGGAAGATTAAAATAGAAAGCGATCAATAGAGGTATCGTGAAAAGTTGCTTGTAGCTAGAAGTGCTACCTTTTAAGATGTGATCAGAACATGAAGAAATGTATAGTCTATTCTGGAAGACTCTAAGAGACCTGAGTCTAAGCATGGGAACATACGATGATAAGTCATTAGAATATGACACATCGGTCCATTGTAGTAATAAAATAAATTATCTTAAGTTTGTTAATAAGAAGAATCAGTCTCCAGTAAGGTTCGAGATTGTGACTTGAAGGTCATAATTTGGAGTCTAACGTGAGATAGGGATCAAGTGCAAGATCGAGCACCGACTGCAATCAGGAAGTCTTAGAGTTAGATACTCGTTTGAAGAAACATCAAAGTTACGGTTATTACTTAGGATGAAGAGATAACGTATGGAGTTATCATGTGAGCCCTGTTTCTTTGATGATTGAGAGACATAATCATCCTAAGGGGGAGATAATTGTAACACCCGTAGATCCGGGCTAGTCAATTTAGAGATAATAGGGGTCGAAAACAACTTTTTGGAAAAAGATTATTTAGAATAAATAATCTTAGCCAAGTTGTATAATATGTCTCAAGGGTTCCATAGATATAAAGAACGCCTAAAATCCGAGTTATAACGAAGAAGTTATGACTCATCGAAGTTTCGGTACGGAACTGGCACGGCACCGGGAAGCGTAAATATTGAATTTACGATGGAGCGACTTTTAGCCTTAGCGATGTAAACAAAAGTCGTAGAAAATGTTAAAATGAGAGTGTCCATAAAAAGAACGCCCAAATCTGACATCGTATGAGGAAGTTATGATTTTTCTAAGATTTGGCATAGCGGTGCATGGCCCGAAACTCGAATTTTAGTTCGAGCGGTTTTTGGCTTACGTGACCTAAATGAGAGTTTAATATCTCATTAATAGGAACTCAAAGACAAAAAGACGGATGAAAACGGAGTCCGTATGTAAAAGTTATGAATTTTACGTGGACATTTAACAGTGTAATCACCTCTTACGGTTAAATTTAAGATCGGTCGAGAATTAGCCGACGGAGTAAAAAGGAAGTTGCAGATTTTAGTTTTACCTACGCGTGGATATAAATAACATCAAAAACGGAGCTCGTATGTGAAAGTTATGGATGAAGCTTAGTCTCTACTTTTCGAGTGCGGTGAATTCGATACAGTTTTGTAAATCCAAGATAGAATGAGAATTAGCCAACAAGGTCTAAATGAAAGTTGTAGTACTCGTAAATACCAACGCATGGATATAAATAACGTCAGAAACGGAGCTCGTATGCGAAAGATATGGACGGAGCTTAGTCGCTACTCTTCGTGTGCGATAAATACGATACAGTTTTTGTAAATCTAAGATAGAATGAGAATTAGCCGACGGGGTCTAAATGAAAGTTGTAGTACTCGTAAAGACCAATGCGTGGATATAAAAAACATAGAAAACGGAGCTCGTACGCAGAAGATACGGACGAAGCTTGGAGACTACTTTACTATAAAATTTCTATATAAGAGATGAACTCTTCATAATTTCTTCACACCATAAGCCTTTCTTTCTCTCTCTAACTTCTCTCTAACCTCCCTAAACCCGTCTCAAGTCTAGGGAACCTCCCTAGAACGAGAAGAAAGCCCCAGAGCGCCCGACAGCTCCGAGAAGAAAAACTTTCGGCTCGGAACCGCTGCTCCAGCGAAGCCCGGTTTTTAATAAAAACCCGCTGTAAGTGAGCTACGCCTATACTATATTTGATATAGCTTTTATTTAATTATAGTAACATTATTAGGACCTTAAAATAATTATTTGGGCTATTATAATGAGTTATATTGAGTGTTATTTAACGCTTATATAATAGTAATAATAGCTAGACTTTTAATTAGTCGCGGTTAACTTTAAAAACTAAACCCTAGTGGTATTGATACTAGGTTTTGTCGAGGAAAACCTTTTTGAGATAACGAAGCGCTGTCTGAGTTCGGAATCACCACCTAATCAAGTGAGTGCATAGTTACTTTCATCTTACACATATATATGAAGTATTTTATATAAATTACGTGCTATGTGTGCATATTATCTAAATACTTTCTGTCTATGTTGGATGAATGATTTTATACATGTTTTAAATGGTTCAAACTGTATATTTATTTTATATCTACAAATATGTTGGGATAAAACATGGGTAGATGAAACAGTTGGTGTGTGATGAAAAAAATGATGAGAGATAGGTGATGATAATTAGGTGAGGATAGATAGGTGATGATGAATAGCTGATGTAGGATGAAAGATATCATAACCTTGTCTGGCAATGTGGAGATGTAGTCATCTACCAGAGTATAGATGGCGACCACGGACTATTATAGACAACCCCATGGAAACACCAGTAGGCCCATAACCTGTAGGTGATAAATTACGAGTTCAGGCGATGTTGTAACTACGTATTCATGCAATGATACTCTAACCCCTTACTATGAATTACGAGTTCAGGCGATGTTGTAACTACGTATTCATGCGATGATGCCCTAACCCTTGTTGGGCACGTATTGAGGAATAATCCCTGAATCAATATTGTCTATGCGATGTAGGCGATGATCCTTAGGGAGAGTCCTTAGGAACAAACATATAAGGAAATGTGATGTAAGGAGATGAGAGGTAAATATGATATAGTAGACGACCCTTAGGATAATTTCCTTACAAACATGTTCATTGATACAAACTTTTCTTCAAACATTTACAAGTCTTTTCTTTACAGTTATACAAATCAAAGACACATAAATACTTATGAATTCACCAGCTTTATTGCTGATACTCGCTTTCAAAATAACTTGTATTCTCAGGTCACAAATAGATAGGTCTGACGACCAGGTTTTGTGAAGACGGAGCAGTCAAGACTCGTCTTTTATTTTGAATATTCATTATGTTGTTTTATACTATGAAAGAACACACTTGTAATTAAAATTATACTATTAATGCAATGGATGATGTTGTTGCTTGTTTACTACTTTGCATTGTTGTGATACATTACATGACGTCCTCTGCCCCAGAACGTTTCCACCATTCTCGGTTTTGGGGTGTGACATTAAGCCTTTGCCTTGCCCCTGTCCTCTGAAGTACCTGAAAACATAACAATCAAACTGTAAGCCAAAGCTTAGTAAGTTTCCCCAAAAGTACCACATACAACCACATAGATAACATCATGTATATATGAGTTTTCAGCCTGTTTGGACCACCTCATAGGTCCTAAAGCCTATCTAGACTGCTCTTTGTGCCTTCGGCCAGACTAGTCCGCCTCTTGGGCCTTTAGTCTATCTGGACCGCCCCGAATATCTTTGCCTTCAACACAAAGAAGGACTTCCTCAACCCAACCAACCATAACATGTCGAAATATATAATAACAATCAATAACCAACAAGTACATGTAATCTTACAGATCTACTAGTCTAACACATACTTAGTGAACATAAGTCATCATATAGATCTCCCAATCTAACATATATCCAACATAACATCAATCCCAATATACTAGGATCTAGTGGACCAACATTCGTGCCTTCGACCCACCAGTATAGTGAGGAAAACTCAACTCAATGTTAGGAAGATAGTTGAACTGAATACTGCTCCAGCTAACGGCTCTACGGGTCACCTGTAGAACACCTAAGGACCAAGCCTCAATCTATTATTCAAAATATCCCAAATAAAAAAAGTCAAAGTTAAAGTCAATCTCAGTCGAGCTCAATGTCGTGGCCAACCTTCGGCAACTTCGTGGCTGATGGGTTTAACCCGATTAAAACTTGATCTTGTATAAATCCATATCCATACCAAAATACATAACCATGTTGTGGCCCTAAACCACAACGTCATGGTAGAGACGGTCTCAAAACAGTCGTAGAAAACCCCATTGCCACATTATGGCACCCTACTGTCACATAATGTGAGAATCTTTGAAGGCGGAATTCTTTCCAAGGTCCTTAATCTATATTGCCTTTTGCCCATACTTTCCTGAGAGCATAAAGAGGTCCTATTGATCCCTAAATGTAAACTTTATGTACATGTGTTGCCCATACATGTCCTCCGTCAAATCTAGGTCAAAAAAGTATAAAGGGGACCTACACTCATGCAAGGATCCCCAAACCACAACCATTTCTCATATCTACAAAGTATCGCGTCCTTGAAACTCTTATGTGACAACCCGAAATTTCCATTTTGAACAAACCATATCAATCCAATAGAAGTTAGAACAGTTACAGTGAAAATTCAGACTTCGAGTATAAGTTTGGCAGTTTTTTAGGATTTACACTTAAGGAGATATTAGGAGAGTGGATGCACTAGGGTTTTGTGCAACACTGTTATTCCAATACTCTAGGATATTAGAGTTCATTCCAGGAATAAAAATATTTTCTGCCAAAAATCCCAAGACTATATATAGAAAATTGAACCATATTGGTTCATTAGTTACATTTCCATTTAGAGAAAAGTCAAAATTCTCTCTCACGGATCTTCGGGTTTTTATCCCAAATTGTGAGTAACTCTTTCTAGTAGTTTTAGAAAGCTTTAAATGTGTTCATAACATAGATTACATAGCTAAATCATTCGATTTAGGAGTTTACTCCCCAAGGTGTTCTTGGGCGGTAAACTCCCGAAACCAAGCCTAGGTTGTCCCCCGTGATATACTACTGCCTTGGACTTGTATAGGAGTGTATTAGGGACATGAAATCAAGCAAGAACCACCCAATTTTAGGAGTTCACGGCCCAAGAGTATCTTAGGCCGTAAACTCCAAAAAGAATGCTCAAAATGGTGCTTTTAAGGCACCTAAGGTCTTAGACTTTTACCTAGACTTGTTCCCATTAAATCAAGGGCCTTAAACACCTAGAAATCACCTTGCAAAGTGAGTTTACGGCCATGACATGGTTCATGTGCCGTAAACTCATTAAAGGGGCACCAAAGTGTGTCAAGAGTCTCCATATGTTTGGAATAAAAGCCTAGAACTTATACCACTTGTGCATGAGGCTTGTAAACACCATAAACACCCTCCCAAGGGAGTTTACGGCCGTAAACTCCAAGGGAATATGGTCCCAAGGCCGTGAACTCCTAAATGGAGTTAAAAAGAGGCCCAAACACTTGTTTAAGACTAGAAGCCCTTCACCACTTGAGTTGTATTAATTCAAAGCTTCAATTAGAGACGTAGTTGAGAGTTTACGACCAGGAGTTTACTCCCTTGGGCCGTAAACTCCAAAGCATATGGTCATTTGACCATAAACTCCCATTAGGGGCATTGCACTCCTTTGTTGCAACCCATTAGCCTCCTAGCACTTGACCAAAAGTGTTTTCCTCGCGTTTAAATGTTTATACTTGTATAATTAGTGTTTTAATCACTAATTATTTATATACATATGTCTTCATATGTAATTAGGATCATTGTGTGTGTCTAAAGTCTTCACTTGACACCAAGCACTTGTCCGATCCTTCCTTACGATAACAGTCCGTTCAATTCTAGTCACTTACTGCAGGTGAGTTCATACCCCTTAATCAATGTTTTAAACTATTTTTAAATGTTTTATGGGGGGATACAAGTAGAATTATGCTAATTATTATATCCATCACATGTGATTAATAAGCAGCACTCAAATGATTGGCTAATCATTAGCCATTTTACCAAACTGTTCCCTTCAAATGTTTTTCATAAACACTTTATGTGTTTAAAAACTCCTTATTACACTGTACATTTTACCCTGTATATTACATTACAAACTTATTTACAATTGTGTTTCAAACAAATGTTCTTTATACTAAACTGTTTTATCAAACCCATGCCTTCAAAACCATTTTATAGATCGACATCAAGTCGGGCTTTTCTTAGAAAATATTTATGTTCAAAGGTTTTACAAATCTTAATTTATGCTTTTAAATTATAAATTGCATGCCTCTATATGTATAGTTATATAAGAAATGTTTAAAAGACTTAGGAAGGCTATCCACCCTATTTCCTTTTCACGCTTGAGATGTGGTCTGGTGGGATATCGGGTACTCGTCCGAAGGTCGTTCAAATATTAGTTATATAACATATGTACATATATAGTCATAAAGGCCCTTCCAGTTCATCCAATGCCCTTGGGTAGCAAGGGTATACATCCATGTCCATACGTACAAGTTAGGTTACTAGTAAACTACCATATGGGTAGTCTAGGAAGATACTAGAACTATTACTAGAACGTAATATCATACAATGAGTCAGTTCATTCATGAGTCAACACTTTCTAGATCAATACTGCACATTACCATACTTGCTAGATAGAGAGAGCATACATTACAGCTAGAACATTACAGTACATTACTATACATGCTAGATAGAGAGAAAACACACATTACAGCTAGCACACGTGGAACATTACAGTACATTACTATACATGCTAGATAAAGAGAGAACACACATTACAGCTAGCACACGTGGAACATTACAGTACATTACTATACTATTACATAGATATGCTTACATGATCACACTTACGTATACATAGGACAAACGTCACTAGGTGCTATAGCACGGAACCAGTTCAGGATCTAACTATACTGATGAATCACAACGCAATTGTGATAGTTATATCGAGTATATATGATCATAGTAATGTGGATGCTCACGGCTTGCATACATGCAGTGGTCGTGGGTAGGTCCCAAAATCCCTTTGATAGGGGATCATATAATCTGGGATCTAGACATCACATTATACCTTATCCCTCAAATAAGGCAGTTGAGTACCGATGTAGTTATTTATATAAAATACTACAGTACTTGGAAGTATTACCCTAGATTTAAGGTAATAGGTACAGTTGTAGTTCGACACTACACCATAGTACTATTTCTTTTCCCATTACATTCACTTCGTGAACATTCACACGACGCACGGTAATGTAGAAACTATATTTTTGGTTAATGATAGTCAGACTTGGGAAAATACACATTCTTACTAGAGACACACACACAGACACTAGATGCCTTGGTAGAAGGCTACATAAAGATCAGTTAAATCTTGGTAGAAGACTCCCTGTTATAATAGTAGGAATCATAGGGATTTCTAGAGCTTTTCAAACATTTACAGTTGTTTTACATACATTTTTAATACTTACGATTTACATACATTTTCAATACTTACGAATTCTTACATACAAATTAAGACACTAAAATACTTATGATCTCACCAGCTTCAAAGCTGATACTCGCTTTCAAAATTACTTGTATCCTCAGGTCATCATAGACATGTACCGATGCAAGGACTAGGGAAGATGGAGCTTGTTCAACACTCATCTTTCATTTTGATTTATGCTTTAGTGTTTATCAAAATTTGACAGAACACACTTGTATAATAATTATATTATTAATGCAATGGATGATGTTGTTGCTTGTTTACTACTTTACATTGTTGTGATACTGTACATGACGTCCTCCGCCCCAGAACGTTTCCGCCGTTCTTGGTTTTGGGGTGTGACATCTTAAGAGTCATAAAGTTGCAAACTTTATCACTTTTTTTCACTCAAAATCCATCAAAGAGTTCAATCATGCAAGATAACTCTAGATCCATAGAGAAAAGATGAAAATCTAGATTAAAGATCCTTATAAATGATCTAGCAAAATGATTCCAGAGATTGGAGAATGTTGTTTGCTTGCTTGGTGTACTCAATCTTCTTTTACTTCCTTCAATATCACCAAAAAGGCTTGAAAATAAGCTCAAAAGCTTCAAGGTAGGTTAGGGTTAGGTTTCTATGGCATGAGAGTGATGGAGGCTGAAGATGGGAAACCCTAGTCTCCCCACTTTCCTTTAAATACTGGAAAATTAGGGTTTTCACAATAAAGGGCTTTCATGTCGTGGCTAATAGATGCCACGTGGTGGGGGTCATTAAATGATTTGCGAAACTTCCAGTATCACCACATCGGAGGATGCATTCACCACGACATTGTCATTCCAAGAATCCGAGTGTTACAATTATCCCCTACTTGACTCAGACTTCATCCTTGAAGTTCGCTGCTGCAAATAACTCTGGGTAATGAATCATTGACCCACTAAATTTAACCAATGAAGAATAACCATCACAACCCTGCTTTAAATCCAGAAATCCAACACCTTTTCTGATTCCCAAGCAGGGAAAAGTATCCCAGAACACAGTCAATATGACTTCACTTCGCAACCCACACCATACAGAACCCTTCCGACCCTGAATTGTTTTGTTGATACCACTAGAAAATAGAACCTCTAACTATTCATTGTTGATGAACCCTCCACTTGAAAATAAAGGTGACTCCCAACACGAGTATCACTTAAATAACCGTTGTAGTGGAACACGAACAATGTCAACATACTCCACAAAATCCCTTTAACCACTTTAAAAACAAGGCAACTTATAAATAAAACTCAAGAGACCACTCGGAAACCGACAGCTGCCAACAAACAACCCAATAACTTGAAATTACTCAATTGCAACTATTGGAAGTGTGTCCAAGGTCATTAACTATTGGTGAATTTAAAATGTTTTAAATCTAGAAAATTGATAAATATTATTTAAATGTGTTTAATTAAATTTGAATATTTATTTATTATTTAATAGTGAATTTAAATATTTAATATTATTTATAATAGAGATTTATAAATTTGAATATTAATCTCTCATGTTTTATTAATTGTTGTATTGCATCATTGTAATTAACAAGATGCTCCGATCTGATAGGGGTGGAGAATATTTAAGTCTTGAATTCTATGGCCATCTTAAGAATTATGGAATAGTTTCGCAATTGTCTCATCTTAGAACACAACATTTGAATGGTGTGGCCGAGAGAAGAAATCGAATGTTGTTAGACATGGTTCGATCAATGATGAGTCGAGCTACACTTTCGATATCATTTTGGGGGTATGCCTTGGAGACAGGTGCCCACATCCTAAACCTCGTACCTACTAAGAAGGTTGCTAAAACACCCTCTGAAATGTGGAGTGGGACACCTTCTTCTCTAGCACATTTGAATGTTTGGGGTTGTAAAGCTTTTGTTCGCCGCGAGGCGAATGATAAGCCTGAACCCAGATTAGAGAAGTGTTACTTCATTGGTTATCCACAAAAGTCTTTTGGATACTTTTTCAACAAGCCTTCTTAGAACAAAGTGTTTGTTGCTCGAAGGGAATTCTTCCTCGAGAGGGATCTCATTTCCAAAGAGGACAGTGGGAGCCATATTGACCTTGAAGAGCTTCAAGATTCAAGTGAAGAAGAAGCTTTAGTAGACACTAGCGCTCGAACTGAGGTGCAACAACTTGTTGGAGCACCTCAACCCATTAGGGAACCTCAACCCGAGGGAGAGCCACATGTTAGGCAAAATGATATATCTCCACCCCCCCCCCCCCTTCGCAAATCCAATAGATTTCATCTTCCTCCTGAGTTCTATGGTTTCCATGTGAGAAAATAAGGAGACGTGTTGATCAGTGATCGTACATTGGCTGATATGGATGAGCCATCCAGCTATATGGAGTGATGGCAGGCTCTGAGGCTGCCAAGAGGAAGGAAAGCATGGAGAGAGAGAGAGAGAGAGAGAGAGAGAGATTTAGTCCATGTGTGACAACCAAGTGTGGAATTTGGTTGATCCTACACTTGACATTAAAACTGTTGAGTGTAAATGGATCTTCAAGAAGAAGACCAACATGGATGGGAATATGCACACGTTCAAGGCTAGGTTGGTTGCAAAGGGTTATACTCAAACTCAAGGGATTGATTATGAGGGAAAAATTTCACCAGTAGCCAAGATCAAGTCTATTAGGATATTACTTGCCATAACAGCTTACCATGAATATGAAGTATGGAAAATTGATGTGAAAACCACTTTCCTTAACAGAAAACTCAAAGAGGAAGTGTATATGGCACAATCTGAGGGTTTCATAGATCTAAAATATCCAAATAGAGTGTGTAAGCTTGAAAGGTCCATATATGGACTAAAACAAGCATCTCTCAGCTGGAACCTTTTCTTTCGCGAAAAGGTCAAAGAGTTTCAATTTTCAAGAAGTGAAGGTGAGTCCTGCGTATATATCAAAGCTAGTGGGAGTAATTTATTCTTCCTAGTATTGTATGTGGATGACATACTCCTTATAGGAAACAATATCCCGACGTTGCAAGGTGTCACGCCCCCGAACCAGACGGCGGAAACGTCCCAGGGTTAGTGTGACTTAAATTGAAATATCATCACAATGAATATGCATGAAACAAACACATACATCACCAACATTACATAGTACAACTGTCATTGTTCACATCAAGTACATTGTTTAAATATTACATATCCATAGCATAAATGGTTTAATGACTAACATCTCACAAAAGAAATTTCGAAAACACACTTGATGATTCTTCATTCTAACGGTTACCTGAGAATACAAGTTATTTTGAAAATGGTCAACATATATAATGTTGGTGAGTTCATAAGCATGTTTGATATAAAAATAGTTTGTATTGTTTGTAAAACCCTGAAAATCCGATATTTTCTGAAACAACAATTGTTTACGAAATAGGTGTGATGATCCATAAGTATATGCGTGAATGATTTCAAACGTGTAAAAGTGATATGTTTCCCATAATAAATTCTTGTATTATCGTTGTTGAAAGTAAAAGTGAATAATGTTGTTCCCCAGGAAAACCCGATGTTTTCCGACTTAAATAATATGATCTTTTTGTATTATTGTATCGTCACAATCGAATGAATATGATTCCCCATGATTACTTAGATGGTGTTCGATCTCTATGTGAGTCGCTATAACCATGCATAATAATGACTAATTCGTCTGTCTTGGCATTCTTGCGAGTGCTGGTATTGAATTAAGATTTTATCACCCAAGATTGGCCGAGTCTAACTGTAGCGAACAACTTAGGTGTGGGGGAGTCACCCCCGTATAGATCTATACAAAAACTCTCGCTCTTCCTCCAGGAGACTCTGGTTATAACTACAGACTACGACCAACTCTCATTGGTGTCACCCGTTATTTCCCACTAAATCCAATTGAATTTGAATAACCTTGTTTAACAACCTGATTTATGTTTACTTGAACCAAAAGGTAAGCCTAATAGACGAAGAGAAGAGGGCAACAGAGGCCCACTAATCATGTATGTTACTATAGGCTATCGAGTGTGCGACGGATGCGTTAGCCCATCACGCATATGATTGATTTTTGGACCATGCTAGCAATGCAATTGGGCCACTTAGGCCCGGCAACATGTAAAAGCCATTGAGGGTCCGTTAGGCATACTATTGGGTCATCGGAATCCTAATAAACATGTGTGATTATATTGGGCCCAAGAAATCATGATATTGGATCATAAGGCCTAATAGCACGAGTAGGAGATATTTGAGCCCAATCCTTGAATCATTTATGGTTTGTCGAGTTTAAGTTCGTAGTGTTGGTATTTGTTGTATGTTAATTGTTTATTAGCAACGATAAAACAAAAATATCTTAACGTTTGATATATAACAAAGCTTATATATATATATATATATATATATATATATATATATATATATATATATATATATATATATATATATATATAACCGTGCGTTATAAACTTGATATTTCAACCCAAAAATTTATAGTTGTTTATTTGGTCCAAAAACATTTAGTTTGACCATTTTAGCCCCTTTTTCTATATAAATGGCACTTTTAGTCCTTTTTTATGAAAATTGACATTTTTGGTCCTTAAACCGTTTTTCTTGACCGTTTTGACCCAAACTTTGTTTAAATGGTAATTTCAACCCAAAACTATTGTATTTGTCATTTCCAGCCTTTATTTGTAAGAAGTTTACATTTTAAGCCCTTGTAAGTTTTACAATTTTGACCCCAAAATCAAAAACTTTGCATCTTTAGTCCAAACTTGGTAATAAACTCATTTTTAACCCCTGAAAAAGTTTATTTATATTTTAGACCCATACTTTGTTGATTTTTTCCAATTTAGCCCCTTAAATCGCCATTTTTCGCAAACTTGGGCCCAAAACCTATTAGGCCCATTTTTAAGCCCATTAAGCTAAAATTTCTGTTTTTGACCCTTTGGAAAGTGTTATTTGTATAAAAATAAGTTTTTATACAAATAACCAACTTATAACCCTCATAAAACTGACAAATTACAATTTATACCCAATCTTTGCTATTTTTGCAAATATGACACTTGTAAGGTTCTTTTGGTTTTGTTTTTCTCTTTTTAAACTTAAAGACTCTTTGAAAGGTCAAGCCTTGAAATATGATAATGTTTAAAACAGACTCAGCGTCAGCGTATGTCTCAGCGTCAGCACCAGCGAATCAGCAGTTCAGTTTATAATAGTTTAGTGTATTCAGTACGTTGTAACAAATCTTGTATTTATCCTGTTTCCTTAGTTATCTTGATTTATTAGCTGGCGTATCCCTGAATTGTAGGGATCGTCTAGAATAGCAGTATATATTATTCTGTATAGGTTTGTGAATTGCAACGCGTTCACAAACCCTAATTGTCGCTTTGTGCACACGATAATCTCTTGGTGAAATTATCTTTCTTAGTGAAAGTTTTTCTTCGTGAATTTCTCTTGTTCATAGTCATTGTTTGATATTTCGATTGATCTAAAGGCCTCTTCAATTGGTATCAGAGCGGGTTTCTTTTATCAAACAAATGGCTTCATCTTCTTCTTCATCAAACTCGTCAAATCATCCTTCTGCTAAAATCCCTCCTTTCGATGAAACTAACTTTGCTATGTGGAAAATAAAGGCTCTATATGCCTTGGAATCTGTTGATGAAGACATGCTGGACATCGTTGAAAAAGGTCCTTATGTTCCGATGTATCAGCCTCTTAAAAACAATGATCCTGATGGCACTATGAAGAAAACTCCAAAAGAAAACTGGACGGCAGACGACAAGAGAAAACATGGTTTGGATGGTCGTGCTCATGCCGCTATTAGCTACTCATTGCCATACAACATCTTTGGACTGGTTCAAAATTGCATCTCAGCAAAAGAGATGATGGATACGCTGACTGTATCTTTTGAAGGAACTGAAGAAGTCAAGGCTACTCAAATAAATGATCTTAACCGAAGGTATGAACATTTTTTTGCTAAGAAAGGTGAAACCTTGACTCAAACCTTTAACAGATTCAATACTCTTGTTAACGATCTTCGGAGACTAGATCAGTTGAAGCATAGAACTGTTCTAGTGCAAAAGTTTTTGGATTCTCTAGGTGCAGGTTGGGAGAATCATGTTGATGTGCTGAAAAACAGCGAGAAGATCAACTCTATGGACTTACAAAGTCTCTATGGAAATCTTCGATACTATGAAGAATCCAAGCTTCAAAGAAAGGAATTGATGAAGGATTCTCAACGTGAATCTTCTGTAGCTTTGTTCTCCAACAAAAAGCTTGTGGCAGACTCAGACACTGAAAGTGATTCAGACACTGATTCATCTAAAACTGACACTGATGATATTGAAAAGGTTGTAGCTAGTGTAGCCTTGATTGTGAAGACCTTAGAAAAATCAGGTCGAAACTTCTCAAAGTTTCAAAAGAAGATTGGTGGAAAGTTCTCAAAAGGGTCAGGAGCTGATAAAAGGCATGGTGCTGATAAGAAAGAGAAGGCTTAGTGCTTTAACTGTGGGAGCACTGATCATTTTGCAAAGGATTATAAACAAAAGAAACAAGGCACAGATGAATACTGGAAGCAGAAGTACAACAAGTTGATTGAGAAGCTGAAAGCTGAAAATTTGGAACATAAAGTGCTTGTAGCTGAAGAAGAAAAATGGAAAACTGATGAAGAGTCATCAGATGATGAAGTCAAGTGTCTCATGGTCAAAATAGAGGACCCGAATATTCCCGATAAAGACAAAAGTACTTTTGACACTGATATGTCTGATGCTGAAAATTCCAGGAAGCACAACATTGACTCTTCTTCAATGTACCAGGTTAAAAACTTTGTTTCCTATTCAATGAATGAAAAAATCAAAATGTTTGAGTATTTGGGTGTCATTAATTCTAAGAAGAATCAAGCCATAAGAAATTTGCAAAATCAAATTGATCTTCTTGAAACTGATATATCCATAAAAAATAACATTATTGAGTCCACTCAGGAAAATCTTAGAATTACCAGTTTGTCAAATTCATCATTGTCTGCTGAAATTGACGATGTTAAAAATCTTTTGATTAAAGAACAAACTGTGCTCCACACTTGGGCAAAATCTCATAAGAATGCCAATTATATTATCTCAGCTCAAATTCCTCATTCTTGTGAAAAAATTCTTGGGGGTAATTTTGCAGAAGCTGAAAAGGTTTTTGAATCACAAGAAAAGGAATCTGAGGTCTATTCCATGAAAGAGATGAAAAATAATTTCAAAAATAAGTTTGTCAGTAACTCTTTTATTAATCAAAGTTTAATTGATGAATATTGTACTATTAATTCTGATGGTATCACTGAATGTAATGTTGAAATTACTGGAATTGATCCTACCTCTTATCCTACACATCTTGTTAGACCAACCCCTCTGACTGAGAATATTATTGCTTTTCCTATCTCTAATGGAGTGTTTCATGCTGTTCATGAACAACTCAAGCACTTCCCTGATTGCAATCCATCTGTGAATGAGTCAAAATCAGATACTGATATTACATCCTCTAACACTGATCAAATTCATTCTGACACTGAACCCAGTCGTGACTCTGTGATAAACAAAAGGACTCAAAGCTCTATTAGTGAATCTTACATATCAAAAGGTGTTAAATCAAAAAATTTGCTCACCAAGAAGAACTTTGGAACTAGAGTTTGTTACAGATGTGGTGACTCCTCTCACAAGATCAGTGAATGTTCTTTTGATAAATCATCCTCAAGAGCTGAAAATATTAAAGTTAGGAATGAAAAATGGACTCTTAAGTCAAACTCTTTAAATTGTCTTCCTAAGGAATGTTATAATTTATTATCAAATAACTTTGTGAATGACCCATCTTCGAATGGGTCAGTGTGTTCTAACTAGTTTCTTAGCACTGCAGGGTCAGGAGCATCTTTGGTACTTAGACAGTGGTTGCTCAAGGCATATGACAGGATCAAAGTCTCTCCTGGAAGATTATGTTAAGAAAACTGGTCCTGCAGTTACTTATGGAGACAATGGAAAGGGGTTCACTAAGGGATATGGAAACATCAAATGCAATAATGTGGTTTTCCAAAACGTTTCATACGTTAAGGGTCTCAAACACAACCTTATTTCTATCAGTCAATTGTGTGATGCTGACTATGAAGTTCACTTTACAAAGAAAGAAGGCAGAATTGTAAACACTGACAAGAACACCGTACTCTCAGCAAGTAGAAAAGATGATATATATGTTCTTGACATGTTCTCAAGTGACAAGGCACTGATGCATTGTTTCTTTACAAAGTCTCAGACGAATCTTAGTTGGATTTGGCACAAAAGGTTTTCTCATCTGAACTTCAAGAATCTATCTAAGATATCCAATCAAGACCTAGTTAGAGGGATCCCAAAATTCAGCGTTGTGAAGGACAAGATGTGTTCAGCGTGTGAACAAGGAAAACAAACCAAGTCCTCTTTCAAACCCAAGTCATGTTCCAGTATATCAGTCCCTCTTCATCTACTCCACATGGACTTGTTTGGACCTATTCCTGTTCGTTCTCTAGGTGGAAATAAGTATACTCTAGTGGTTGTTGATGAGTTCACTCGATTTACATGGGTAATTTTCTTGAAGAAGAAAAGTCAGGCTGCATAGGAAATCATCTCTCTGATTCATAAAAATGAGACACTGACAGGTCTTAAAGTTAAGCAACTAAGAAGTGATCATGGCACTGA
This sequence comes from Lactuca sativa, assembly GCF_002870075.4. Taxonomy (NCBI): domain Eukaryota; kingdom Viridiplantae; phylum Streptophyta; class Magnoliopsida; order Asterales; family Asteraceae; genus Lactuca; species Lactuca sativa. Next base: position 100,297,549 of record NC_056625.2, on the reverse strand, counting down.
GTTCCGAAACTCAACTCTTGAAGAATTTTGTGATCATAAAGGAATTGGACAGAACTTCTCAGCTCCTCGCACTCCTCAGCAAAATGGTGTTGCTGAACGAAGAAATAGAACACTGATTGAGGCAAGAAGGACCTTGATGATCCATGCTGGTCTTCTTATGTCGTTTTGGGCTGAAGCAGTCAATACAACATGTTTTACTCAGAATCGATCTCTAATTCACAGGATTCACAAGAAGACTCCATATGAAATGCTTAAAGATCGAAAACCAGATGTATCTTTTTTTCATGTGTTCGGATGTCTTTGCTATATTCTAAATCAGCGTGACCCAAGATCCAAGTTTGAACTTAAGGCTGATAGAGGTATTTTTGTTGGGTACTCATCTATTTCAAAGGCTTTTTGTGTTTTTCATGTGGACAGGCAATGTGTTGAAGAATCCATTCATGTGAAGTTTGATGAGGAATCATACACTGATGAAAAAGTCACTCATTCTCCTTCTATCTTTCAAGAGCTTCTCTCTTGTCCATTCGATGAATCACCTTGTGCTGAGGAGAAGTCCGATTCTTCTGATCCTTTCATTCCAGTTCCATGTCCCTTGAGTCAAGATACTACAGCCACATCAGCAGATAACTCATTAGATGCTTATGAAACCCTTGAAGCTGAAGACTCTCCTGAAACTGATAATGTGTCAATGTCTGTCTCTCCGGAATCAACATCAGTCATTGAACATCGAGATCATCCTGTTAATCGAATTATAGGGAATATTCATGATGGTGTCCGAACCAGATCTAGTGTACTTAATAACTTTTGCATGTATGTTAACTTTGTTTCAATGATCTTGCCTGATAAAGTACACACAGCTCTTCAAGATGCTGATTGGATCAAAGCCATGCAAGAAGAACTGAATGAGTTTAAAAGGCACGATGTTTGGACTCTTGTCCCAAGACCATCTGGGAAGTCTATCACTGGAACTCGCTGGGTCTATCGTAACAAGGTTGATAAAGATGGAATCATCACTCGCAACAAGGCAAGGCTTGTAGCTCAAGGGTTTACTCAGATTGAATCTATCGATTACGGGGAAACTTTTGCCCCAGTTGCTCGCATTGAAGCTATCAGGCTGTTTCTCGCATACGCATCCTACATGAACTTCATTTTCTATCAGATGGATGTGAAAACAGCATTCCTTCATGGTGTGTTAGAAGAAGAAGTGTTCCTAAATCAGCCCCCAGGCTTTGTGGACAAAGATCATCCTGATTACGTGTACCGGTTAGATAAAGTTGTTTATGGACTGAAGCAAGCTCCCAGGGCTTGGTATGAGACGCTGACATCATATCTGCTTGAAAATGGATACAGACGAGGAGCAATCGACAACACTCTCTTCATCAAAAAGAAAGGCTCATATATGGTTCTTGTTCAAATTTATGTCGATGACATTATTTTTGGCTCTCCAAATGAGACACTGAGCAAGGAATTTGCAGAGATCATGTCTCAAAGGTTCGAAATGAGCATGATGGGAAAGATGACCTTTTTCTTAGGTCTTGAGGTTCAGCAACAAAAGACAGGTATTTCCATTTGTCAAAGTAAATATATTTCTGACCTGCTTGTTAAGTATTCTCTCAGTGACTGCAAACCAGCCTCTACCCCAGTATCTAAGACTGATAAGCTACACGCTGATCCAACTGGAACAGATGTCAATCACTCTCTGTATCGAGGAATGATTGGATCCCTCTTATATCTCACAGCAATTCGTCCTGATATCATGTTTGGAACCATTCTCTGTGCTCGATTCCAAGCTAATCCCAAGGAATCTCATCTCATGGCTGTCAAACATATTTTTCGATACTTAAAGGGAACTCAAAACCTTGCACTGTGGTATCCTCGCGACTCAGCATTTGAACTTTATGGATACACTGACTCAGATTATGCAGGATGCAATTTAGACAAAAAGAGTACATCTGGTGGATGTCACTTCCTTGGCAACCATCTCATTAGCTGGTCTATCAAGAAGCAAACATCAGTTGCCATCTCAACTGCAGAAGCTGAGTATGTTGCCGCTGGGAGATGCTGTGCTCAGCTCTTATGGATTCAAAATCAGCTTCTCGACTATGGGTTCAAGTTCTCAAAGACTCCCATCTATTGTGACAACACCAGTGCCATTCAGATCACACAAAACCCCGTTCAGCACTCAAAGACAAAGCATATCGAGATCAGACATCATTTCATCAGAGATAATGTTGAAAAAGGAAAAGTTGTTCTTGAACATGTCAAGACTTCGGAGCAACTTGCTGATATCTTCACAAAGGCACTGGATTCTCAATCAACTGCTTACATTATTGGAGAGCTGGGAATGATTTCCTTGTAATTAATTTTGATGTTTAATTGTACTAATGTTTGATTTTGTCTTATAAGCTGATGTACATTGTGCTGATGATGACATATTGATGATATTTGCTACTGAGCACTTTGGTTTGATTTCTTATCTCTATCTCTTCCTCAAATCTTCTAAATAAAATTTGAATGATTCACTGTATTAAACCATACACTGATAACGACTTGAAACTCTTTGCCGATGGTTAGATCAAAACACCAAGATCTATCACACGCAACTACCCCTTCTTACCAATCTTACACTGACTCTGTGATTCAGTGTGCCAAAACACACACTGATGAGAATCTAAAATCTTTGCCGATGGTTAGATCAAAACACCAAGATCTATCACACGCAACTACCCCTTCTTACCAATCTTACACTGATTCTGTGATTCAGTGTGCAAAAACACACGCTGATGAGATTCTAAAAATCTTTGCCGATGGTTAAACCAAAACACCAAGGTTTATCACACGCAACAATCCTTTCTTTACCCTCCTCTTATTCAGTGTCTAATGATTCAGTAAGATACACCACTCACTGATGAAGTCAAAAAAAACTCTGTGCCGATGGTTAGATAATGTAACTAGTATCTATCACACGCACCACTCTCCTTGCTAGCCCTGAATAAGCAAGCTGTACCTTGAATTGACGGAGAAATATCTTCAGCATGTAACTTTTGTGTCACTGAGCTCAGCGCTTCCGCAAACACTGATTGACGCTTCACATTCAGTCAACGGCTCTTTTATCCAACGGCTATATTCTACTCTGACAGGTTGTTATGATGCGCCGTTATCCTTAATGACGATAATCAAGCAGATCAGAAGATAATCATTACCTTTTAAAAAACCCCTTTTATTCCATATTTAAACCTCTTTCTCCCTTGGTTTAATTTTTCCTTCCCAAAAAACTTGAACTTCTCTCAAAAACCCTAGAATTCTCAAATACTCTCCAATGGCGGCATCTCTGTTCACATACTCCTCAACTTCTCGAAGGGTCATTCCTGCCCCAAACTCTCCTCCTCTTCCCATTCACATCAAGGCCACCAATGTAGTCTTCAACCCCGACATTCCAGAGGTTCATCGAGGTCTTGGACTCGATGATTTCGTAAATTTTTTGGCTTCTTGTCGCCTTCGATATGCAATCAGCGATGTACCATCCGAGTTCTTCCCAGAACAAGTATGTGAGTTCTACTACACTGCAACCGTTAATGAAGAAAACAACGCCATCACCGGAACCATTGGCCATGGAAGACACTCTGTCTTCATCATTGCAAAACTTCTCAGTGCTGCTTTAAGGTTACCAATCTTCGAACCCTTCTCTGAACCTCCATCTATTGAAAGATGTAAACGCATGTTTGATCAACTGGGCTATGATCACTCAAAGGCAGGTACTCGATCAGCTCTTATTTTGCGTCAGTGCATGACCCCAGGCTGGAAGTTTTTCACTGGAGCTCTATGCAAGTGTGTGGGTCACAAGTCTCGTAGTGGTGACCAACTGAGCAATTATGAGCAACAAGTTGTCTGCTCCCTTCTTCTCAAAAAAAGGCTGGATTATGGGGCACTTTTCTTTGATCAGCTTGTTCAGCTTCTACGTGCAAATGTACGTGCTGATCATGTTCCCTTTCCACGCTGGATTGCCCTGGTATTCGACAAGTTCTTCGCTGCTGACTACTTTTCTCACTCTGGGAATCCAATCCAATGTCCTCGAATGTCAGTTCGTATGTATCAGGATGATCCTTTAGATACCGACATTGGAATATCCGATCGGATGAGAGAATGGATTGCCAATCCATACACTGTGCCTTCTCTCACCGCTGACACTGAGGAAGGAGGTGCTGATGGTAATCATATGGATAATGCTGATCAAGAGGTGGAGCATCTTGATGGCGATCATTTCTCCCCTCAACTATCTCATCACATCATCTCGGACTCTGGTAAAGCCTCCTCAGCACCACAGGATTCGATGCCTCAGGGGGAGCATCCATCTCAGGGGGAGCATCCCTCACAGGGGGAGCATCAGTCTCAGGGGGAGAATTAGTCACCAGCAGCTCACCATTTCTCTCCAAGGATGCCTCCTAGCTCTCCAACTGTCCCAGGTACCTCAATGGTTCAAATTCCCGCTTCAGCATTTTCTGAACTGCTGTCACTGACTCGGGACATGAGTCAGCGTCTGCTTCGCATTGAGGCTGATGTTCAACAAATCAAGGAGGTTCTCCTACTTACTCCTCCCGCTAGTCCCAACCTTGATGATGCTCAAAAAGGGGGAGATACTGATGAAGATGCTGATGCTGATGATCATGCTGATGGTGAACCAAATGAAAAAGACACTGAACCGGCTGCTGACAATACTATCATTCAACATGAATCTCCCAATCCGGTTCCCGTTCGTGAATCTGATTCTGCAGGGCATAATAGTCCAGCAGCTATTGAAAAGTTGTTTGAAGATTGTGAGCATGATGAACCTGATGACGAATGTCAAATTCTTGACATGAACTTCATTGATCCTTTCATTCCAGTTCAGCAAGAGAGCTCAGATGACCTTGAAGAATCTCATCCGATACTAGCTGATGATATTGCTGATCCCATCATTCCGGTCCAAGGAGAGGATTCGGACGTTGCCAGTGAAGAATCTCATCCGTTGTCTCGAAAGCGGAAGGCAGTAGATACTGACTTGGATCATTCTCAAACTGATAATTCTTCGTCTGTGAAGAACCTAAGTCCATTGTCAGTATTTCAAACCTTGCCACTGAATGGAACATGTCCCCTGATCAAGTCAAGCAAATTCTTGATGAAGCCAATCGAGCTCAGCTTCTAAAGAACATTGCTCAAGCTGATGAATCCCTTATTCAGCACAAACTTCAGGCCAAGGGATCATTTGAAGCTCAGATGCAGAAGTTCCTGGAATTTCAGTCCAAGGCTCAGTCTTCTCAACCTTCTACTGGCTCTAGTAAGCCTAAGGCTGACAGTGTTCTTGACCAGATTGATCGAAAGAGATTTGAAGATGTTTTTAATCGGCGAATGTGTGGTGACAAGATCATCAAGGTCAAAGCTTCCAAACCTCGAAACGAGAAAATCCTTTCGTTGCTGATTACTCGTCAAGGTCCTCAGCATTCATATACTGAGGTTGTCAAAAGAGATGAGCTGATCAGATATGGGTTTTCGGAATGGATGGAACTGCTTGATCTAGCATCCAAGCAAACCTCAACTCACTCTTCCGAACTGACTTGTGCTCTTCATCTACTGATCAAGAAGGTTCAGCGTTTGGATCTTGTTCCCAAAGAACGACCTCAGCATCAAGGACAAAGGTCGTCAGTTCCTAGATCTCGAAGGACCAAGTTTCATGTTGATGGTGAAGAAGTACTGGTTTTAGACTTCGGTGCTGATGTGATTAATAATTCTCTTCCTCTCGGTGTTGATCCGGTTCAACATCAATTCATCTCAGCTCCTGAACACGGAATGTTCTACCTTGATAAAAACAGGAGAATGTGTTTTCAGCGCACTACTGAGATTCCAAAAGCTCCAACCACTCACCTTCTTGGCTTAAGGCAAATGTGCATGAGTCATCAAGATCTATCAGGAGAATTTCACATTCTTATCGCAATGGAGCTGCTGAATAGAAGACAGGAGTTGCTGGACAGTCCTTACTGGCCAGTTAAAATTGAAGCTGAAGCTGAGTATGAAGAATTCCTTTCCAGAGGTGTCTTAATTTAGTTTGTTTTGAACATCATCATATTGGGGGAGATTGAAAGGTCAAGCCTTGAAATATGATAATGTTTAAAACAGACTCAGCGTCATCACCAGCGAATCAGCAGTTCAGTTTATAATAGTTTAGTGTATTCAGTACGTTGTAACAAATCTTGTATTTATCCTGTTTCCTTAGTTATCTTGATTTATTAGCTGGCGTATCCCTGAATTGTAGGGATTGTCTAGAATAGCAGTATATATTATTCTGTATAGGTTTGTGAATTGCAACGCTTTCACAAACCCTAATTGTCGCTTTGTGCACACGATAATCTCTTGGTGAAATTATCTTTCTTAGTGAAAGTTTTTCTTCGTGAATTTCTCTTTTTCATAGTCATTGTTTGATATTTCGATTGATCTAAAGGCCTCTTCACTCTTAGATCTATGATGTATGTTGTTTAGGATGTTTTTTTTTATTCATTCACCCTTTTTTCTATAGATCACGAAATTTAACCAATTTTACACATTATCACAACCAAAAACTAAAGAAATCATATATAGCATGCAAACACACATAGATCATCACATAATACTTGTATTCTCCCCCTAAAACAAGTAAAAACCAAAAACAAGGGGTTATAAACTCACCTTTGGGGTTTGGATTCGGTTTGATGAAGAGATTGAAGGAGATCTCAACTTTAGCAAGCCTCTTGAAGAGGTTTTCGAACTTGGATGGTTCTTAGAATCATGATCCACGAAAATATGGTGTAAGAGGAGTGATTTGAGTTTAAAGATGTAGTAAATCAACTTAGTTTGTGAGATCTTACCAAGGATGATGATCTTTGATGAAAACTCCTCTTAAAACCACACCAAAACTCAATAATTTAGAGGGAAAATGTAGGAGAGTTCTTAAGAGACTTCTTGTGAGAGTTTGAGAAAGTAAAAAAAATGGTGAGGAGGCCTTATGGCCATGAGTTTTGAAGAAGGGAGAGGGAGAGAGAAGACTTGCCTAGATACATGAGATCTTACCTTGTTGTATGTGGGGTTTTGGTGCATGGGTGACCACCATGCAATATTAAGGTGACACTTGCACATAATTCATTTATTTCCTTTTTTGTCTAATAAACACCTTGGGCTGAGAATTTGGTCTAGGAGAAAGGAGTTGAAGTGATTTGGGCTCAATCTTGGCTTTGCTTGATTTTTATGAAGTTTAAGAATATTTTTCGGCCGATTGGGCCCCTTGTTAAGGTTCTCGGCCCAATAAAGCCCAATTAAAGAGTTTACGGCCCATTAGGGAAAATGAAATCTGTTATGGTCCAACAAGGCCCATTAGAGATAAGATGGATTATTTTAGGCCCACATGGCCCAAAGATGTTAAGTTTCATGAAAGTGGGTCCATTTAGAGCCCCTTTAAGGGTTCCAAGCCCAAAATAGTTAAATTGGAAACTTATTGGTCCATTAGGCCCAATAAGGAAATCCTAGTCCATAATGGACTTAAACCGGGATTTGTTCTTTATTTAACTATTTATAATGTTCTGCATGAAGTTTTGGGTGTTACAGTTGGATTTTGATACAAGTTTGTTGTTATTGAAATACATCATATGCATCATCAAGTTAGGGTTACCATTGTTGACATTGTTAATGTTTACAAAGCATAGAATTTCCTACCTGAATTGCCAATTATGACACAAGGTGTTAAGAAGTGGCGTGGGAATTGTTTTGTTATGAAGGATCTAGGAGAGGTTGCGTACATACTTGGTATAAGGATCTATAGAGATAGATTGAAACGTCTAATAAGACTTAGCCAGAGTACATACTTGGATAAGATCTTGAAGAGGTTCAAAATGCAAGGCTCCAAGAAAGGTTTTCTACCTATGCAACATGGAACAAAATTGAGTAAGACTCAATGTCCTAGTCCTAGTGATGAACAAGAAAGAATGAGTCGAGTCCTATATGCTTCTGCTATAGGATCGATCATGTATACCATGACATGTACTTGACCTGACATTTCATTTTCTCTGAGCATGGTGAGTTGTTTTTAGGACAACCCAGGTGACAGTCACTGGAAAACAGTACAGAACATTTTAAAATACCTAAGAAGAATAAAGGATATGTTTTGGTATATGAGGGTAAAGATGAGTTGAGAGTTACAGGTTATACATATGCCACTTTCCAGACTGATAGGGACAACTCATGTTCGCAGTCAGGATGTGTATTCTTGCTTAAGGGAGGAACGGTCACTTGGAAAAGTTCCAAGTAGTCGATAGTAGTAGACTCTACGTGCGAGTTAGAGTATATAACAGCTAGTGAAGCTGTAAAAGAAGCTACATGGCTGAAGAATTTCATTGATGACCTTGGTATCGTTCCGAGCATCAAGGATCCTTTGGAAATCTTCTTTGACAACGAGGTTACATTTGAATTGACTAAAGAACCCAAGGACCATGGTAACTCAAGACATATACTTAGAAAGTTCCACTATGTGAGACATTGAGTCGAGGATGGAGATATTGTCGTGAGCCGAGTGTCTTCGAAAAAGAATCCAATCGATCTGTTCATGAAGCCATTATCAAGGATCAATCATGATAGTCATACTAGATCTATAAGCATTAGATTTGTTGATGATATGGTGCAATTGTTTGGTTGTTTAGTTTAATAATCTTTGAAACATTTAGCAGCATGAATCTGTAACTGAATTGATGTTTATTTTGTGGAGATTTAATAAAGTGCTAGTGATGCTAACATTTCTATTAATTTGTTATTGTGTTTTCACTTTTGCATGTTTAGAACCCATTTCCCGAGTATTAATAATTGATCTATGTTTTCTATAATTGAACATACAACTTGAACAACAAAATAGAAACCCTAGAACACTAGCATATTTTTGAAAAAAAATAAAAATAGGGTTAGAAGAATCATACCTTGATTGCTATTTAGTAATAACAATGAAAAATCCTTGTGTTGTTGACGACTTGAGAGCAAGCATCCCAAATGCCACACCTCTAGTGGTTCACACCCAACACTAGCAAAGAAAGATGATTGAGAAGGAGGAGAGAGGATAGAAAATTCGGCTAGGTCTTTCAAGAAGCAAGTATCCGAAAATTCTAGGGTTGAGGCTATATATATATATATATATATATATATATATATATATATATATATATATATATATATATATATATATAATGCAGTCAGGAAACCCTAAATAAGCCCTAATCCAAGATTATCTTGAACCGGGTAATTCTCCACATTCCTATTTATCCACTAGGGATTATTCTAGAACCCCTTAGGCATGAAGAAAATGTCCAAGCTTAATGGAGGGTTGTAGATTGCCTCATGCTCAACTATTTAACAACTGCATTTTAGTCCCTACACTTTTAATTAATTTCTTTAATCCCAAAATTAATTCCAATTAATTTATGATTAAATATTAATTAAATAATACTATTTCTAATTAATATATTATTCTCATAATATACTAACAAATTATTTACTTCAATTTATTAATCAAATAATAAATCAACCTCTTTCTCCAAAAATCATCTTGTCTAGGTGCTAGTTTTAAGGGCAACCCAAAATGACTGTGCTACTATCAATTTAAGTATATACCAATTATAGTTATGGGCTTAGACGCATAATCCAACAATTCACAATAACAAACTTCGAGGACGAAGTCTAGTTCAAGCGGGGGAGAATTGTAACACCCGGGTCTTGGAGGTACATATTTATTGAATTATGGATTTTAGATAAGGGCCACGACATGAGATATGGTAGTCACATCGTGAGTAACCATTGACTAGTTGACCCGTGTTTTTAAGCCTCACGACAGGAGACTTTGAATGCTCACAACATGAGAACAGTCTGATGACTAGAACCCTAATATTTCAGGTATTTAATAGAATGAGAGTGCTAGGGTTGCCCATCATTAGCCTGCCTTACTCTCTTGACTCCTAGAAACCCTAATCTCGACCCACTTGAAGCCCTTAGCCATTTTTGTGATCCTTGAAGCATTCTTTGGGGGTTTTTTGCCTCCTTGAAGTGGAAAAAGACCTTGGTGGAGCAACCTCATGGCATTCCAGTAAGGAAGGTGTGTAGTGCCCCTAAACGAACGGGGGTCTGTGGGAAGCCCCCATAGGAGCGGGGTCCATGGGGTGGCAGCCCCTGGTGTTGTCCAATAGGCAGACCCTGGTCTATCATGCAAGTATCACATAGACAATTAGCATTCTATATAACAAGGTAATGGGTTGGCATTGGTGTCTTCGACCCAAGGACATATCAAGGAAAAATCACCTCCAAAAGAAGATAACCAAGACACACACTCAAGCTACTTCTAACATGACTCCTCACATAAATGATATTTCAAAAATAACCCTAATCAATAATCTGGGTTTTATCCCATAATAAATGGTCCAATAATTCCATTATCCTAATTAGGGGCAAAAAGGTCATTTTTCCCTTCCCATTCGGCCCAACCTAGACAGCCCAACACCTGATGGTCAAAGGCCCAAAATGTTGGTGATTTTGTATAATCAATGTGTATTTAAGTGTAATGGATTGACTTGTTGACCATAATTAATCTTGATGAGCATTAAACAAGTAAGGAAGGTGCGGAGTGCACACTTGTTTAAGTTCATTCAAGATTCAAAGTAGACTGTCATTTAGGGGCGAAGCCCCTAAACGAATAGGGGTCCGGGGCAGCGCCCCTGGGTGCGGGGTCCAAGGGGTAGAGCCCCTGGCCGGGGTATGAGTTATGTTGTTATATAAAAAATGTATTAGAAATTTGAAATCTTGTAAATGAACCCGATTTTTTTACTTAATTTTGACAGTTTGAGAAGTTTTTAGACAAAGAAAACTGCTTTGACACTTTTCAGACAAAGGAAGTATTTAAGCATTTTGGTCATAATTTTCTTGATACAACTATAATCACGAAAATTATAACTTCATATTCTCTATTCTTGAAAACTTTTCCGAGTCTTATCCGATAAAGGTTGGAAGTACCACCCAAATACTTTAATTTGAAAGTGAACACACGATTCTCAAAATTTCCAAGCCTTTTATTACCCCGAATTTCTAACAAAGGTTAAAGTATTTATGTGAACATGGTAAGTGGCGATTTTGTGAAGGAAATCACAAGTAAGTTTGACAAACTGAACAAGTTTGAAGGGAAAGATTTTCATAGATGACAGAAGAAGATGATGTTTCTCCTCATCACTCTAAAAGTGGTGTATGTTCTGAGTACACCCATTCCAGTCTTACGAGAATCTATTGAAGATGAACCTTTAGAGGCAACAATAAGGAGATCAAAGTGGGAAAGTGATGATTAAATATGTCGTGGTCATATTCTCAATGGTATGTCTAACTCTCTGTTTGATATCTATCAAAATTTTGAATCTGCAAAAGAACGGTGGGATTCTGTTGAGTCCAAGTACATGGCTGAAGATGTTTCTAGCAAGAAGTTTCTTCTCGGTAACTTTATGGGTTACAAGATGGTTGACTCCATGTCTATTATGGAACAATTTCATGAAATGTTAAGGATTTTGGGACAATTTACTCAACACAATCTAAAAATGGATGAAGCCATTTATGTGGTTGTGGGCATCGACAAACTGCCCCTTTCCTGGAAAAATTTTAAACACAATATGAACATAACAAATAGGAATTCAATTTGAATCAACTTGGAAGCCATTTACAAATTAAAGAGTCCTTAAGGACTCAAGAACTTGATAACAATCCTATAGGAAAAATAACAAAATGGGGTAGTTGAAAGGAAGAATAGGACTTTGAACGAAATGGTTAACTCCATGTTGTCCTATTCGATATTAAGTGAAGGGTTTGTGTAGCACCCGGTTCCTGGTATGTATCTCATTCAAGTATTTTTTTTCACATTTTGGCATGGACTCGGCGAGTTGAAGGCCCAACTCTTCGAGTAGAAGCGACTTGGACCCAGGGGATAAGTGGTGGACTCATCGAGTCGATAGCAAGACTCGACGAGTAGACCCTGTTTGGACAAAACCCTAATATGAGGGTTTGCACCCTATTTAAATGACCTTATACAGCCTCCATCGTCCCCTATGCTCTCATAACACCTCACATTAAACCCTAATCGTCTTTGGTGAAGATCTAAGGCTTTTTGGTGATTCTTGGTGTTTGTGGTGGCAAGAAGGAAGGAAAAGTTTGAGGAACCAAGAGGTTGGCCAGAGGAGTCAAGCCTGTGCATCATCTATAGTTCTTGGAAGGTATAAAGTCGACACCTTGTTTCTTCTTGCATTAGATCCCTTTTTGGGGAGATTTAGGGCTTTTATAAGCAATTTTTGGTGACCAACCACGATTGCAAGCATGGTTGGGGGTTAAGGCTTCAGATCCAGGTTCCTTAAAGAGTTAGAAGGCAGAAAGGGACTGCCTTTGCACCCATGGAAAGCCCCATGCAACTCAAGAGCTTCTTTTAGGACCATTTTTGCTCAAAGTCCCATGCATGCACATAAAGTTCATAACTTTATGTGCTAGATCGATCTTAAGGGTCTAGATCTATCATTTGGACAAGGGTTTTACATCAGAAATCGAGAAATAAGACTTGGACAACCTCGACTCGGCGAGTTGTTCTTGGGACTCGGCGAGTCCGAGGCTTGACTCCCCTTTTCTGTTAGGGTTCAAAGGAACCCATTTCAGTGTTAGGAGGATTTTAGAGGGTCCAAGGGAGTGACCCAACGCTTTTGACTTATCCATACACCTGGATTTCATAGGACTCGATGAGTGTATGAACATACTCGACGAGTCCAAGGCAATCTCCCAGCAAATGAAGATGAACTCGACGAGTTGTGCATACAACTTGGCGAGTCAAGGTCAGGATTTGTTCAATAGTTGAAGGTGAACCCGACGAGTTGCTCATACAACTCGACGAGTCGGATGAAGGATCATTCGAGGTTCGTAAAGAAGGAGAACTCGTCGAGTCATTGCTAAACTCGACGAGTAGAAGCGTGAATGAGGGCAGTTGAAAGGATAGGGACTCGACAAGTTGGCGGCCCAACTCGGCGTGTCAGGTCAACTAAAAGTTGACTTTGACTTTAACTTGGTCAGGGGTAAATTATTCATTTACCCTATAAATAGTTATCAGTGTTTGATTAAGTGTTTTATGGATTTATAGCCGGAGGATCACCGGAGCAGCAGTCAGACATCTGCAGATCAGCTTTTCAGCAGTTAGCCTTACGAGGTGAGTTACCTTCCAGTAGCGGTGGGTCTAAGGCACCAAGGCCGACCCACCAGTAGGAGTCGTATGTTAGATGACTGTCTTTGTGATATTCATTTAGGTTTGCTACTACCTGATATGTTATATGCTAGTAACAGTAGGGAAGACAGTCCCCAAGATTTCCGGTCGATAGGGCCAAAGGGGGTAGTCATACCTAGTCATACTACATAAGATACGATTATATGTTACATGTTATCTGGTAGTAGTAGAGAGGTGAAATTGTCCCCAGTATCTGGTCGAGAGGACCGAAGGGGAGGACAACACCTAGATATGCTAGGCAGTATCCGGTCGAGAGGACTGAAGGGGAGGCCAGCACCCAGATATGCTAGGAAGTATCCGGTCAAGAGGACTAAAGGGGAGGCCAGCACCCAGATATGTTAGGCAGTATCCGGTCGAGAGGATCGAAGGGGTAGGTCGGGCACCCAGATATGCCTAACAGTATGTGCATGTTATGTGATTATATGGTATGTGTTACATTGGGGGAACTCACTAAGCTCCGTGCTTACGGTTTACAGTTTTGGTTTCATGTACCTCTTCGACAAAGGGGAAGGAGCTGGCGCGGTAGCTGCACATCATACACACTCTCGTTACCTTCCGCATTATGAGACATTCTGGGATTATACTCTGACATGATATTATTTTAAGTATTTTGGTTTTCATACATGATACATTGTTTATGAGATGATATGATTTCACATTGTTACTTATAAACATTTTGCAAATCCATTAATTAAAAATGAAATTTTTTTGACGTGAAATTGGGTTGTTAGAAGTTGGTATCAGAGCCCTGGTTTGAGGGATTCAAACACATCCTCGGGGATGTCTGGACTCAAACCGAGGGATTAAAAGATTTTTACAAAGAAAATGGTTTTATAAATGCTAAGTTAAAAGCTTTCAAGAAAGAACAAGGTGTGTGATGTGCGCGACCGACCGAGCTCAAGTAAGTTTTTCCCCAAAGTACCCATACAAGTTTACGTTATGATTATCAGTTTCAGTAGAACAACATGCTAGATTAGGACTAAGGATCTAGGAAGGATGCCTTATGTGCCTGTTATATGTGCTTTTGAGCTACATGATGGTATTGATTAGATAGAGATAGGATAGCCTGCTTTGGTTATGCCTGATTACATGAGCTTATATCGCATGCTAATATAGATTCCTGTTATGTGGATAGAATTGCTTGAGCTTGTTTCCTTTTGTCTGTTTGCTGCTTTCTTTGTGCTTCGTGGGACTTGGAGTGATGGGAGTTAGCTATTAGGTGGGTACGTTAGGTTACATGCTATCAGGGTTGAATAATCTCAGAGTGTTGGATTTGACCCTACTGCGTAGCTCTTGTTTGTGTCCTAATCATTGTATGGATTAGTCTCTTACTCGAAGGATTATCCGAGCCTCGTGGCATGTGATTGTATTCATATGGTGGCTAACTGGCATTGAAAAGAGGCCTTCAACAGCTGAGGACTGGTTTGGGTGGGGTTAGAGGTACCCAAGGGAAAGCCTAGGATGAGAGAAGCAAAGATCAGCAGTAGTAGAAGGGACTTGGTGGAGTTAAGGCAGTTCTTGAGGAAAGTACGAATAGATGTGGAAGGTAGTATGGCCCCGTACTACTGAAAGCAGAGGATCCGTACTTGAGTCGAGGAAGGCTGAGACAAGACCAGGAAACTTGTGATAGATGTGATCCCTATAGATGTATCAGTATCACTGACAGTTGTCATTATGTATTGCAGAATGGTGGTGCTACGTCCGAGGCCAGTAGTTGGCAGTTCAGGAGAGGGATCGGGTTCGGGTTCAGGTTCCAAACCAGTGGATGAGAGGCTACACGAGTTCATCGCGTCTGAGATCACTATAGGCATCCTTGATGCGACCCCGGTCATCTTTAGGTCGATCAAGGAAGGGATTATCGAGTTGATGGAGTACGCCTCAGGGCATTCAGGAGTGACATGACGACCAACCAGTCAGGATCACGCACACTGTCCTTTAAGGACTTCATGGGCAATGGTACGCCGGATTTCCATGGGGCGAAGGACCCCATTGTGGCCTGGTAGTGGATTGCGGACATGGAGTCTGCGCAGTTGAGCAACTTCTACCCCGAGGGGTCGAAGGTGAGATATGAAGCAGGGTGATTGAGAGACAGAGCCAGAGATTGGTGGGAGTCGGTTGGTGACTCTTTGGGAGCCTCGGCTATCGAGGCTATGACATGGCTGGATTTTGTGACCCGGTTGAAGGCTGAGTTCGCACCTACGGTGGAACTTCAGCAGTTGGCCAAGGAGTTTTTGGATATGAGACAGACTATGGAGACTGTGGCGGAGATCACCGCCAAGTTCCAGGAGAGGGCGTTGTTGGTGCCCCAGTATGCAGGAGATGAGGACATGAGGAGGACCCGCTACCATGACATGCTGCAAGCCGTCATTCAGGAGCATGTCAGTTTTTTAGCTTGCCTTACCCTGGATTCCATGATTTCCAAGGCAAGGGAGAGGGAGATTGACCTGGAGTACATCTGGAAGAGGAAGGCCGAGGAGTAACAGATGACTGGGGCTTCGGGGAAGAAGCCCAAGGGATCAGACGCTGGGCTAAAAGGCCAGTAGGGCCGAGGACGCTGCTGGAAATGCGGCAAGTCGCATGAGGGAGCGTGCAGGTTGGGATCGTCGGGTTGCTATAAGTGTGGCAAGTTGGGGCATTTCAGCAAGGATTGTAACGCCCCTGCACCCACTATTCAGACATCTGAGTTGCTTTGTTTCCACTACAACCAGAGGGGCCATAAGAAGGCCAACTGTTGTGACAACCCGAAATTTCCATTATGTACAACCATATCCAGTCAATAGAAGTTAGAACAGTTACACTGAATTTCCAGACTTTTGGGTATAAGTTTGAGTATTCCAGGTTTACACTGAAGGAGATATCAGGAGAGTGGATGCACTTGGGTATTATACAACTCTGTTATTCCAAAACTCTATGATATTAGAGTTCATTGCGTGTACAAAATATTTTCTGCCAAAAATCCCAGGACTATATATAGGATTCTGAGCCATATTTATTCATTAGTTACATTTTCAACTAGAGAAAAGCCAAATTCTCTCTTAAGGATCTTCGGACTTTCATCCCGGAAAGTGAGTACCTCTCTCTAGTTGTATTATATGGCTTATTAGATGCTTATTAACCTAGAAATCATAACAAAACCCCAAGATTTAAGAGTTCACGGCCCAAGAACATCTTGGATAGTGAACCCTTCTTTAAAGGGCAAAAATGGTGCCTAGTCCTTTCCTTGAGCAATGAAACTAATTTGGACTTGTACCCTAATGTGTTTAGGACTAGAAAACACCCTTGGAACACCAAGAGTAAGGTGTTCCCGGCCCAAGGAGTTCTTGGACCGTGAACTCCAAACAATAGGGCAAAATGGTGTTTTAAACCCTTCAAAAGCCTTGGGCACTAGCTTAGATTAGTTCCTAGTTAAATTAGGGACTTGGAAATCACCAAAAACACCCTTCCAAGGGAGATTACAGCCGTAATCTCCAAGGGGTTGGTCCCAAGGCCGTGAACTCCTCAAAGGAGTTAAAAGGAAGCCCTAACACTCTAGTAAGCCTTGATTTTTAGCATAGAACATTACACCATGGACCTAAGGACCAAGATTCATGAAATGGTACTCCTTACCATGAGTATACGGCCGTAAACTCATGGGGGAGTGGTCCCAGGGCCGTGAACATTAAACAAGGCCATTTTAGGGCTTTAAACCCACCCAAACACTTGTTTAAGCTTTGAAGCCCTTCAACACTTAAGTTGTAATAGCGTTGAGCATCATTTAGTGACCCACTTGAGAGTTTACGGCCAGGATTTTACTCTCCTGGGCCGTAAACTCCAACACACATGGTCTTTAGACGTTGCACTCCTTTGTTGCAACCCGATAGCCTCCTAGCACTTGACCAAAGTGTTTTCCTCGCATTAGGATGTTTATACATGTTTAATTAGTGTTATAATCACTAATTGTTTATATACATATGTATTCATATGTAATTAGGATCATTGTGTGTGTCTAAAGTCTTCACTTGACACCAAGCACTTGCCCGATACTTCCTTCCGATCTGTTCACAACAGGTGAGTTCATACCCCTTAATCAATGTTTTAACTGTTTTTAAATGTTTTATGGGGGGATACAAGTATAATCAGGCTATTTATTATATCAATCACAAGTGATTAATAAGCAGCATTCAAATGATTTACTACTCATTAGTCGTTTTACCAAACGGATTTCTTCAAATGATTTACTACTCATTAGCCGTTTTACCAAACGGATTTCTTCAAATGATTTTCATAAATGTTTTATATGTTTAAAACTCCTTATTATCCACTGTATGTTTCATTTCAAACTCATTTACAATTGTGTTTCCACCAAATGTTTTCTTTATACTTAAACTATTTTATCAAACCCATGCTTTCAACCCGTTTTATAGATTGACATCAAGTCGATCTTTTCTTAGATAATAATTATGTTCAAAGGTTTTACAAAAATTAATTTATGCTTTTATATATTATCAATTGCATGTCTACGTATGTATAGTTATATAAGAAATGTTTAAAAGGCTTAGGAAGGCCTGCCCACCCTATTTCCTTTTCGCGCTTAAGATGTGGTCTGGTGGACATCGGGTATCCGTCCGAAGGTCGTTTAAATATTAGTTATATATCATGTGTACATATATAGTCATAAAGGTTCTTCCAGTTCATTCAATACCCTTGGGTAGCAAGGGTATACTTCCATGTTCATACGTACCAGTTACAATACTAGTAAGCTACCATATAGGTAGTTTAGGAAGATACTAGAATTATTACTAGAACACGATGTCATACAATGAGTCTGTTCATTCATGAGTCAGTACTTATTACTAGGAGAACATATACAACTATACTAGAAGGAGAACATATTCAACTATACTAGAAAGAGAACATATACAACGATACTAGAACAAGTAACAATACATTACATATACATGAATACATTAACATAAATGTGATCCACTGTATCGGAGCATGCCTTCAATGTCATGGTCCGAGTTGTAGCCAAAGTCTCGTGGAGGGGGAGCATGAGTTTGCGTATAGATCTATACTGGATTGACTATCCTACACCTTGCTGCTAGCTACAACCGGACCTACAGGCCTGCGGGTGCCAAACGTCATATCTTTTTACGACCTACATTTGTCGTTGTTACCTAGTCGATAGTATGGTACAATTAATCACATGATACCTTAATATAAATCCAGTTTAAGGTAGTTAGTACAACAGTAGTTCCTATAATACAACACTACAGTACTACATTAATTTCCCCTTTACATATATTTAGTGATCATTTCACTTAAACATTAATGTACAAACTATATTCTGATAATGATAGTCCAATTTGGGAAAATACACACTCTTACAAGAGACACACACACAGATACTAGATGCCTTGATAGAAGGATACTCTTAGTAGGAAACATAGGGTTTTCTAGGATGTTCAAACGTTTTCAAATACTTACATTTCATTCGTACAAATACTTACATTTCATTTCGTACAAATACTTACATTTCAATCGTAAAAATATTTACATACAAATTAAGACACTAAAATACTTATGATCTCACCAGCTTTAAGCTGATACTCGCTTTCAAAATAACTTGTATTCTCAGGTCAACAATAGACAGGTACCTATGCAAGGTTTAGAGAAGATGGTGCTCGTTCAAGACTCATCTTTCATTTGATTTATACTTTAGTGTTTATCATAATTTGCTAGAACACACATGTATTAAAATTATATTATTAATGCAATGGATAATGTTGTTGCTTGTTTACTACTTTTCATTGTTGTGATACTGTACATGACATCCTCCGCCCCAAAACGTTTCCGCCGTTCTTGGTTTTGGGGTGTGACAATTGCCCCCAGTTGACAGTAGCAGCGCCGGTAAAGACGCCAGCCAAAGCGACCCTGCAGATTACTGATGGCTAGCATGGCAAGTTAGAGGCTCCACTGGTGAGGAGCCGGGCCTTCCAGTTGACTACCGAGGAGGCACGCACCGCACCCGATGTGGTGATGGGTATGATTCTTTCCCTCTGATTTACTTATATGATGTTTTTTATATTGATATATTCTTATATATATATATATATATATATATATATATATATATATATATATATATATATATATATATGTGTGTGTGTGTGTGTGTGTGTGTGTGTATTTAGGATCGTCCCATGTGAACGTTATACCGGTTCAGGTGTTGTTTTCCTTGGGTGCTACCCGATCGTTTGTTTCTCTCGCGTTTAGCAAGAAGTTTCCTGACTCCTCGGTCATGTTGGATTGCGCTCTAGAGGTCGAGATTGCGGATAACCGGTCTGTGCAAGCATCAGAGGTCTTCCGGGGTTGTGTTTTGAGGTTGCTCAAATAGCGTTATCTAGTGGATTTGGTTCCCATGCCGTTGAGGGGGAACAAGGTTATTATTGGTATAGATTGGCTAAGCCCCAACGGGGCAGTGATTGACTGCCCTCAGAAGTTGGTTCAGATCAGGACCCTAGTTGGGGGAGAGTTGGTGATTCAAGGCGAGAGGCCACAACGAGGACCAACTTTATGTTCGGCAACGAGAGCGAGGCGCTACCTTCAGCAGGGTTGCGCATGATTTGTCACCTATGTTACGAATACCCAGGAGGCGGGTAATGCGACGGTGGGCGATGTGCATGTGGTACGAGAGTTTGCGGATGTATTCCCCGAGGAGTTGCCTGGGATACCTCCGGAGAGGCAAGTGGAGTTCAGGATCGACCTCGTCCCTGGTGCGGCTCCGATAGCCAAGGCACCATATCGTTTGGCTCCTCCTGAGATGCAGGAGTTGTCTACGCAGCTGCAGGAGATGTTGGACAAGGGATTCATTAGACCGAGCAGTTCGCCCTGGGGAGCCCCAATTCTGTTTGTGAAGAAGAAGGACGGGTCACATCGGATGTGTATAGATTATCGGGAGCTGAATCAGGTAATGGTGAAGAACCGTTACCCACTCCCGAGGATTGATGACCTCTTTGACCAGTTGCGGGGAGCATCTTGGTTCTCCAAGATTGATTTGCATTCAGGTTATCATTAGGTGAGGGTCAGAGAGGAGTGATGGTTTTGAGCCATAGGACCTTTCCTATGTGCACATGCAAACCCTAATTACTTGGATCTAGGTTTCTCTAATTGAACATGCATTGTATCCAAGACTTACAATACCAGATCTAACGTAAACAATTGAATCTAATCATATGAATTTGGATCTAGAATAAATACCTTGGATTACTTGCTTGAAACTTCTTCTTCTTGGAGCTTAGAGTCACAATTGTCACTCCTCTGATGGCTTACAAACACCAACTAGCAAGAGAATTGTAACATCCCGGAATAGCAAGAGTAAAGTTGAAGGGCTAAAAGGGTAAAATGGGAAAGAGCGACTCGGCGAGTCCACGAGTGGACTCGGCGAGTAGGGTCGCGACTCTAGTCGCATGTTAAGTTACCAACTCGGTGAGTAGCATGGGTGGACTCGGCGAGTTGGTGCTGAGTGGAGAAAACCCTAAATCCAGAGGTTGAGCCCTATATAAAGAATATTATGTCTCCTCCCCAGCCTCCTTATCACCCCTTGAGTTCCAGAAGCCCTGATTTCGTGAGAAAACACCATTGTTGAGTGAATTGGAGCTTGGAGAAGTGGTTGATTGAAGAAATCTTGAAGGAGAAGAGACTTGGATCAAAGGGCTTTGCAAGGATCCGGATTAATCTTCTCTTGGAGCTTCCTTTTCAGGTATTATTTCATTGTTTGAGCTGCTATTGTCTAGATTCATCATTTTGGGGGTGTTAGAGATCATATCTTTTGGTGTATTGGAGTTTAGAGGTTAGATCTGAGGTTGCTACCTCAGATCTGGAATGGAGAAGGGCTAGAATGCAAAAAAGTCCCAGTTTATGAGTGATTAATGGAGCTATCTTGTCCCAAACCCTAGCCCTAGAGTGTTAAGTGCCTAGATCTCCTTGGATTCACGTAAAGTTTGCCACTTTACGTGATGGATGGCCTTAGGAAGGGTAGATCTATGGTTTGGATCATCTGCATGGCTTGGAAAGCCTCTGTATGGATTCAGACCCGGTGGTACTCGGCAAGTCACATGGGTGGACTCGGCGAGTTGCTTGAAGATAGGCTGGGACTCGACGAGTTGCAAGAACAACTCGGCGAGTAGGTTGAAGATAGCCTTAGACTGGACGAGTCTGTTCTTGGACTCGGCGAGTCTTGTCGAAGAGTCCAAATCTTTTCTGGTTGAGCCGTGAATCGGTGAGTCAAGGGGTGACTCGGTGAGTTGTGTGCGTGTGGACTCAGAGTTGTTGAACTCGGCGAGTCTCGGGGTGACTCGGCGAGTTAGGTCGCGGATTGAAGGAAATGTTGAGCATGGGGACTCGGTGAGTCATCGGGTTGACTCGGCGAGTAGAGTCAGTCAGGGGTTGACCAGTGGTTTCCAGGGGCATTTTGGTAATTGTTGGTTATTGTTTTGAGTTCAGTGCCTTGGTGGTTGTCCAGTGGTGGAGGTCGTATCAGTAATCGGAGCAGCTTGGGTTATCTGTTCAGTCGGCAGTTTCGAGGTGAGTTATCCTCACTATATCAACAGGGTCTAAGGCACCAAGGCCGGCCCTTATCGGATTGAGATCCGGGTATTTGTTGTTATGTTATTGCTTTTATATGTTTTCATCCTGGTAGCTAGGATGGTATATGTTAGAGACTTGTTTGAGATCGGTATCCTGAGATGTAGAGTGATGGTATGCTAGTGACCGGTTAGGTCGGTATCCTGATTAGGATGATGATATGCTATGTGATCTGTTGATTGGCTTGTTGACTGTGAATTGCTATATGATTGTATGTTTATGTGCACATGGTTGTTTGGACTGGAGTTGGGTTGAGGCGGGTCCTGCTTTGTGCTGTAGGCCAAGATACCCAGGGCGGACCGGTTGCCCCGAAGGCCCAGCGAGCGGTTCGGATAGGCTGTAGGCCCCAAGAGGGCGGACCAGACGTGCCGAGGCTCGGAGAGTGGACCAGGCCGACTAAAGGCCCGGTGCGGGCGGACCAGTCATACTGTAGACTCAGAGAGTGGACCAGATGGATTGAAGGCCCCATGCGGACAGACCAATCATACTGCAGACTCGATGTATGTGGTTAAATTCAGAGAGTGGACCATGTGGATTGAAGGCCCGGTGCGGGCGGACCAATCACACTGTAGACTCGAGGTATATGGCTAGACTCGGAGGGTGGACCAGGTGGACTGTTGGCCGGTGCGGCGAACCAGTCACACAGTAGACCCGAAGTGCATGGTTGTTCTGTGATCAGATATGTTATGACATGTTATGCATGTATGGTATATGTGGTTGGTATTTTGGGGGTATCTCACTAAGCTTTCGGGCTTACAGTTGTGGTTTAATGTTTTTCAGGTTCTTCAGGAGACCGTGGCAAGGCGAAGGCGTGATCGTACCGCTCCTCGTGTTTATATTGTGATGAGATTCTGGGAATACTTAAAATAAATTGTATTGAAAACCTTTTTGTAATAACTTTAATGGAATCGGGTTGTTTTTTTGAAAATTTTAAATTGGTTGAAATTTTTGGTCGTTACAAGTTGGTATTAGAGCCTTGGTTTGAGTGAATTGGAGGAACACTCGTGTGACTCCAGTCTCAAATCGAGGTTTTCAAAAGAGTATTTAAAATGGTTTTCAAAATGAGTAAAGGAGGACGCGGAGGTACGATCAGCCGGAGCCAGTAAGTAACCCCAAATTACCATACATGATATTTGTTTTTGAGCTTTGTTAGAACAGCATGCTAGTGCTAGGCTAGGGATCTTTTGGATTTCATGATAATGTTACCTGATTTGTGATGCCTGTAGCCTAGGGTTTCCTTGTGAGAGATTTCCAGTGTTCCTCTAGTTGTGAGGATTGAGCGTTGCTATGCATGTTTTCACTAGGGTGTTGTGGTACTACTTCATACAAATATGGGTAGGCGTGGAAGGTAGTATAGGCCCGTACTACTGAAAGCACAGGACCCATACACGTATCAGGGAAACCATGACCTCTAGGGTTGGGTTGAGAGAGTTGGTTCCCAGGATAGTGGGAAGTGTCTGAGATTTTGTGTGGTGTTTTTCAGTATGGAGATTCTGAGGCATGCTGGGAGTGGATCCGGATCTGGATCGGGAACAGGAGAGGGAGTTCCATACGGGTCTATACCGCCCGAGGTTATTGGTCAGATGAGCACGTGCGAGTTGGATGCGAGGATTCGTGAGATCCTGCGTGATGAGATTGCTGAGTTGTTCCGGGCTGAGTTGTCGGAGCTGTTTGGGTCGATCAAGATCGCCATGGTTGAGTATTTTGATGAGCGTTATGCAGCTCTCACAGAGACGGCTGCCTCGGCGGCTACAACGGCTGTAGCAGCGGCAGGGGGAGGAGCTGGTCGGGGCTTTCAGTATCGGGACTTCGATAATACGAAGCCTCCCACCTTCGATGGAGTTCAGGACCCTATTGTTGCTATGAGGTGGTTATCGGACGTGGATGGGTGTTTCTTCACGTGTTCATGCCCTGCTGAGCAGAGGGTGAGGTGTGCTCTGAACCTGTTGAGGCTCGGGGCGAAGGATTGGTGGAGATTGACCACGGGGTCATATTCGGATGCGCAGAGGGCTGCGGTTTCATAGGATCAGTTCAGGGAGATGTTCAGCACTCGCTATGTTCCGCGAGTTGAGAGGGAGAGATTGGCTCAGGAGTTCCTTGAGCTGAAGCAGGATTCGGAGTCGGTGACTGAGATCACCAGGATGTTCACTGAGAGGGCGATGTTTTGTCCTGAGTTCGCTTCGGAGCAGGCTTAGATGTCTCGATATCTGAGCATGCTCAAGAGGGATATCAGACAGTTTGTGTCTACGCAGAGGTGCGAGACCTTGTTAGAGTTGCAGGAGGCCGCCAGGCGGCGCGAGTTAGAGATTGAGTTGCAGATGCGTGAGTTGAGTCAGGCTCCGGTGCAGTTGCAGCCGGCGCCAAAACGGTCAAAGACCGTTGATTCTAGAGTGGGGGATCTGAGTAGCCACACTTGTGGGAAGTGTGGAAGGAGTCACACCGGAGTTTGTAGGTCCAGTGGTGCATGCCGCAAGTGCGGAAAGGAGGGGCGTTATGCGAGGAATTGTCGGCAGTCAGCGCCGGTTCGGGATTTGAGGATTTGTTACCATTGTCATCAGGTTGGACATTTGAGGGTCAAATGTCCACAGATCGCTGCAGGACCGGTGCAGGCTCCAGCACCGGCCACTTTGAGGATCGCAGGTGGAGGTCAGGGTGGTGCTGAGTGGAGAAAACCCTAAATCCGGAGGTTGAGCCCTATATAAAGAATATTATGTCTCCTCCCCAGCCTCCTTATCACCCCTTGAGTTCCAGAAGCCCTGATTTCATGAGAAAACACCATTGTTGAGTGAATTGGAGCTTGGAGAAGTGGTTGATTGAAGAAATCTTGAAGGAGAAGAGACTTGGATCAAAGGGCTTTGCAAGGATCCGGATTAATCTTCTCTTGGAGCTTCCTTTTCAGGTATTATTTCATTGTTTGACCTGCTACTGTCTAGATTCATCATTTTGGGGGTGTTAGAGATCATATCTTTTGGTGTATTGGAGTTTAGAGGTTAGATCTGAGGTTGCTACCTCAGATCTGGAATGGAGAAGGGCTAGAATGCAAAAAAGTCCCAGTTTATGAGTGATTAATGGAGCTATCTTGTCCCAAACCCTAGCCCTAGAGTGTTAAGTGCCTAGATCTCCTTGGATTCACGTAAAGTTTGCCACTTTACGTGATGGATGGCCTTAGGAAGGGTAGATCTATGGTTTGGATCATCTGCATGGCTTGGAAAGCCTCTGTATGGATTCAGACCCGGTGGTACTCGGCAAGTCACATGGGTGGACTCGGCGAGTTGCTTGAAGATAGGCTGGGACTCGACGAGTTGCAAGAACAACTCGGCGAGTAGGTTGAAGATAGCCTTAGACTCGACGAGTCTGTTCTTGGACTCGGCGAGTCTTGTCGAAGAGTCCAAATCTTTTCTGGTTGAGCCGTGAATCGGTGAGTCAAGGGGTGACTCGGTGAGTTGTGTGCGTGTGGACTCAGAGTTGTTGAACTCGGCGAGTCTCGGGGTGACTCGGCGAGTTAGGTCGCGGATTGAAGGAAATGTTGAGCATGGGGACTCGGTGAGTCATCGGGTTGACTCGGCGAGTAGAGTCAGTCAGGGGTTGACCAGTGGTTTCCAGGGGCATTTTGGTAATTGTTGGTTATTGTTTTGAGTTCAGTGCCTTGGTGGTTGTCCAGTGGTGGAGGTCGTATCAGTAATCGAAGCAGCTTGGGTTATCTGTTCAGTCGGCAGTTTCGAGGTGAGTTATCCTCACTATATCAACAGGGTCTAAGGCACCAAGGCCGGCCCTTATCGGATTGAGATCCGGGTATTTGTTGTTATGTTATTGCTTTTATATGTTTTCATCCTGGTAGCTAGGATGGTATATGTTAGAGACTTGTTTGAGATCGGTATCCTGAGATGTAGAGTGATGGTATGCTAGTGACCGGTTAGGTCGGTATCCTGATTAGGATGATGATATGCTATGTGATCTGTTGATTGGCTTGTTGACTGTGAATTGCTATATGATTGTATGTTTATGTGCACATGGTTGTTTGGACTGGAGTTGGGTTGAGGCGGGTCCTGCTTTGTGCTGTAGGCCAAGATACCCAGGGCGGACCGGTTGCCCCGAAGGCCCAGCGAGCGGTCCGGATAGGCTGTAGGCCCCAAGAGGGCGGACCAGACGTGCCGAGGCTCGGAGAGTGGACCAGGCCGACTAAAGGCCCGGTGCGGGCGGACCAGTCATACTGTAGACTCAGAGAGTGGACCAGATGGATTGAAGGCCCCATGCGGACAGACCAATCATACTGCAGACTCGATGTATGTGGTTAAATTCAGAGAGTGGACCATGTGGATTGAAGGCCCGGTGCGGGCGGACCAATCACACTGTAGACTCGAGGTATATGGCTAGACTCGGAGGGTGGACCAGGTGGACTGTTGGCCGGTGCGGCGAACCAGTCACACAGTAGACCCAAAGTGCATGGTTGTTCTGTGATCAGATATGTTATGACATGTTATGCATGTATGGTATATGTGGTTGGTATTTTGGGGGTATCTCACTAAGCTTTCGGGCTTACAGTTGTGGTTTAATGTTTTTCAGGTTCTTCAGGAGACCGTGGCAAGGCGAAGGCGTGATCGTACCGCTCCTCGTGTTTATATTGTGATGAGATTCTGGGAATACTTAAAATAAATTGTATTGAAAACCTTTTTGTAATAACTTTAATGGAATCGGGTTGTTTTTTTGAAAATTTTAAATTGGTTGAAATTTTTGGTCGTTACAAGTTGGTATTAGAGCCTTGGTTTGAGTGAATTGGAGGAACACTCGTGTGACTCCAGTCTCAAATCGAGGTTTTCAAAAGAGTATTTAAAATGGTTTTCAAAATGAGTAAAGGAGGACGCGGAGGTACGATCAGCCGGAGCCAGTAAGTAACCCCAAATTACCATACATGATATTTGTTTTTGAGCTTTGTTAGAACAGCATGCTAGTGCTAGGCTAGGGATCTTTTGGATTTCATGATAATGTTACCTGATTTGTGATGCCTGTAGCCTAGGGTTTCCTTGTGAGAGATTTCCAGTGTTCCTCTAGTTGTGAGGATTGAGCGTTGCTATGCATGTTTTCACTAGGGTGTTGTGGTACTACTTCATACAAATATGGGTAGGCGTGGAAGGTAGTATAGGCCCGTACTACTGAAAGCACAGGACCCATACACGTATCAGGGAAACCATGACCTCTAGGGTTGGGTTGAGAGAGTTGGTTCCCAGGATAGTGGGAAGTGTCTGAGATTTTGTGTGGTGTTTTTCAGTATGGAGATTCTGAGGCATGCTGGGAGTGGATCCGGATCTGGATCGGGAACAGGAGAGGGAGTTCCATACGGGTCTATACCGCCCGAGGTTATTGGTCAGATGAGCACGTGCGAGTTGGATGCGAGGATTCGTGAGATCCTGCGTGATGAGATTGCTGAGTTGTTCCGGGCTGAGTTGTCGGAGCTGTTTGGGTCGATCAAGATCGCCATGGTTGAGTATTTTGATGAGCGTTATGCAGCTCTCACAGAGACGGCTGCCTCGGCGGCTACAACGGCTGTAGCAGCGGCAGGGGGAGGAGCTGGTCGGGGCTTTCAGTATCGGGACTTCGATAATACGAAGCCTCCCACCTTCGATGGAGTTCAGGACCCTATTGTTGCTATGAGGTGGTTATCGGACGTGGATGGGTGTTTCTTCACGTGTTCATGCCCTGCTGAGCAGAGGGTGAGGTGTGCTCTGAACCTGTTGAGGCTCGGGGCGAAGGATTGGTGGAGATTGACCACGGGGTCATATTCGGATGCGCAGAGGGCTGCGGTTTCATAGGATCAATTCAGGGAGATGTTCAGCACTCGCTATGTTCCGCGAGTTGAGAGGGAGAGATTGGCTCAGGAGTTCCTTGAGCTGAAGCAGGATTCGGAGTCGGTGACTGAGATCACCAGGATGTTCACTGAGAGGGCGATGTTTTGTCCTGAGTTCGCTTCGGAGCAGGCTTAGATGTCTCGATATCTGAGCATGCTCAATAGGGATATCAGACAGTTTGTGTCTACGCAGAGGTGCGAGACCTTGTTAGAGTTGCAGGAGGCCGCCAGGCGGCGCGAGTTAGAGATTGAGTTGCAGATGCGTGAGTTGAGTCAGGCTCCGGTGCAGTTGCAGCCGGCGCCAAAACGGTCAAAGACCGTTGATTCTAGAGTGGGGGATCTGAGTAGCCACACTTGTGGGAAGTGTGGAAGGAGTCACACCGGAGTTTGTAGGTCCAGTGGTGCATGCCGCAAGTGCGGAAAGGAGGGGCGCTATGCGAGGGATTGTCGGCAGTCAGCGCCGGTTCGGGATTTGAGGATTTGTTACCATTGTCATCAGGTTGGACATTTGAGGGTCAACTGTCCACAGATCGCTGCAGGACCGGTGCAGGCTCCAGCACCGGCCACTTTGAGGATCGCAGGTGGAGGTCAGGGTGGAGCGGAGCCCCCAAGGGCTCAGGGTCGTGCTTTTCAACTTGCAACAGAGGAGGTCGGAGTAGTGCCGGATGCAGCTCCGGGTATGTTTCTTCCTTCATGTCTTGTTATCTTATGATTATTGTGGAGTATCTTTTATGTGCTAGTATCTTTGTGTGGTTCTTGGTGTGGTATTTGTTGTTTTTGAGAGTTATGGTATGATTATGGGTTAGTGTTGGGAATTTCGTCGGTTATCATTCATGGGGTTGTTAGTGGGAATCTGGCGTTGGTCTGAATGTCAGGTAGCATCTACCTTCTGAGGAGTGGCTAGCTACAGATTGAGTTTCTTTCGAGCGGGATGATCAGTGTGGAAATGTGATTTTGTGAAGGTTGCTAGTGCTGATGGGAAATCAGTCCGCATGTAAGTGTGGTGTTGTGCAAGGTTGTTTCGAGAGGTCGGTGATAGCGATCGGTGGCTGATAGTCAATGCCCTAAGTGGGGGAGAATTGGAAAATTCTCCGGATGATCGATGAGTATGTGAGATTGTTGAGCTGTCTGGGATACAACAGTGTTTTGTCAACCAAGAGCGTAGACTGGCATGAGTAAGTGGCAGTCATGCGGGGCGGAATACAGACCAAAGGTACTTAATTGCAGAGGGTCTGGGATCAGGCCAGGATTGAGTCGTATGATGGAGATAGAGTTCGGAACCCCTAGAGGGCTAGAACGGTATGCATGGGAAGATTTCCTGGAGTGATAGCTCGGAATGATGAATGCTAGTTGAGCGGTCCGGATAGACTGAAGGTCGGTAGGCGTACCAGTCAGGCCGAAGGCTCGGAGAACGGTCCAGCTAAACTGAAGGCACCGAGAGCGGTCCAGATTGGCTGAAGGTTCTGAAAGTGGTCCAGATTGGCTGAAGGCCTGGTGAGGCGGTCCAATCATGCTGAAGACTCTACAGGTATTGTTAGATCGGTTTGAGGATATGGATTGTGTATATTGCGGTGTGACAGCATTAGAAGGTCTGGCCCCGGGTAGTGATCTTGATTAGTTGAGATAGTGCATGGGCTTGAGAGTCCCTGCGATCAGAGTCAGAGCATGTGTGTTGGATGGATAGCGGTTACGCTATGAAGGAGTGGTGCAGCGTTAGGCGAGCATCGTGGCACTTGTCGAAGTGACAAGGCAGTCAAGTGGATTCCTTGGTAAAGGAATGAGAGAGGAGTGTAACTCTAAGAGGGAGTGCAAGTTCACGGAAGTGAAAGCGGCAGAGCAGAGTTATGATTAGAGTGATCCGAGTATGGTCATTGAGCAGCGTGTTTGCGGCAGTGGGATGGAATCACATCCGGTTTGGGATGTCTGCTGAGGTCGCGGAAGGAATTCCGCGGGTGTAGAGTCAAGAGGCTCGGAAGGGATGCAGGGAGGAAGTCTTGGGCTCTCAGTGTAATTCTGATCAGGGAAGTGCGTATGTAGTAGTGGTTCATCCTGGGGGATGTTTGGACTTGACATCAGTGTATCGGGTTTTCCAACCTGAGGGAGCTAGAGCTAGTTCATCATGTGTATGTGATTGCAATAGGATAACTCATGGGAGTTGCTCTGAAGAATGTGTCTTTCTGTCAACAAAATGACTAGAGTTGGACTTGGATCGGGAATCCGGTGGTGCATGGTTATTTCAGGCTCATATGGGTCGAGTGATGGTTGTGATTTGGAGCAGTGTTGCATCATGAGTAGTACTCAGTTGTTAAGTGGAGTTATTAGAGGGTAAAGCCGGTGGCCGGCTTGAGACGGTGGTCAGGACACCGCAAGAAAGGAGAAAGTGAGTTCTGGTTGCGATGGTTGTGTGTTAAGGAGCCTGGCCTGGTTAATGCCAGGTGGTGCATTGCGGGAGTGGTTATAGAGTTGAATTGCTGCAGGCTTCGAGGACGAAGCCTAATGTAAGTGGGGGAGAATTGTAACATCTCAGAATAGCAAGAGTAAAGTTGAAGGGCTAAAAGGGTAAAATGGGAAAGAGCGACTCGGCGAGTCCACGAGTGGACTCGGCGAGTAGGGTCGCGACTCTACTCGCATGTAAAGTTACCAACTCGGCGAGTAGCATGGGTGGACTCGGCGAGTTGGTGCTGAGTGGAGAAAACCCTAAATCCGGAGGTTGAGCCCTATATAAAGAATATTATGTCTCCTCCCCAGCCTCCTTATCACCCCTTGAGTTCCAGAAGCCCTGATTTCGTGAGAAAACACCATTGTTGAGTGAATTGGAGCTTGGAGAAGTGGTTGATTGAAGAAATCTTGAAGGAGAAGAGACTTGGATCAAAGGGCTTTGCAAGGATCCGGATTAATCTTCTCTTGGAGCTTCCTTTTGAGGTATTATTTCATTGTTTGAGCTGCTATTGTCTAGATTCATCATTTTGGGGGTGTTAGAGATCATATCTTTTGGTGTATTGGAGTTTAGAGGTTAGATCTGAGGTTGCTACCTTAGATCTGGAATGGAGAAGGGCTAGAATGCAGAAAAGTCCCAGTTTATGAGTGATTGATGGAGCTATCTTGTCCCAAACCCTATCCCTAGAGTGTTAAGTGCCTAGATCTCCTTGGATTCACGTAAAGTTTGCCACTTTACGTGATGGATGGCCTTAGGAAGGGTAGATCTATGGTTTGGATCATCTGCATGGCTTGGAAAGCCTCTGTATGGATTCAGACCCGGTGGTACTCGGCGAGTCACATGGGTAGACTCGGCGAGTTGCTTGAAGATAGGCTGGGACTCGACGAGTTGCAAGAACAACTTGGCGAGTAGGTTGAAGATAGCCTTAGACTCGACGAGTCAGTTCTTGGACTCGGCGAGTCTTGTCGAAGAGTCCCAATCTTTTCTGGTTGAGCCGTGAATCGGTGAGTCAAGGAGTGACTCGGTGAGTTGTGTGCGAGTGGACTCAGAGTTGTTGAACTCGGCGAGTGTCGGGGTGACTCGGCGAGTTAGGTCGTGGATTGAAGGAAATGTTGAGCATGGGGACTCGGCGAGTCATCCGGTTGACTCAGCGAGTAGAGTCAGTCAGGGGTTGACCAGTGGTTTCCAGGGGCATTTTGGTAATTGTTGGTTATTGTTTTGAGTTTAGTGCCTTGGTGGTTGTCCAGTGGTGGAGGTCGTATCAGTAATCGGAGCAGCTTGGGTTATCTGTTCAGTCGGCAGTTTCGAGGTGAGTTATCCTCACTATATCAACAGGGTCTAAGGCCCTTATCGGATTGAGATCCGGGTATTTGTTGTTATGTTATTGCTTTGATATGTTTTCATCCTGGTAGCTAGGATGGTATATGTTAGAGACTTGTTTGAGATCGGTATCCTGAGATGTAGAGTGATGTTATGCTAGTGACCGGTTAGGTCGGTATCCTGATTAGGATGATGATATGCTATGTGATCTGTTGATCGGCTTGTTGACTGTGAATTGCTATATGATTGTATGTTTATGTGCACATGGTTGTTTGGACTGGAGTTGGGTTGAGGCGGGTCCTGCTTTGTGCTGTAGGCCAAGATACCTAGGGCGGACCGGTTGTCCCGAAGGCCCAACGAGCGGTTCGGATAGGCTGTAGGCCCCAAGAGGGCGGACCAGACGTGCCGAGGCTCGGAGAGTGGACCAGGCCGACTGAAGGCCCGGTGCGGGTGGACCAGTCATTCTGTAGACTCAGAGAGTGGACCAGATGGATTGAAGGCCCGGTGCGGGCAGACCAATCATACTGCAGACTCGATGTATGTGGTTAGATTCAGAGAGTGGACCATGTGGATTGAAGGCCCGGTGTGGGCGGACCAATCACACTGTAGACTCAAGGTATATGGCAAGATTCGGAGGGTGGACCAGGTGGACTGTTGGCCGGTGCGGTGGACCAGTCACACAGTAGACCCGAAGTGCATGGTTGTTCTGTGATCAGATATGTTATGGCATGTTATGCGTGTATGGTATATGTGGTTGGTATTTTGGGGGTATCTCACTAAGCTTTCGGGCTTACAGTTGTGGTTTAATGTTTTTCAGGTTCTTCAGGAGACCGTGGCAAGGCGAAGACGTGATCGTACCGCTCCTCGTGTTTATATTGTGATGAGATTATGGGAATACTTAAAATAAATTGTATTGAAAACCTTTTCGTAATAACTTTAATGGAATCGGGTTGTTTTTTTTGAAAATTTTAAATTGGTTGAAATTTTTGGTCGTTACAAGAATGATCTTGAGAGAGAGAGAGATAGAGGGTGAGAAATCGGCTCTAGGGTTTCTTGCCTTGCATGAGTTCTGATTCCTCTCACCCACGGGATCTATTTATACTATGAGCTATTAGGGTTTCACACATTTGACAGATTATGCCCCTTTATTCAATTAACCTCTTTAAGTCACCAAATTAATTCTCAATTAATATATGACTTATATTAATCAAATAACATTATTATTCCTTTAATATATTATTCTCATAATATATTAATAATATCTCTTCTCTCTTAACAAATCATCCTGTCAAGTTGTTATGGTGAAGGCAACCCAAAAGGACCATGCACAATCGGGTCAAGTACTTACCAAATATAGTTACGACCTCAGACACTAATCCAACAGTCTCCCACTTGGATAAGTCTAGTAACTATATATGTAAAAACGATTCGATTAGCAATCATAGCTCTCAAAGACGCTGTCAAGCTCTGATCTTATCAGTATCCTATCCTTTAGATAAGGGATCGTATAGTCCTCTGTTTAGATATTATGCGGACAATCTTATGGAACTTCTTGTCCAGCAGTTGGTTTCTCGATCTCAGATTCATTTGACATACAAATTAATTGAACACATCAACTCAGTCCTGACCGGGCCCCGCACATAAGTCAAATCAAATCATCGAGCGGCTCTGATATCGCTTTTACCCTCTTAGGATAAATGTAACAGATAAACTTCGACTTATATGCATTTATTATTTACTAATCAATCATACACAACAATGCGTGTTATGAAATCAATTTACTAATGCGGTTTCACATTATCAATGCATAACCAATTAATAAACAATAAACCATATATCTTGGTTTTAAGACCACATGATATTATCGTCTTGCGATCACTTGTGTCTCATTCCATAAAGTGATTCCAGCAAGCGCGGGTTTATTCCAATGCTCAAAACTTGTTCATAAGCACTCATGAACGTTGCAGCAAACCTTTGCTATGTCTAATACCTTTTAGACACTCTACACACCAATTCATGACAATCTTCATTCATACCTACTTCCAACATATGAACGATTGTGGACCATTCGAATAATTTGATTATTCTTAATAACTCAATTATTCAGGAAGTCAAAACATGCAAAATGAAACAATAGTTAAACAATTAACATAAGACAGCAGCTTTACTTATAAATAATACTCCTTTATTTAATCATCAAATGTCAATTGCATTTATCTATTACATATTTCTAAAAACTATCTAATCTAAACTAATATCATCTTTCAGCCTAATGTTCCTAGCGTGCTGCAAATGCTTAACCCTGCTCAGTCCCTTCGTAAGCGGATCTGCTGGGTTATCCTCTGACGATACCCTCTTTACTATGAGGTGTCCTTCTTCTACTTGATGTCTAATAAAGTGATATTTTCTGTCGATATGTCGAGATCTACCATAATCCCTTGGTTCCTTGGTCAAGGAAACCGCTCCTTCATTATCACAGAAAATTTCCATAGGCTCCTTTATGGTAGGCACAACTCCAAGATCACCAATGAAGTTCTTCAACCACATCACCTCCTTTGACGCTTCGCTTGCTGCAATGTACTCGGATTCGCACATTGAATCAACTATGGTTTCTTGTTTGGAACTTTTCAAAGTCACTGCTCCTCCATTAAGGGTAAAGACCCAGCCCGACTACGAACGGTAGTTGTCCCTGTCGGTCTGGAAGCTTGCGTCACTATACCCTCGCACCTTTAAGTCATCACTCCCTCCGAGGACTAAGAACTATTCCTTGGTCCTCCGAAGGTACTTAATTATATTCTTAACCACAATCCAATGAGCCCTGCTAGGGTTCCCTTGATATCTACTGACCATGCTCAAAGCAAAAGCCACATCAGGTCGAGTACAAGTCATAGCGTACATGATTGAGCCAACTGCGGAAGCGTAGGGAACTCGGCTCATCTCAGCTATCTCGGCTTCTGTACTCGGACTTTGAGTCTTACTCAATTTGGCATTACTCTGTATCGGTAGTTCTCCCTTCTTCGATTTTTCCAAGTAAGTATTCTGACTAAGTCCTATTAGTCTCTTACTTCGTTTTCTCACTATCCTTATTCCCAAAATATAGGAAGCCTCTCCGAGGTCCTTCATAGAGAAGCACTTCCCTAGCCAGGACTTAACCTCCTACAAGGTCGGGACGTCGTTTCCTATGAGCAGTATGTCATCAACAGACAAAACTAGGAAGCTAACTACACTCCCACTGGCCTTGACATATACACATGATTCATCTTCACTTCGTACAAATCCAAACTCTTTGACTTTCGCATCGAAGCAAAGATTCCATCTGCAAGATGCTTGCTTAAGTCCATAAATGGACTTCTCAAGCTTGCACACTCTATTGGGATGCTTCGGATCGACAAAACCCTCTGGCTGAGCCATGTAAACATCCTCAGCCAACTTCCCATTAAGGAAGGCGGTCTTGACATCCATCTGCCATATCTCATAATCATGAAATGCAGCAATGGCTAGCATCACCCTAATAGATTTTATCTTAGCAACTGGTGAGAAGGTTTCATCATAGTCAACTCCAGGAGTTTGAGTAAAGCCCTTCGCCACCAATCGTGCCTTATACGTGTGCACATTCCCATCCATGTCGGTCTTCTTCTTGAAGATCCATTTGCACCCAACCGTCTTATGTCCGGGCACATTGTCAACCAAATTCCAAACTTGATTGTCATACATGGACTGAATCTCGCTGTCCATCGCCTCTTTCCATTTTACAGACTCTGGGCTTGCCATGGCTTCCTTATAGCTATTAGGTTCATCTAGATTTATTAGTGTACCATCACTAATATACGTATCTCCTTTGGTAGTAATATGAAAACCATAAAACTGGGGTTGAAGTCTAACTCTTTCGGAACGTCTAAGAGGTAAGGATTCGCCAATCGGTTCAACCGGAGTTTCCTCCTCGGGTTGAGCGCCAGCGTTAGAGGTTCCTTCATCGCTCGACTCTTGAATCTCTTCAAGATCGATTTGCCTCCCATTGTCCGCTTGACTTATGAGTTTTCTCTCTCGGAAAACCCCTCTCCACGCAACGAAGACAACATTGTCACTCGGTCTATAGAAGAGATATCCAAAGGATTTCTGCAGGTAGCCGATGAAAATACACCGCTCACTACGAGGTTCGAGCTTGTCGTGAGT
Organism: Lactuca sativa; assembly: GCF_002870075.4. Taxonomy (NCBI): domain Eukaryota; kingdom Viridiplantae; phylum Streptophyta; class Magnoliopsida; order Asterales; family Asteraceae; genus Lactuca; species Lactuca sativa. The sequence goes on along the minus strand of NC_056625.2, from coordinate 100,261,825 downwards.
TTCTCGTCTTACGAAAACTTCACAGCCCCAAACCTTGATATGTGCCAACGAGGGAGCTTCCCTGTCCACATCTCGTGAGGTGTTTTGGTAACCTTCTTTGTAGGGACTCGGTTAAGGATATGGGCGACAGTCTCTAAGGCATACCCCCAGAATGAGATAGGTAGTGAAGCACGACTCATCATAGAACGAACCATGTCTAATAGGGTTCGATTATGCCTTTCTGTCACACCATTCAACTGTGGTGTCCTAGGTGGCTTCAATTGCGAAACTATTCCGCATTCCTTGAGATAGTCGTGGAATTCAAGACTTAGGTACTCTCCTCCTCGATCAGATCGAAGCATCTTGATTTTCCTGCCCAATTGATTCTCCACTTCATGTTTGAACTCTTTGAACTTTTCAAATGTTTCTGACTTGTGCTTAATTAAGTAAATATACCCATATCTACTATAATCATCGGTGAAAGTCACGTAGAAGCGGTTCCCATCCTTTGTGGTGGATCTAAAGGGTCCACACACGTCGGTATGTATGAGATCCAATAAACCCTCACCCCTCTCACAAGTGCCAGTGAAGGGTGACTTGGTCATCTTTCCAAGTAAACAAGCTTCGCACGTGTCATCTTCCCTAAGGTCGAATGACTCCAACACTCCATCCTTTTGGAGTTGGGTATGCGCTTCTTGTTGACATGTCCAAGACGACAATGCCATAAGGATGCTTTATCCATACTATTGGAAGAATCCGTACACAACACATCATTTCCTAGGTTATCTACAACCATAACAGTTTCATAAATTCCATTACAAGGCATTGCTTCAAAATATAAAACACCATTTCGATAAGCATAAATCGAACCATTCTCATTATTAAACGAATATCTAAATCCTTGTCTAAATAAACCATGAAAAGAAATGATGTTTCTTGCCATATCTGGCGAGTAGCAACAATTATTTAAATCTAAATTCAATCCATTACTAAGCACTAAAGAATACACTCCAATCTTGGTAACAGGTAACGATCTTCTGTTCCCCATGATTAGATTTATTCTTCCAAGCTCCACATCCTTATTTCTTCCTAGTCCCTGCAAATCAGAACAAATATGGTAGCCACACCCTGTATCAAGAACCCAAGAAATAGCATGAGATGAATCATTAGATTTAATTGTGTAAATACCTACAAAAGATGGATTGATCTTCCCATCCTTGATGGCTTGGTGATATTCCGGGCAGCTTCTCTTCCAATGCCCTATTTTGTGGAAATGATGGCACTCTGCCTCCTTTGGGTTTGGGTTGGGCTTAGCAGGATCAACCTTGGTCCCACTAGAAGAGGAACCATCTTGGGACTTTCCCTTGCGGTGGTTCTTCGAAGAAGCCTTCCTCTTCTTGCCCCTTCCCTGCCCAATAGCCAAAACAGGAGCAGCGTGTGGATTGGGAGTTGGTGCAACAGACTTGTCCTTGAGGTTGATCTCAGCAGACCTTAGGAGCCCTTGGAGTTTGCTTAGGGTGACCACTTCCTTGTTCATGTGGTAGGTCAGCCTAAATTGGTTGTAGCATGAGGGTAATGAGTGAAGAACAATGTCGATAGCCAAATCTTCCCCAAAGTTGACATTCAACTTGCGAAGATGATCGACATACCTTTGCATCTTTTGCAAGTGCACGGTTAGAGACTCTCCACTTCCCATTTTAGCAGTGATCATATTCGTTATGATCTCATAGCGCTCTTGCCTCGTGCTTTGGTGATATCTCTCCATCAAGTCTAGATGCATCTCATAAGGATACACATCCTCATAGGACTTTTGGAATTCAAATTTCATTGTGGCTATCATGATGCAATGAACTTTCGTTGCGTCACGCTCATGGGTCTCAAAGACAGCCATTTCTTTGGGAGTACCAGTTTCTGGATTGATCTTCTCGAGCTTCTCATCGAGAACATACTCTTTGTCCTCGTAACACGCGATCGTGCGAATGTATCTTATCCATTCGCTAAAGTTCGATCCATCAAAAGTCACTTTTTGACAAAGGCTCATTAGCGTGAATGAGCTAGCAGCAGCGTTGTTTGCGTTAGACATCTACAAATAGAAAGGAACAAATTTGATTAGGACCCAACAACATTATTTACACATTAGAAAAGGGATGCCGTGATCCAACATGCAAATAATTTGGAGGTAAGTGAATGACGATTCACTAATTCTTCACTATGAAAAACATAAGCTTAAGTTTTAAATGTATTAAGAATTCCTAGTTTTCTTTGAGATTCATTGAACCTTTCAATGGCATGTTTAAATCTCGATATGCCCCTCTAGTTTGTCACTGGGATACCAAGGATCACAAAGCGGGTGTTAATAACCATGCAAATCTACATGGTGCCTTCATTGTTACAATCACTTATTCGATGTGCCGGTAAACCACACATGTTCCATCGAACTATGACAAACAATGAATCACCCTTTTGCCACCTTTGCTTAGAACCAATTTGTGTGTCGGTTAACCACACACGCTCCACTAACTTCTTAGCAAGGGTGCAAAGTGTAATTTCATGGGATCGCATCAATTCACTTTTCCTAAAGTAACTATGATTGGGAATTTTATGAAACATGTTTAGTTACTTTATATAGATTCATTATACTTATTAATGAGAGGAGGTTTGCCCTATCCTACCCATTCGGCTAACGACCCTCCACTAGTCAGGCAAGCGGTGGGTGTGAGTGTACACCCATTAAGCGCCATTTTATAGCCAGCAACCTTATACCCATCTTATAGACTGACTTCGTGAATGAGGCCTACTAACAGTAAGACTAGCATTTTTAATCATACATATATATATATATATATATATATATATATATATATATATATATATATATATATATATATATATATATATATGTTAAGCTTGTAATAATATATTAGTATAGTGTTGAATTTTAAACTTGTAAAATTCTAGGGTTTGAAGTTTAAATTATTCAAATTAAACTTTTAATCACAAAACTTAAATTTCAAAACTTGAGGACAAGTTTTAAACTTTTCAAAACATGAGGATCAAATAGCAAATAATATAAATCAACTAATTAGATTATCTCAATTTGATCTTAATCAATATTACTTGCAAAACAATTTACCAATTCAATTCAAATAATCAATTATTATCATATAAGGAAATTATTATTCAACTAATTGTTAATTATCTTTTGTTTGGTCAAGAATATACTCATATATTTGATTAAAATCGGATTTTAATGACCCAAAACAGTTAAGGCAAGTATCCTCAAGAAAAACAGCAAGAAATCCCAAAACTACCTCCTTCTGACGCTCGAACTCGCCGAGTTGGAGCTACTCGCCGAGTCCACAGTGGAACTCGCCGAGTTCATCAGGCAGAATCACAAAAATCAAAATTTTCAAGCAACAAGCAATCAACCAATGCATCAATTCAATAGAAATCAATCAAAGCTCTGATATCACTGATGGGTTTGAGCCATAAGAACTTTCCCATGTGCACATGCAAACCCTAATTGCTTGGATCTAGGTTTCTCTAATTGAACATGCATTGTGTCCAAGACTTACAATACCAGATCTAACGTAAACAATTGAATCTAATCATATGAATTCGGATCTAGAACAAATACCTTGGATTACTTGCTTGATACTTCTTCTTCTTGGAGCTTAGAGTCACAATTGTCACTCCTCTAATGGCTTACAAACACCAACTAGCAAGAGAATGATCTCTAGAGAGAGAGAGAGAGAGAGGAGGGTGAGAAATCGGCTCTAGGGTTTCTTGCCTTGCATGAGTGCCGATTTCCCTCACTCAAGGGATCTATTTATACTATGAGCTATTAGGGTTTCACCTTTAACCCTAATTGAATTACTTAGGCCCTAAGCAATCCAAGATCCTCCTAGATACTAGGCTTGGACGATTTTATGGTCTCCTAACCCTAAAATCCGTCCACCCTTATATCCATAAGGATACATAGCCCAAAACTCAACTATCACACATTTGACAATTTATGCCCCTTTATTCAATTAACCTCTTTAAGTCACCAAATTAATTCTCAATTAATATATGACTTATATCAATCAAATAACATTATTATTCCTTTAATATATTATTCTCATAATATATTAATAATATCTCTTCTCTCTTAACAAATTATCTTGTCAAGTTGCTATAGTGAAGGTAACCCAAAAGGATCATGCACAATCGGGTCAAGTACTTACCAAATATAGTTACAGCCTTAGACACTAATCCAACAAGGAGGATGTACAAAAGACTGCTTTTCGGATGCATTATGGCCACTATGAGTTCGTGGTGATGCCCTTCGGGCTCACCAATGCTCCTGCCGCGTTCGTGGACCTCATGAACCGCGTACGTAGACCGATGTTGGAACGGTCCGTGATAGTTTTCATTGATGATATCTTGGGCTACTCCAAGACGCAGAAGGGTCATGAGGAGCACCTGCAAGAGGTTTTGGAGACCCTGAGGAGGGAGAGCTGGTACGCCAAGCTCTTCAAGTGTGAGTTCTCGTTGCATAAGGTGCAGTTTCATGGGCGTCTTGTCAACTAGGACGGTATTTTGGTCGACCCCGCCAAGGTAGAGGTCATGATGAGATGGGAGGTTCCGAAGTCTCCATCTGAGATTCAGAGTTTCCTGGGATTAGCCGGCTACTATCAGAGATTCATCCAGGATTTCTCCAAGATAGTCGTACCATTGACTCGGCTAAAAAAGAAGGACGTAGTCTTTTTTTGGGGGCCTGAGCAGCAGGCAGCGTTCGAGACACTGAGACAGAGATTGTGCGAGGCGCCAATCTTAGCTCTGTCAGAAGGTGTAGAGGATTTTTTTTGTATACTGCGATGCGTCTATCTCAGGTTTGGGCACAGTTTTGATGCAAAGAGAACATGTTATTGCTTACGCTTTGAGGCAGCTAAAGCCTCACGAGGCGAACTACCCAACGCATGATTTGGAGCTGGGGGCGGTTGTTTTTGCCGTCAAGATTTGGCGTCATTACCTCTTTGGGGTTCGTTGTACCATTTACACGGACCACAAGAGCCTGAGGTATCTCATGGACCAGCAGAATATGAACATGAGGCAACATCGGTGGTTAGATGTGGTGAAGGATTATAATTGTGAGATCCTTTACCACCCGGGGAAGGCCAATGTGGTGGTCGATGCGCTTAGCCGCAAGGCAGCGCCGATCAAGGATATCTGCATGCGGATGACCATGGTGACTCCGTTGCTAGAGAAGATCAGAGTGGCCCAGCAGGAGGCTATGAAGGAGGAACATCAGAAGAGCGAGCGTATTGTGGGTCAGGTTTCCTCTTTCGACTATGATAGCCGAGGGTTGTGGAGCCTCCACTGTAGGGTGTGGGTCCCCTATCATGGAGGCACGCGTCAGACATTAATGGAGGAGGCGGACAAATCCAGGTTTTCTATTCATCCTGAGGCGACGAAGATGTATAGGGATCTTCGTCTTGACTATTGGTGGCCCTGCATGAAGCGGGACGTAGCATGGTATGTGGAGCGGTGCTTGACCTGCAGGAAGGTCAAGGCCAAACATCAGAGGCCACACAGAAAGATGCAGCTGTTGGATATTCCTATGTGGAAATGGGAAGATGTCACCATGGACTTCATCACCACACTTCCCAGGACTGCGCGGGGAGTGGATTCCATATGGGTCATTGTGGATTGATTGACCAAGAGTGCCCATTTTATACCGATCCAGGAGAGTATCTCGGCCGAGAAGTTGGCCGACATCTACATTCGAGAGGTGGTGGCTTGACATGGAGTGCCAACCTCCGTGATTTCCGACAGAGATGTATAGTTTACTTCCAGGTTCTGGAAGAAATTCCACGACAAGTTGGGTACTTGTCTCCATTTTAGCACCGCATTTCACCTGCAGATGGATGGTCAGAGCAAGCGGACCATCCAGACTCTAGAGGATATGATGCAGGCATGTGTGCTAGACTTCGGTGGTAGCTAGGATACTTACCTCCCATTGGCTGAATTCTCCTACAACAACAGCTACCACGCGAGTATCGATCGTCCTCCCTTTGAGATGCTATACGGGAGAAAGTGCATGACCCCAATATGTTGGGGTGAGGTTGGCCAGAGGGTCATGGGGAGTACCGAAGTGGTGCTTAAGATGATAGAGAGGATTTAGCAGGTCAGGAGCAGGCTCCAGACTGCACAGACTCGGCAGAAAAGCTATGCCGACAAGCACCATTCAGACCTGGAGTTCCAGGTCGGGGATATGGTTCTCCTGAACGTGTCGCCTTGGACAGGCGTCATCCGATTCAGGAAGCGGGGCAAGTTGGGCCCCAGGTACATTGAACCTTTCAGGGTTATAGCCCGGGTGGGCAAGGTGGTGTACAGACTGGATCTGCTAGCCGAAATCAATCAGATCCACAACACTTTCCACATCTCCCAGTTGCGGAAGTGCCTAGTGGACGACTTGGCAGTGGTGCCTCTGGAGGATATCCAAGTTAACGACAGTTTGATTTACATTGAGTGGCATGTGGCGATTCTCGATTGGAAGTCGAAGGATCTGAGGAATAAGAGGGTCGAGCTGGTGAAGGTACAATGGCAGCACCAAAAGGGCTTAGAGTGGACGTGGGAGCCGGTGGACAAGATGATTGAGCATTACCCAGAGCTTTTCCAGGAACGAGCAGCACACTTCGAGGATGAAGTCTTAAATAAGTGGGGGAGATTTGTAGCACCTGGTTCCTGGTATGTATCTCATTCAAGTATTTTTTCACATTTTGGCATGGACTCGGTGAGTTGAAGGCCCAACTCCTCGAGTAGAAGCGACTTGGAACCGGGAGATAAGTGGCGGACTCGTTGAATTGGCAGCAAGACTCGACGAGTAGACCCTGTCTAGACAAAACCCTAATCTGAGGGTTTGCACCCTATTTAAACGACCTTATACAGCCTCCATCGTCCCCTATGCTCTCATAACACCTCACATTAAACCCTAATCGTCTTTGGTAAAGATCTAAGGCTTTTTGGAGATTCTTGGTGGTTGTGGTGGCAAGAAGGAAGGAAAAGTTTGAGGAATCAAGAGGTTGGCCAGAGGAGTCAAGCCTGTGCATCATCTACAGTTCTTGGAAGGTATAAAGTCGACACCTTGTTTCTTCTTGCATTAGATCCCTTTTTGGGGAGATTTAGGGCTTTTATAAGCCATTTTTTGTGACCAACCACGATTGCAAGCATGGTTGGGGGTTGAGGCTTCAGATCCAGGCACCTTAAAGAGTTAGAAGGCAGAAAGGGACTGCCTTTGCACCCATGGAAAGCCCCATGCAACTCAAGAGCTTCTTTTAGGACCATTTTTGCTCAAAGTCCCATGCATGCACATAAAGTTCATAACTTTACGTGCTAGATCGATCTTAGGGGCCTAGATCTATCATTTGGACAAGGATTGTACATTAGAAATCGAGAAATGAGACTTGGACAACCTCGACTCGGCGAGTTGTTCTTGGGACTCGGCGAGTCCGAGGCTTGACTCCCCTTTTCTGTTAGGGTTCAAAGGAACCCAGTTGAGTGTTAGGAGGGTTTTAGAGGGCCCAAGGGAGTGACCCAACGCTTTGGACTTATCCATACACCTGGAGTTCATAGGAATCGACGAGTGTATGAACAGAATCGGCGAGTCCAAGGCAATCTCCCAGCAAATGAATATGAACTCGACGAGTTGTTCATACAACTTGGCGAGTCAAGGTCAGGACTTGTTCAATAGTTGAAGGTGAACCCGACGATTTGCTCATACAACTCGACGAGTCTGATGAAGGATCATTCGAGGTTCGTAAAGAAAGAGAACTCGTCGAGTCATTGCTAAACTCGACGAGTAGAAGCGTGAATGAGGGCAGTTGAAAGGATAGGCGAGTCAGGTCAACTAAAAGTTGACTTTGACTTTGACTTGGTCAGGGGTAAATTATTCATTTACCCTATAAATAGTTATCAGTGTTTGATTAAGTGTTTTATGGATTTATAGCCGGAGGATCACCGGAGCAGCAGTCAGACATCTGCATATCAGCTTTTCAGCAGTTAGCCTTACGAGGTGAGTTGCCTTCCAGTAGCGGTGGGTCTAAGGCACCAAGGCCGACCCACCAGTAGGAGTCGTATGTTAGATGACTGTCTTTGTGATATTCATTTAGGTTTGCTACTACCTGATATGTTATATGCTAGTAACAGTAGGGGAGTCAGTCCCCAAGATTTCCGGTCGATAGGGCCAAAGGGGGTAGTCATACCCATTCATACAAGATAGGATACGACTATATGTTACATGTTATGTGGTAGTAGTAGAGGGGTGAAATAGTCCCTAGTATCCGGTCGAGAGGACTGAAGGGGAGGCCAACACCCATATATGCTAGGCAGTATCCGATCGAGAGGACCGAAGGGGAGGCCAGCACCCAGATATGCTAGGCAGTATCTGGTCGATAGGACCAAAGGGGAGGCCAACACCCAGATATGCTAGGCAGTATCCAGTCGAGAGGATTGAAGGGGTAGGTCAGGCACCCAGATATGCCTGACAGTATATGCATGTTATGTGATTTTATGTTATGTGGTACGTTGGGGGACTCACTAAGCTTCGTGCTTACGGTTTACAGTTTTGGTTTCAACTACCTCTTCCGCAAAAGGGAAGGAGCTGGCGCGGTATCTTCACATCATATACACTCTCATTACCTTCCGCATTATGAGACATTCTGGGATTGTACTCTGACATGATATTATTTTCAGTATTTGGGTTTTCAGACATGATACATTGTTTATGAGATGATATGATTTCACATTGTTCCTTATAAACGTTTTACAAATCCATTAATTAAAAATGAAATTTTTGGACGTGAAATTTAGGTTGTTATAGTTTGGGGTGAGGCAATGTTAATTGCATGTTACATCTTGAACAAAACTCCAAAGAAAAGGAGTAAGAATACTCTTTATGAACTTTGGTGTAAAAAGGTACCACATTTGAGTTATCTCAAAGTTTGGGGCTGTAGAGCAGTTGTAAGGCTCACTAAACCCAAAAGGAAAATATTTGGTGAGAGAGTGTAGATTGTATCTTTATTGGATATGCTGAGCATTCCAAAGCATATAGATTCTATGTTTTAGAATCTAATGACTCTGTATGTGTAAACACTGTGATAGAGTCAAGATATGCTATCTTTGATGAAGAAAGATTTACATCTATATTTAGACCAAGGGACATGATTCATCAATCTTCTAGCAAGAGTACAAATCTGATGGGTTTTAAGCATTCTAACACTCCTATGGTGTACATGCAACCCTAGAAACCTTGGATCTATGTTTTCTCTAAAATACATGCAAATAAGAATTTTCTAAGGTTCTCATCCTAACTAGCATGGCATGGGGTACTTGTAATATAAAACCTGGTAGAATGACATACCTTTTTTTGTAGCTTGGATTCCTTAAGACCTTTTGAGCCTAGCACCCCAAATGTGATGCCTCAAATGTTTCACACAACACCACAACTCTCGGAATAACTTGAGAGAAGAACACTTTTATAACAAAATCAGCTAGCCCTCACCTTCTTAGTCTTAGTGGCCGACTTTACTCCATATGTGGTTCTTTATATAGTGTGTCACATGTAGGGTTACACCATGTAAACCCTAATGTGCATGGCTTTTCATTTCCCCCATGATCCATGGGTTATAACCTCCATGGAGCATCCATGGAGCACCCAATGGGTCCTAGCTCAATCTAGTGAATCATGAACCATAAGCCCACTATACAAGAATGAATGATTTACAAATCAATCCCCATATATTTAATTAGTCTCTTTTTTGTCACAAAATTGATTCCAGATTAATTCTTGATCAATACTAATTAAATAATATGATTTCATATTAATATATTAAAACTTATAATATATTAACAAATCGTAAGTATCCTTTTTCTCATTTAGTCTATCCAATTGTTGAGACGCCATGCAACCCAAATGGACCATGCCAAACTAGGTCAAGTACATATTAAATATAGGTATGGACTTAGACACCTTATCCAAAAAAAATCAAGCTGAAGATGCTTCTAGTGGTGCAAGTTCTACACCTGAACCTAGGAAAATCAAAAGAGTTAGAAAAGCTAAGTCTTTTGGATTTGATTTTCAACTTTATCTAGTAGAAGGAACAGGGAAGGAGACTATATATCAACATCAATATTTTTTTAATATCGAGGAGGATCCAAAGACTTTTAGTGAAGCTCTGGCCTCTAGGGATGTTTATTTTTTGTAAAGTAGCAATTCAGGATGAAATTGATTCTATCACGCATAACAATACTTGGATATTGTCAGATTTACCTCCTAGTTACAAGGCATTGGGAAGTAAGTGGATCCTCAAAAGTAAAATGAAGGTGGATGGAACAATTGATAAGTATAAATCCAGATTGGTTATCCAAGGCATTAGGCAAAAAGAAGGCATTGACTTCTTTGATACTTATGCTCATGTTGCTAGAATTTCCACTATTAGATTATTGTTAGCTCTTACAGCTATACATAATCTTGTGATTCACCAAATGGATGTGAAAATTGCATTCTTGAATGGTGACTTGGCTGAGGAAATTTACATGAAACAACCTGAAGGGTTTGTGATGCCTGGTAATGAACATAAGGTGTGTAAGTTGAAGAAATCATTATATGGTTTGAAACAAGTACCAAAACAATAGCATCAAATGTTTGATGATGTGATATTGTCTAATGGTTTTGCATTAAACCAAGCTAACAAATGTGTATATAACAAATTTGATTCTTCTGGTAAAGGAGTTGTAATTTGTGTATATGTTGATGATATGTTAATTTTTGGTACTGATCAAGGTAAAGTTGATAAAACCAAGAAATCTTTATCATCTAGTTTTGACATGAAAGACCTAGGGGAGGCTGAGATAATTCCTGCTATAAGAATTAGAAAAGGAAACAATGGGATTTCAATTTCTGAATCTCATTACATTGAGAATATATTGAAAAAGTTTAACATTGAGAATTGTTCTCCTGTTAGCACTCCTAAAGATCCTAGTCTTAAGCTTCTACCTAATAAAGGATCTCCAATATCTCAACTTGAATACTCAAGGACTATTGGTTGTCAAATGTATGTCATGATTAGTACTAGGCCTGATATATCATATGTTGTGGGAAGGCTTAGTAGATATACTAGTAATCCTAGTTCACATCATTGGCAAGCTGCGAGTAGAGTATTCAAGTATTTAAAAGGGACCATGAATTATGGTTTAACTTATAGTGGATATCCTTCTGTTTTGGAAGGTTATTTAGATTCCATCTGGATTAACAACTTAGAGGATCACTCATCTACAAGTGGTTGTGTGTTTTTTCTGGGAGGGGTGTTATTTCTTGGGCATCTACGAAACATACTTGTATTACTAACTCAACAATGGAGTCAGAGTTTGTTGCATTGTCTACTGCTGGTAAAGAAGCTGAGTGGCTAAGGAATTTGATTTATGAAATTACATTATGGCCCAAACCGATATCTACCATTTCTATCAAATGTGATAGTGTTGCAACCTTGGCTAAGGCTTACAGTTAAGTGTAAACTAGAAAGTCTAGACATTTAGGTGTTAGGCATAGCATGATTCGTGAGCTCATCATGACCGGTGTGATATATGTGGAGTTTGTAAGAACTCAATTAAATTTAGCCAATCATGTAACTAAAGGGTTAACAAGAGATCTTGTGCACAAGGAGGCTGTAGGTATGGGTTTAAAGTCCACTTAAAATCTTTATAATGAGATACCCAATTCCCATCTAATGTAATATTAGATGTGAAATTCAATGTGGAAAGCTTGATATTTGAAGATTGGAACACATTATTATCATCATCCCAAGGTATGTGTTCAATACTGCAAGTTAAAGAGGTTGAATTTATATTCTTAATAGTTCCTTTGAAAAATTACATTTGTAGGTGCAAGAATAAAAGGACTACCTATATAAGCATGAAGTTTAGTTACTTCAGGAAGTTAGGACTTGGATTTGATATGCTTATTGAAGGACGGGACACAAGCTAGTAAAATACAGTGTCAAGTTAGAACTTATGAGAATATAAACTATTGTGTGTATTATCTTCATGCATTCACTATGAATAGAAATGGTTCAATCCTTAATGACAACCTGATATTTGAATATTTGGAATGAATGATATACTAATGTGAAATTCAATCATCATGACATTTCATTTATGCATTAGTTTGTTATTGTTATGTTTTGTTTTAAGTTAATCAAGATTATACTTAAATGGGGAAGGTTTGTTGGTGATTTTGTATCATCAATGTGTATTTAAGTGTAATGGATTGACTTGTTGACCAAAATCAATCTTGATGAATATTAAACAAGTAAGGAAGGTGTGGAGTTCACACTTGTTTAAGTTCATTCAAGATTTAAAGTAGACTGTCATTTAGGGGAGAAGCCCCTAAACGAACGAGGGTCCAGGGGCAGAACCCCTGGGAGCGGGACTAAGGGACGGCAGCCCCTGGCGGGGTCCAAGGGGTAGAGCCCATGGCTGGGGTATAAGTTATGTTGCTATATAAAAAAATGCATTAGAAATCTGAATTCTTGTAAATGAACCTGGTTTTTACTTCATTTTAACCCATATTAAGAATCTAGTTTAAGTGACAGTTTATGACTGTTATAAACTTTTGTTTGGTAGTTTTAATAGTTTTGGACAAAGAAAACTGCTTTGACAGTTTTCAGACAAAGGAAGCATTTAAGCATTTTGGTCATTATTTTCTTGGTGCAACTATAATCACGAAAATCATAACTTCATATTCTCTATTCTTGAAAACCCTTCTTAGTCTTATCCGATTAAAGGTAGGGAGTACCACCCAAATACTTTAATCTGAAAGTGAACACACGATTCTCATACTTTCCAAGCCTTTTATTACCTCGGATTTCTAACATGTTATGCCGTGGTACTTTGGGGGAACTTACTAAAGATTGACTCAGTTCTAGTTTTGTTTCAGGTACTTCTGAGGACCGTGTTAAGGCGAAAGCGTGATCGTGCACGTCCTTCGGTCTTATGTTATCTGGATTTTTGGGACACTCTTATTATTGGAAAACACTTTTGAAACAATGGTTTTGTAAATATTATGGATTAAAATGTTGTTTTTTTTTCTAAAAAGTTAAAATTGGTTGTGATTATATATATATATATATATATATATATATATATATATATATATATATATATATATATATATATATATATATAATACTATAATATAAAACATATTAGTCATATTTTGAATTTTAAGAGTTATAAAATATAAAATTTTTGTACGAATCAATTATACATAAATAAATCATTAATACTTACCAAAAGTTTGATGATTTGAATTAAAGAAGGCTATTAAGAAATTTAATTTGGAACAAATTAACAATTTTAAAATATTCAATTAATGTATATAAATTAGATTATATTTTTTAAATTTGACATCGGTATTATTTAATTGCATCAAATGTATAACAACAATATAAATATAAAGTTTAAACATAATTTTTTTTATTTAAAAATAATAATTTTTTTATTACATAACAACTAATAATAAATTAATGATTATTTCTCCGTAAGACAACTATTCGTCAAAACAACTATTTATCGCCGTCGTGATTTTATATATATATATATATATATATATATATATATATATATATATATATATATATATATATATATATATATATATATATATATATATATGAAATCTGGAATATGAAATTTGACTTTGAAATATATTTTTGTTAGAAAAAATAATTTTATTGTGTCATAAGACAATTCGAAATTCCCCGTCGAACATGGTAGTCATTTTGATAAACTAAAAAAGTTGGTTATTTCCATATAGGGATGTGGATTTGGACCGAATAAACGAATCGAACCGAACCTAGAATCACCCCTCAACCAAAACCGGATTAGGTCCGAATTAGCTATACAGTTCGGATACCGGTTTTTATATTGTGCTTATTCGTTTATCGGGTATTTCAGTCCGATCCAACCAAATTAGTTCGGTCCAATAAAATTAGGGCTTTATCGGTTCTGTAAGAACCGAAATCTGCAATTGAAAAGTCTAATTTTCTCTTCTTCTAATTAATCAAACACACACGCACACCAGATCATTCTTTGCCTTCTATGATCGTATCTTGAAGTTTTTGTTAGCTCTTATTTGATTTTATTTTATTTAATATTTTAAAGTGAAAGGTGTTGCAATGAAACTAGTTATTTATAATGTAAAGTTAGGGCTGTAAACGAACTGAACGTTCAACAAACTGTTCATGAATTGTTCGGCGGGAAATTCATTTATGTTCGCTTATTTAATAAATGAACAAACACGAACATAAATTCTCGTTCGTTTAGTTAAACGAACGGACATGAACAATGGTCACGTTCGTTCAATTATGTTCGTGAACGTTCGTTTATGTTCGTTCATGTAAGTTCATTTTATGTTCATATATGCTTAATCATGTTTGATTATATTACTATATTATATGTTCATTTATGTTCATATATGTTTAATTATGTTTTTCTTTATCTTTGTTCGTTTATATTCGTTAACTTGTTTACGGACATAAACAAACGGACATGAACAATGTAAATTGTTAAACGAACGAACATGAATAAGAAAACTCGTTCGTGTTCGTTCATTTGTTCGACTAACTTAAACAAACGAACATGAACAAGCCCTGTTTGTGTTCATTCGGTTCGTTTACATCCTTATGTAAAGTTGTCTTATTATCTTTAAATTTAACAACACTATTATAACCAAGGTTTTAGAACTCGTTACTCGGTACCTGTTCGGTCGACTACCGAGTAGCGAGTACCCGGGAGTACTCGAGGAGTACTCGGATTCGGTAATTAATGTATAAATATATTTATTAAATTATATATGTCAATATAATAAGTTGATTGAAATATATAACAAAATTAGATATATGTGAATACACAAAAGCTAAAAAACACATAATGGTCTCACTTTGTTAATAATTGCTGAAAATTTAAGATATATATGTAATAATAATCACATGTGTGTGTTAAATAATAAACCATTAAGTATATTATAAATATTAATCACCGAGTTGACCGTATTTTACAACACTACTCAGTTCAGTAAGGGGCTAATCAGGGAATACTCGAGATTCTGTAACTCGCCTCGGTAAGGGGCTATATAGCGAGTACTCGGAGAAGTAATCCGCCAACTTGACGAGTTTTACAACATTGATTATAACTAATATTCTTCAAAGAAAATATACATACTAAGTTTTCTAACTTTACAACTTACAAGTCTAATGTTTCATATATAACTGTTTGTCTTGGTTTAGGAATAGTACCAAACATCCCATGAAGACATTTTTTTTACCAAAACAAGCCGCTTTTTTTAATTAACTTTTTGATTTTAGAGCAAATTGTGCATGTTTTTCGGTCCTTCTCGATTACTACTCGATTTGGAATCGGTCTCGTATTGATATAACTGGTCCGGCTTTCGGTTCCTATTATTGTAAAATTCGATTTTCGGTTCTTTTGATTTTGATTCAGTTCAGGCCCGTTCCAAACCATATAACATACTTATTTCCACATATTTCAAAATTCCAAATGGTAATTGACGTGGATATCCTTTAAAATAACATTAAATAAAAAATATTAATTATATTTATTATTGAGATAATATAATTTTAATAGACTAATTTTATTCAAAATGTTGCAATGTATTGAACTTATAATCAATTTAGTCCTTATATCTTTTTTTAAATCAATTAAGTCCTAACTATCGATAATGATATTCAATTTAACCAATTTACCTAGTCAACACGTCATCAAACTTTCAAAAATTATACTTTTGGCGCATATTTCAATTTTTATTACATATTTGGTCTAAAACTTACACTTTTCGCCTAGATTTTAAATTTTACTACAAAATTGGTAAAAAATTTACCTTTTTGATCTAGATTTCAGAATTTTATTATGAACTCATCCTAACTTCAGTTTTTTTTTACAACATTTTTTCACAAATAAATTTTGCATATGTTTTTTCATTATAAAATCAAAATTATACAATATATATATATATATATATATATATATATATATATTCAAATAAAAAATCTTATATTTTCTATATAAAAACTCTTTTTTATAAAACTTTATTGTATATGAAAAACCTATTTATAGAGATATGTATTTATTAACTATATATATATATATATATATATATATATATATATATATATATATATATATATATATATATATATATATATATAAACTCGTATTTTGCAAAAAAAAAAATGTAAACAAACATCTATTTTATTATAAAAAAATTTTGTAAAAACATATTTATATATATATATATATTTATAAACACCTATTTTATAATAAACACATCTGTATTCAAACACTTTTATATATAAAATGTATACAAGCACGTATTTTATAAAAATATATTCAAACACGTTTTTATAAATAAATGTATACAAACATGTTTTTATAAACAAAATATATACAAACATGTTTTTGATAAAAATAAACATTTGAGAAGTTAATTATCGATAGTTAAATTATCATTTTAAATGTATACTCTAAATAATAGTTATATAAATATTAATACCACAAAATAATAACTCATATTCAATATTCAAAAGGAATTTTGATCACAGATAAAAAATGTGCGTTTTCAAAATTAAAAACAAAATTTATTATCATAGAACTTTTTTTCAACTCACACAATGTTATATTTTTGTTTTAAACCCAAAATAATCTATAAAAATGGGTTAATTTCCAAGTTATAAGTTACAATTTTCCAAAGCAAATTAGATTTCACTGTTAGGGAAATACCTTTTCATTACCTTCGTGCCAAAGTTGGGTGCCTAATAATTAATGTTACCGAATAGAAATAATACTGAAATAAATTATTCGCATCCATCGCTTGACGCTAGGGATGACAAAAATCCCCATACCCAACGGGGAACCCAAAACCCGCACCCGTTTTGACCGAGGAATCCCCTAGTTGACCGGAGATGGGGAATCCCTGAATAAAAAAAGTGGGGGTGGGGATACCCCTAGACCCCGACCTTGGACCCGGCCCCAGTATATGTATATTAATATATATAATAATACAAAAAATATATTTATAGTATACTTTATAATATCTAAAAGTTTATCCAAATAAACAAACTCGTTAGTCATTACATAGTTGAAATTGTATTTTTCCTTTTTCTTTTATCTAATTCAACCTCGTGTATATTTTTTTCCTTATTGGTTTATCTATTTTATCTCAAATATTACCCTGATATTTTTTTCTATTTGATTTTTCATGTATGTATTTAAATTTTGTAGAAAATTTGTTTATAGTTTTTATGCAATCTATGAGTATTTTTATGCTTTTTTTTAAATCTTTAAACTTATTTGGTAAAATTGAAATTTAGAGTTTTACCTTACGTTAAAGTTTTTTTATTAAAAGAGAAAAAGAAATCCATGATTCCCTGCTGGGGATCCCCGTTCCCTATTGGGGGTGGGGGTGGGGATGGGTATTCATTTCAATTCCCCAGTGGGGATGGGGATGGGGATGTGGATTGGAATGAGAATTTAGGGATGAGGATGGGGATTGTGGTCCCCTGTATTCCCCACCCCCATTGTCATCTCTACTTGACGTGGGTAAAAGGCTAGTGTATATGTGTGTGTATGTGTATATATACACACATGTTTACTATGAAATAGATGTTTGTATATATATTTTTATAAATATGTGTTTGTATACAAATGTATTTATAATAAAATAGGTCTTTGTATAGATTTTTTTTTTATAAAATATATGTTTGTATATATATTTTTTTACAATTTTTTAATATATTTATGTACTTAATAAATACCTATTTTATAAATAGGTATTTCGTATACAAAAGATTTCTTAAAAAAGTTTTTATATAGAAAAAATAAGATTTTTTTATGTAAAAATATGTTTTTTAGTATAAATTTGATTTTTTTAAAGAAAAAACATATAATTGTTTTTTTTTGAGAAAAAAAGTTGTAAAAAAACTAAAGTTAGAATGAATTCATAACAAAATTCTGAAATATAGGCCAAAAGGTAAATTTTGGACCAAATTTATAATAAATTTTAAAATCTAAGCCAAAAAGATAAATTTCCGACCAAATTTGTAAAAAAGAAAATTGAAATCTTGGCCAAAAGTGTAATTTTTAAAGTTGGATGACTTGTTAACCGGATAAAATGGTTAAATTGAATAAGATTATTGGTTTTTGGGACTTAATTAAATAAAAAAATAAGATATAATGAGTAAATTGATTATGAGGCAATATGTAAAGATTTTTTTTTTATAATTTTCCCTATTTTATACAGTATAATATAATAATTATTGGTTCATTGGTTATTGACAATGTCATAGCTATCTATAAAAACAAATGTATTTGTCTAACATTTTAATATTTTAACTATATAACTATTTTCTGCAAAACATAAACATAAAGTCATTCATCTGGTTTTAAATACTTTTAATGGTAAGTGGTATTAATGATCAATTCTAAAATGGGTCAAGAAATTGTGCTATTTACGTTTTTACATATAACTTTCATGAATATATAAATAATTTATATATTCAATATAATTACAAAATTATTATAGAAAGGGTTATTCTACTTATTTATTAGTAAAAATTCTTTTGTAAGCTTTAAGCAACTCCTTATTGATTTCTTTCTCTTTCAACTACATTTTTTTTTACTCTTTTCAATTCTTTGATGAATACAAGTTAAATACATAACATTTTGTTTGAATTTGGCTCAACTAATCAAACATTAAAATATTTTATTTAAAGACAACATTTCATTTATACATTAGTACTTTTTCTTTTTTTTTGTTTATCTATTTTGAGTCTACAATCGTACATTCTTGATGGGGTCAGGGGGAAAGCAGAGAAACCTCAAAAAGGAATTATACCATACTTGGTTAATTATATCAAGTATCCTCTGTCTAAAAACATCCACCAACAACAAGAAACCTAAATCTTTGCTTTTTAGAAGTCTTAAAAAAACTCTCAGATCCAAAAATTTTGACTATAAATTCAAATTCAAATTAAATACATTAATAAAATTAACAAATCATCTCTCAATTTTTTCTTCTTCTGTCATCCTAATGTCACTCCCCACTTTCCAGAGCTTATTGAAACTCCATAACAACCATGAAAAGCCACCATTGAAGCTACCTTCAAGATTCTTCATAACAAATTCTCAGAGACAAGATTGCCAGTTTTCGCCATTTTTTCCAGCAATTTCACAGGTAATTTTCTCTTATATTTATTGTTTTTCCTAGGGTAAATTAAAAAAAAAATACTTTTTTTTGGGCAATGTTACAGTTTAACCACTTACATTTTAATTTTTTTTCCAACCAAACAATAAAAGTTAACCATTTTAGCTTATATATATTTTTTCCAATCAAACTATTAAAGTTCCATACATTTCTCCAAATCATTCATTTTGAGTTTTTGACCTCATAAAATGGTTAA
Organism: Lactuca sativa; assembly: GCF_002870075.4. NCBI lineage: Eukaryota > Viridiplantae > Streptophyta > Magnoliopsida > Asterales > Asteraceae > Lactuca > Lactuca sativa. The sequence continues at coordinate 100,242,332 of NC_056625.2, read as the reverse complement.
TTTGGAAAATTACGGATCAAACCTATTACACAAATATCACGCTATCCGAAACTTCTATGGTTTAATTGGAAAAATAATGTATCAATGGTTAAATTATAAAACTATCTTAAATATAATGGCTTTTCCAATAATTTGTCACACATTACATTTTTACAAATCAACCATTTTGATCTTATATAACACGTCAAAACTAACCAAATCCATTATAACAAATATCACATTAAAATGATTAACTTGGAAAAGCCCTCGATTTTGTTAAAAAATAAAATAAAATGGTGAATATTTCAGAGTGTCGCAGCGGTGGTGTTTGGGGAAGCATCACAACAGTCAAGATTATATCCGTTGACCAAAAGAAGATCCGAAGGTGCAATTCCAATTGCAGGAAGTTATAGACTCATCGATGCAGTTATAAGCAATTGCATCAATAGTAATATCACAAAGATATACGCACTCACACAGTTTAATTCCACTTCTTTAAATTCGCATCTTTTGAGAGCTTATTCTGGTGGATTATTAGCAAATCAAGAATTTCTTGAAGTTATTGCAGCTTATCAAAGTCCCGAAGATAATGGCTGGTTTCAGGTTTTCTCCTTTAATCAATTTTTATCCACTAAAATTATTTCATCTCTTTTTTTTCTTTACAATTTTAGCGATTTGGGATTATTTTATTTAGGGAACTGCAGATGCTATGAGAAGATGTTTATGGGTATTAGAAAAACATCCGGCGCTGGAATTTTTGGTCTTGCCAGGTCATCATCTTTACAAAATGGATTATCAGAAGCTTCTAGAAGAACATCGAAACAATAAAGCCGATATAACAGTTGCAGTTTTGGATAACATGAAAGTAGAGAACACGGGTTTTGGAAGTTTTAAAATTGATGTTAATAGTAACAATAATAATAATAATAATAATCGAGTTATTGGGTTCACTGAGGAACAAGAATTGTTTACGTCATTACCAGTTAAGTAATATAATTTGCATATTGTTTGTTCATATTACATGATGAGTCTTGAAAGATTTTTTTTAAAAATTTTTTTTTTCAGGTTTATGGATCAAATTTTAATGTTGAAATGTTTTCGGGTATGGGGATTTATGTCATGAACAGAAATGTTATGATAAAGCTCTTGAAAGAATCTTTCCCTAAAGCAAATAATTTAAAGAACGAAGTAATACCAGGTGCAATATCCTTAGGGTTGAAGGTTAGTTTTTTTTTTTTTTTTTTTTTTTTTTTTTTTTTTTTTTTTTTTGAAATTTCAAATTTCAAACAAATTAAAATTAGAAAGTTTAATCGTTAATCATTAATGTATTGATAGGTTCATGCTTATCGATTTGATGGATATTGGGAAGACATGAGAAGCATTGAAGCATATTATGAAGCGAATATGGAAAGCACAAAGAAAAAAAACATGAAATATAAGTGCGTAGTATATAGTAACATACCTCTGAAATACGAAAAAAAAATGTACAAAAAAAAAAAAAAAAAAACAAAAACTAATTACATAATTCACATGTTGGTAGCAGCTTCTATGATAGAGATTTTCCAGTGTACACTCTGCCACGTCATCTGCCTCCATCTCTAGTAACCAATGCTGCCATTACAGATAGTGTCATTGGCGATGGTTGCATTCTCAATGTATGAAACTTTCACCCAATTTTGTGTGTGTTTTTGTGTGTGTGTACAAATTTTCTTATTATTTATGCGATTTGTCTTTAAAAAAGTAGAGATGCAGCATCAGAAATACAGTGATTGGTCCAAGAACAAGAGTTGGAGATGGAGCTGTAATAGAAGATTCAGTAATCATGGGATCTGATATCTATCAGGTAATTATGAACATATGATTGAGTTTCTTTTATCAATTAAATAACATTTTATGTTATCGATTAGTTTTTTCTTTCTGATGTGAACAGAGCATACCTGAACAGAGAAATGGTGGAGGAGATGGAAAGCATGCGAGTATTCCAATTGGTGTTGGGGAAGGATCTTTCATAAAGAGAGCTATAATAGATAAGAACGCAAAGATTGGGAAAAACGTTAAGGTATTGTTAGCTAAAGGTATGATAGATACGAATACTCTGTTTTTGAAACATTATAATGGATGATTTGTTGTTATGTAGATCATAAACAGGGATAATGTGTTAGAAGGGAACAATGAAACTGATGGATACATCATTACATCAGGCATAATTGTTGTTGTGCGAGGTGCAGTGTTTCCAGATGAAAGCATTTTATGACATCAATTAACAGAGATAATGCTTAGATGAGTTCTTTGAGGTCGTTGATGGTGATTTTGATCAAAAACTGACATAATTGCTTCACGTCTTTGAATGTTTAAAGGAGAAGTAAGAAATCAAACCTCAGATGATGCGTATGCTGCTGGAAATTAGTTGGATTTAAGGAGATTTTTGCTTAGATTCCATTGATCTCTGTAGGGATTGTAAATTAGAGAAAGCACACAAACGGATCTAATGATTCTATAGGAATAAGTGGTGTTCTATTTCCCATTGTATATGCATAATGATTGATGTTGAAAGTTCAAATCTTTAAGCTGAAAATCAGAATAAGTAATTCTGTATAACACAAAATACGAAAGTGTGTTAGGGTTTCAAGGAAGAAGGATATAAACCATGAAATCGAGTTCTAACGTAACATCAATGTCTAATTCGATAGATGTATAATGGTAAAACTAATCAAATTCAGCAAACAGTTTTCAGTTCGAGTTTTGACTCGGATCGATGTAGATCTAGTTTTTTCAGAATACCTGACGGATCGAAACGCCATCACCCCTGAGCAAATCAAGCCCTAATTAAGAACGTGAAATGGGATTATACAAGGCCAAAAGGGAGACCGATTAAAATAATTTGATGTAAATTTTACGCCTTGTTCCCGAGTTTTTTTTTTTTTTAAATTCATTAAAAGAAAGTGAAAAAAAATTTGACGGAAAGAAAGGGAGGTGAAGGAAAATATTCATTATTCCGTGTTCCCGAGTTCGAAGGAAATGAAAGGAAACGGAAGGAAAATTTTAAGTTTTTGTGTTCCCGAGTTGGGAGGAAAAAGAAAATAAAACATAAAATTTTTCTTCCCCTCACTTTCTTCCCAAATCCGCCCAATTTGGGAGGAAAATTTGGAAAGAAAATATGACTCCAAAATCCTTTCCCTCCCCTCACTTTCCTTCCATTAATGAAACTCGGGAACACGATTTTCCTTCGATACCCCTCACTTTCCATCCGTATCCTCTCATTTCTCTCCTTAAGTAGAACTCGGGAACAAGGCGTTAAAGAAGCAACCCAAAAAATTGTGTTTTTATAAAAAGGTTATATAATTAAATAACGGGATAATGCCTTAAAAAGGTAATATATTTTTTGATTTGTATATATTTGGTCACTGGTTTTTTTTTTCGTCCACATTTATCCCTTCAACTTGTTAAACTGTATACATTCAGTCCTTATGACCGAATACTTCAGGTTAGCTGGTAAAAATGACTTAATAGGGTAATATATTTCTCATTTTGTATACATTTAGTCATTAATATTTTTGTATACACTTAGTTCTTAATATTTTTTAATAGCAAAACAAGTCATTTTTGTTTTTGTATTTATTCAGTACTTATTAATGATTTCTTTAGGTTTTTTTCATTACATCTTACGTGGGACAATCATTAATGGGGTGTTTGGGGCTTTTGATGTTTATGTCTATCACGATATCGACTATTTGGTTGCTTAGGTCATGTGTTCTAAACGTCATGATTTCTTCATACGATCTCAGATTTTAACGATCTTTATATCCATATGTTTGTATTTTAGTCTATTACAACTTTTGTTTATATTATTCCAGTTAAAAAGTAATATATTTTTTTACTTACGATCGATATATCCATACGTTTTTTATGAATGCATGTATAAATGTTTTTTCTTAATAAAATCGTAAGTAAAAAATATTACATTTTAATGGGAGTAATCTTAACGAAAGTTGTAAAATCAAAAAAGAACATGTGGATGTAAAGATCATTAAAATCTGATATCGTATGAAGAAGTTTCAACATTCAGAACACAAGACCTAAGCTAAACCACAAGACCCACGCAACCAAACAGTCGAGATCGTGATGCACATAAGCATCAAAAACCCAAACAACGCATCAATGATTGTCCCATGTAAAATGTCGTGAGAAAAACCTAAAGAAATCATTCATAAGTATTGAATAAGTATAAAAACAAAAATGACTGATTTTGAAACAAAGAAATATTGAATGAGTACAAAAACAAAAATGACTGATTTTGAAACAAAGAAATATTAAGGACTAAATGTTTACAAAAATATTAAGACTAAATGTATACAAAATGAAAAATATATTACTCTATTAAGTCATTTTTCCCGGCTAACTTGGAGTAACCGGTCATAATAACTTAATGTATACAGCTTAACAAGCTGAAAGGATAAAAAAAAAAAAAAAAAAAAAAAAAAAAAAAAAAAAAAAAAAACTCAGTGAACAAATGTGTACAAATTGAAAAATATATTACCTTTTTAAGTCATTATCCCTTAAATAACCAACTTTCGGTATTTAAAAAGCATAATCCAACTAAGAAAATACCTTAAGAAAATAGGGAAATTAAATATTCTATTATTTTTCTTTCTACTTTTATTTATATACATTTAAAATTATAACAAGTATATTAAAATATAATCAATATAACCATTTCGTATGAATAAGAATATAAATAGAAATACAAAGATAGAAATATATTTAATTTCTCTAAAAAATAAATTTTCTTTTTTAAAACGTCATTCTCGAATAGCCTATTTTATTTTCGGAGTTAAAATGCAACATAGGCTTGCTCTAAGTTGCCATGAACAACATCTATATGGATCTAAATTTAATTTTGTGTCGTAAAAATACAATTTTGCACTATTTGTAGATTTACTAGGTTATAATTTGTGAAAACCACAGTTACAAAATTAATCGAATTTAATATACAAACTATTGGAGATAAATTCTTTTATTTGTTAAGTTTTCTTTTATTTGTTAAGTTTTAATCAAATTAAAGGTCTGATATATGGTGGATTAGCAATAGTAGGAAAATTCATTTTGAATTCAAATGACATGATAAGATTATAATGATAATTTTTATAAGAAATGCAACATACCTTACCTAGTCAACAGAATATGTTGATGCTCTCTCCAAAATTGGTGAACCGGTCAGAGAAAAAAGACTTAGTCATGCTGTTACTATCAACCTTCACTGAACTCCATGGTCTCCTATCTTATCACGATTATATGGTGAAGAAATTTGCACTTACTGTTTCACCAGCTCAAGCCTTTTGTTGTTATCACCAATAGTCGTCCCTTATCTGCAACCACCAATTCACAACTTGACATAATGCAGGCTCTTTAATAACTTGTCTCTCAACTTGGTCTTGAACTACAACCACTAAATCAACTGTACAAGATTTCTTTGCTTCTCGTTCTCACAACTCTCATGGACAAGGGCTCCTTCCATAATTAAAAACAAAAATTAGTTAAGTTGGGCATCTAAATAAAAGATTGTCTATTGTACGTGCAACAGATGTGGTATTGGACATGTATTTGATGGGTTTTAGGCATAACAAAAACAAACTTAAAATGCTTAAGTGTGCATGCAACCTAAAACAAGATATATGTTTTCACTTTTGAACCTATAACTATGAACATCAAAAAAAGAACCCGAGAAACCCTAGGTAATTTTCGAAATTACTAAAAAGAAGGTTTAGGGTTACATACCTTTTAGTTGCTATAGCAAACAACTATAAATCCTCTTTGTTGATCTCTTGGAAGCAAACACCACAAATGTCGTGCCTCTAATGGTTCACACCCAAGCTGGAAAGAAGAAGATTATGGAGAGAGGAGATGGGAGAGTCTAATTTCAGCCAAGCTTTGGGAAGGAAGTGATGGTCGATATATGAAAAGCTAGGGTCCTTTATATAGTGGTACAAGGAAGTCCTGGATAACCCTAATCTGAATATAATGATAATATTTCAAATTAGTAACTATCCAGCTCCATATTTATCTACATGGGATAATCTAAAAACCCTATATGATCTTCTAGAAACCGTCCACCCGCCCGATGGAAGGTTCTGGAGCCTTTCGTTCAAATATTGAACAATTATACTTTAGACCATTCACTTTTAGTTAATTCCATTAATCTCAAAATTAATTCCAATTAATTTCTGATTAATTATTAATTAAATATTACTATTTCTAATTAAAATATTATTCTCATAATATATTAATATTTTAATTTATTAATTAAATAATAAATCAACCTCTCACTCCAAAAATCATCATGTCCAATTGCTAGGTTTGAGGGCAACCCAAAAGGACTGTGCTACTATCAATTCAATTATATACCAATAATAGTTATTGTAATACCCATAAAATTCATACCAAATGTAAGCTTTCAAAAACAATTCAAAAACCAATAGTTATTGCAAAAAGGTTTCCAAAATAGTTTCATATCAGAGCATCCCAGAAATCCAAATCAAAATATGCGGAAGTGTACGGTCACGCCTTCGCCTTCCCACGGTCATCCGTTGTACCTGAAACAATAATCGATAAATGTAAGCTCGAGGCTTAGTGAGTTACCCCCAAAATACCCACCTCATATAACCATAATCATATCATATAAACAAACACATATCAACTATTCATCTCGAGTCTATAGTGTGACTGGTCCGCCCGCATCGGGCCTTCAGTCCACCTGGTCCACTCTCTGAGTCTACAGTATGACTGGACGGCCCGCATCGGGCCTTCAGTCTATCTGGCCCACTCTTTGGGCCTCAGCACGTCTGTACCTCCCTCTCAGGGCCTGACTATGTGCCCTCCTGGGCCTGCAGTCTATCCGGTCCGCCCTGGGTATGTTGGCCTACAACATGAAGCAGGACCCACCTCAACCCAACCCCCATACCAATCAAACAATCATGTGCACATAAATATCATACTCTAGCATGTATATAACATATAATCATACCGATCTAACAGATCACTAACACAACAACCATCTTATATCCAGGATACCGACCCAACAAGTCACTAACATAGCATCATCCTATATACCAGGATACCGACCTAAACCAGGTCACTAACATAATACCATCCTAACTACCAGGATGCAGATCCAGCATATCAATAAACATATCAAGCAAATACCCGGATATAACTCCAATAAAGGGTCGAACTTGGTGCCTTAGACCCTGTTGATATAGTGAGGATAACTCACCTCGCAATGCCGATGTAAACTGAAGTACCAACTACCGAAGTGTTGTCACGCTGAAAATTCCGAACTATCCAAAATAACAAATGTTGAGTCAACATATGGGCTATCAATCCTGACTAAGGGTCAATAGAGTCCATTTTGTCTTTTCTCTAATTTGGGCCAAGGCCCAAAACCAAATCCATGATTCAAAAGTCCACATATGCAAAACCAATTATTGGCCCAATTTACCAAATTGGGCCCAACTCCCTAATTGGGCCTAAATCCAAGATCCATTATCAAAACTTGGCCCAAATCCAATTATTCAGAGATTCCAGCAAAGCCAAAGCCCAGCTAGTCCAAAGACAACCCAAAACCCGAAGCCCAAATAACAAAAGCCCAACAGAGGAAGTACACGGGGGGTACTCCTCTGGTATGTTGGGCATACTCTCCTAATGTTGACCACCATCGGGGTGTTGATCCAGTACGTTGGGCGTACTGGATTTACACGGTGCGTATCCTCGTAGTTCTTAAAACTTCCATAAGTGCTTAATGGATTAAGCACTTAAGCTTAAACTTCAGATCTATTGCTCAAATGTGCTCTAGGACCATAAAGTCTCAAACTTTAAGACTTTGGTCGACTGAAAAGGGATCAATACATGGTCTTAATCCATTAATACCTCCTACAAAGAACTAGGGACCCAACTAGCTCAAGGGACCTCATTTTTATGCCTTAGGACCCATGTTAGGGACTGAAAGGACAACTCAAATCGTCCAAAACGAACCATGCATTATAATGGGACTTTATAGGAAAAAAAAGTACAAATAAGATACCAAGGATAGATCTAGAAGAAATAGGCATAAAGGTAACAACTTTATACCTTCTGGAGCTCCCAAAACAGATGATGAACCAAGATCTACAAGCCAATCTTCCCTCCTTGACTCCTTGATACACAAGCTTCTTCTTGAAGGCGCCAAAAACACACTTATAAGCTCAAGAATGATCACTAGGAGGCTAGGGTTCTCTCAAGACGGCTAACGGAGGTGTGGAGGTTGAAAGAGATGAGAGGGAATGGTCCATAAGGTGCTTAAATACTCCACAAACCCTAAAAGTTAGGGTTCCATCCTGGCATACGTACGCCCAACATACACATACGTACACCCAGCGTACTAGGGCGCGCCCTAGTATGCTCATCATACTACTTAAATTTCCAAACTTACCATTTTACCACTAGGGCATCCTTTTGCCACTTCCTTCTAAACCAAGGGCCAAAATGCCCTAATTAAAACCCGAGGGATGAATTTGAAGCTACTGGAAAAATGGGATGTTACAACTTTCCCCCACTTAAATTCGATTTCGTCCTCAAAATCATTCCTTGCCATCCCCGGCAACCCGACATCCTGAGGAGCACCTCCATAACCATGACATCCGACGACTATCGGAGGAGACTAAACCCGAAGGGAATCTTTTGTTCCAGAGAATATGAATCCATAAACCCATGCAACACACAACCTTACTCTACCTAGAAACCCGCAATCCGGAAACCTGAATTCGGTCTGACTCCCTGACAGACCACTCCTACTAACCATCTCTAGTTCTCTTCCCAATACTACTAACAGACTATTCAACCCTGGGATCCTGAGGTTCTTACCCAAAAATAGAACCATGGATCATATCCTGATGAACCCCTATGCCAACGACTTACCGTCAGTCTGCACCGGGTATCTTGGCCTACTACATAGAGCAGGACCGCCTCAGCCCGATTTAAGCACAACATGCCACCTAATAGACCATCAGGATAAGATGTCTACATAATACCGAAGATAATCTACCATGTCGCTCTGTGTCGCCCACCACTTCCATGGAATATCGTCCCGCAAGCGATTACCACCAACAATCATACCTACCACTACCGGCCAACCGGTACGACACTCATATCTTACCCATGTCACCCTCTAGGTTGGAATACTAATATGCGAAGTCCAAATGATCATATGGTTCAGTCATCCTCGGGATGGAATACCCTAGATTGGAATACCAACATGTCGAATCAATTCAACCATCGGGTTGAAATTCTCAGGGTTTGTTGGCCTACCGCCTCAACACTACCGCTCCTTTGGAGCCTCTGTGCCTACGACATTCAGTTGGCCCGCACCGGGTATATTGGCCTACTGCATAGAGCGGGACCACCTCAAACCTACCTATATATAATGTGCTGCCAAAAACGATCAGGAGAAGATCCAACCCGGTTCCCAGAACTTGAATCACAAGACATTCTAATCCCAAGCCTTCCTAAAGATGATGAATATGCTTTCGGATCTACTCCCAGTCCCCAACTGGAGTATTACCCAATCCAAGAAGCTTAATCCTCTGAGACACTCCGAACTGATGAGATCACCAAGATCCTCTATACTCCATCCGATCTCTAATAACAACTTCCGATCCAACCAAAAATACACCAGAGTCTTCAGCTTATTTCATTAGCATGCTCAATACTTGGGGACAAACCTACTGATTTCTATAGCATAACAACATAATCAATACCCGAACATAGATCTACAAACACATACAGAGTCTTCAGCATGACTGGACCGCCTTACCAGGCCTTCGGCCTATCTGGACCACTCTCAGAACCTTCAGCATGTTTGGACCACCTCTCTGGGCCTTCAACATTTCTGGACAATTCTTCGAACCTTCAGCATGTCTAGACTTCCTCTTTGGGCCTTCAGCATGTCTGTACCGTTCTCTGAGCCTTTGGCCTGACTGGTACGCCCCACTGGCCTTCAGTCTATCGGGACCTCTCAACACTATTGTGCATCATTCTGGACCATCCCTCCTAGGGATCTCTCCCATGCAGACTGTTCTCACCCATTTGGGGTTCCGAACTCCTGATCCATTATGTAGACTCTAACCCCAACCTAACCCTAGACCTCATGTCGATCTTCCACCCACTTGGAAAACTGTGGTCTGATCCCTGAACCGCATGTCTACCACATGCACTAAATAGCCCACACATTCGTGTTGGATGCACTGTCAAATCCTGGCAGCTAACGGAAGCCTCAATGGCTGATGATCCCTCTGAGAATTTCCAATTCTCTCCCACTTGGGACACTCACTACTACCTACTGGCGGCGAAACCAAAACACAACTCAACCGTCCCTACTAGGTATTATCACCCTTATATGTGGAACGATTAACCCTGGAGTGAACAATCTCCATAGAACAATCCTCCCGGCATGGATCAACCGAACATCAAAAGAAACCGAATCCCAACTGAACACTTTTTCATCTTCGATTCACAGCTACTAGTCCTGATCCTATATCCTAACTCCCCATTCTCCAACATCCCTATATACTAAACTCCTCTGACCCTCTTATGTTCTAATGTCTCATGCAGAAAGAGGAGGAAAATTTCACAATATAATCATAATAGTAAGATAAGAGATGAAAACGTACCCACAACCGCATCTGGCCCTGTCCTGACCTCCTCTGCCATAAGCTGGAAGGCACGTCCCTAAGCCCTCGGAGGCTCTGCTCTACCTTGACTCACGACAGTGGTCCTTAATGTAACAAGCTATGGACAGTTGGCCTTCATGTGACTAACCTGATGGCAGTGATAACAAATCCTCACGTCCTAAACTAGGGCTTGCCTCTACTCTCGCAACTGTAACTTGATCTCCAGCTCTCGCCGCCTAGCGGCCTCCTGTAGATCTAGTAATGTATCACATCGTTGGGTAGCAACGAACTGTCTAATGTCAGTCTTGAGCATGCTCAAATATTATGTCATTTGAGCCTGCTCGGAAGCAAACTCCAGGCAAAACATCACCCTCTCAGTGAACATACGGGTGATATCTGTCACCGACTCCGTGTCTTGTTTCATCTCCAAGAACTCCCGAGCTAGCCGCTCGCGCTTAACCAGTGGAATGTAGCGGAAGAGGAACATCTCCCTAAACTTATCCCAAGAAATTGTAGCTCTCCGCTCATCCGAATAAGACCCTATCATCAACCTCCACTAATCCTTTTCCCCAGACCTGAACATGTTCAGGGCACACCTGACCTTCTGGTCAGTCGGGCAGGAACATGTGAAAAAGCAGCATTCGATGTCCGATAGCCACCTTATAACTCCGATAGGGTCCTGAATCCCATCAAAAGTCGGGGGATTCGTGTTGTCGAAGTCTCGGTACTAGAAGCCCCGACCGGCTCCTCTCCCTACCACTGTTACAACCGTTGTAGCTGTCACGACAGCCGTCTCAGCTAGGGTTGCGTATCTGTCATCAAAATACTCCATCATAGCGGTCTTGATAGACCGAAACAGCTCCGGAATCTGACTTCGGACAATCTCGACCATCTCCTTGCAGATGATCTCCCTTACTCGTTCCTCTATCAATGATGGTCCATCCTGACTGATGACCTTAGGTACTGCCAAGGCACCCTGATCGTCCTGTCCTGATCCTGATCCGGATCCCATCACGAAACGCCTTGTAACCACCATGCTGAAAATATAACAGGAAGATATTAGATAATCCGCACAAACGACGGGGAACCAAACCCCAACCACAACCTAGGGGTTGTGACTTCCTTACTACGCGTATGGGTCATGTGCTTTCAGTAGTAACGGCCCATACTACCTTCCACCTACCCATATTTGTCTCAAGTATCATCACAACACCCTAACAACATACATAAACATAGTGAGCGCTCATTCCTCACTCCCATAGGAATGCTAAATATCTCCTGACTGCCCTACCGGCCTCGCACAACCCACCCATGAAACTTCCACCAACCCTGCAACATTAGTGCATGCTAGCCTTACATAACGTTGGACCCTATAGACTTTTGAATATCTGATCCTACCCTAAGCCCCTAATCAGACAAGAACAGAACATAAGGCCAAACCAAACATTCTCAGGCTATAAAATCTTAATTATGTACAATCGTGATGCATACACTAAGCAACTACAGTAATGATGTCAATCTCATATAAGGAAAACCCTAGGATACCAGGCATCATGCAATTCTTGAATACCCCAAGCCTAGTACTAGCATGTTGTCCTAACATATCACAATATAGAATAATTGTATGGTATTTTGGCGTCTACTTACTGGCTTTGGCTGATTGTACACTCTGCATCCTCCTTTACTTATTTTGAAAACCATTTAAAAATGATTTGAGACTGGATTCACACGAGTATTCCTCCAATTCACTCAAACCAAGGCTCTGATACCAACTTGTAACACCCATAAAATTCATGCCAAATTTAACCTTTCAAAAAAAATTCAAATACCAATAGTTATTAAAAAAAAGTTTCCAAAATAGTTTCATATCAGAGTATCCCAGAAATCCAAATCAAAATATGAGGAAGTGTACCGTCACGCCTTCGCCTTCTCGCGGTCATCCGCTGTACCTGAAACAATAATCGATAAATGTAAGCTCGAAGGCTTAGTGAGTTACCCCCAAAATACTAACCTCATATAACCATAATCATATCACATAAACAAACACAGAACAACCATGCATCTCGAGTCTACAGTGTGACTGGTCCGCCAGCACCGGGCCTTCAGTCCACCTGGTCCACTCTCTGAGTCTACAGTATAACTAGACCGCTCGCATCAGGCCTTCAGTCTATCTGGTCCACTCTCTGAGCCTTGACACGTCTGGACTGTCCTCTCGGGGCCTTCAGCCTATCCGGACCGCTCGTTGGGCCTTCGGCCTAACTATGTGTCCTCCTGGGCCTGCAGTCTATCCGGTCCGCCCTGGGTATGTTGGCCTACAACATGAAGCATGACCCGCCTCAACCTAACCCACATACCAATCAAACAATCATATGCACATAAATATCATACTCTTGCATGTATATAACATATACTCATACCGATCTAACAGATCACTAGCACAACAACCATCCTATATCCAGGATATCAACCTAATAGGTAACTAACATAGCATCATCCTATATACTAGGATACCGAGCTAAACCAGGTCACTAACATAATACCATCCAAACTACCAGGATGCAGATCTAGCATGTCAATAAACATATCAAGCAAATACTCGGATATAACTCCAATAAAGGGTCGGCCTTGGTGCCTTAGACCCTGTTGATATAGTGAGGATAACTCACCTCGTAATGTCGGTGTAAACTGAAGTACCAACTACCGAAGTGTTGTGATGTGTGTAAACTCAACTAGTTTTAAACCTACTTTTAATTATAAAATGAACACACAAAGGCAGTGGACCTATCAATTCTGGTACAGCTAAATAAGTAGGGTATCAAACACAGGGAACGGTGAATTAAAACTAAAGACTAATTTTTATCTAAATTAAATAATAAATAGGGGTTTTCTCTAGTTTTACAAGACTAGAAACTTACTAATATTACTTAGGCTAAAAACTAGAAAAGCAAAGATTTAACTAAATTCAATAACGAAAGGGACTTATGTTTAGTTCAACTCAATTGATCCTATGGTTGATATTATGGTAATAGTGCAATGGATTAATTCTTCTATTGGCTACCGATTCAAGTGATTAGCTTTGTGTTCGCTGCACTAATCCTTAGAGAACAAACTAACTCAAACAGTGATTAGTTGTCTAATTTAATTTAATTCACTAGATTATTTATTCGGGTTAATTTAGACTTGTAATAGCTAACTAATTTGGTCCTTTAGTTAACCTCTTGCTGATGTTCATCAAGCAAGCTCACACATGAATTTACATAATTTTCTATTAATTCTAGTTTCACATTCGTTATTCCTAGACATATGATAAAGTGGTCACATAAACATATGAGGTTGACAATTAAAAGATGTTCATACTATTTAATTATCTTCCTATCAACAGAAAAAAAAGTTATCATTCACACACAAGGTTCTTTAACAAGCTAAAATCAACAAAATCACCAATATTGAATTAATCCTACCAATAATCAAACCATAGTCTCAATTTTCTATCCCTAAACAGAGGTTTAAGAGTTTTAGCTCATGATTGAGGTAATTCACAGCGATAAAACGAATTCTAATTGTCTAACCATGATTGAAAACAATAGATTAAGTAGAATGATGAGAATTTGCCTCAAATCTTCTTCGGAATTGAATTCTAGGTTGTATCTTCGATCTCTAGGGTTCTTCTGACTCTCCAATTGCAGCTCTTCTCTCCAAAAAGGTTCCAGAATAACTTGTGTCGATCTGGAAAGCTGTTTTTATAGATGCAAACCGAATCGCCGAGTCCATGACCGACTCGTCGAGTCCATCCTTTAATTCCCATACAGGGTAAGTCACAGAGTCTTTATCCTCTTGAATCTTCGATGAAACTCGCCGAGTAATCGACCCTACTCGCCGAGTTCTTTGCATTTTTGGTGTTTTTCTTCTTTGTTCAACTCCTGAGCTCCCAAACCGCATCTCCTGCTTCCTTTTGCTTCCGAGCTTTGCTTTTGGACTGAAAACACAATTCAAACACTTTTAAGTATCTTTTGTCCATGATATGCAATAAATTAGCTAAAAAAATGATAAAAATCTATACTTATTATGAGGCTAAATATGCAAATATCATGTTGTCACGCCGAAAATTGCGAACTATCCAAAATAACAAATGTTGAGTCAACATATGGGCTATCAATCCTGACTAAGGGTCCATAGAGTCCATTTTGTCTTTTCTCTAATTTGGGCCAAGGCCCAAATCCAAATCCATGATTCAAAAGTCCACATATGCAAAACCCATTATTGGCCCAATTTACCAAATTGGGCCCAACTCCCTAATTGGGCCTAAATCCAAGATCCATTATCAAAACTTGGCCCAAATCCAATTATTCAGAGATTCCAGCAAAGCCAAAGCCCAGCTAGTCCAAAGACAACCCAAAACCCGAAGCCCAAATAACAAAAGCCCAACAGAGGAAGTACGCGGGGCGTACTCCTCTGGTACTGGGCGTACTCTCCTAATGTTGACCACCATCGGGGTGGTTGACCCAGTACGCTGGGCGTACTGTATTTTTGCAGGGCGTAACCTCACAGTTCCTAAAACTTCCATAAGTTCTTAATGAATTAAGCACTTAAGCTTAAACTTCAGATCTACTGCTCAAATGTGCTCCAGGACCATAAAGTCTTAAACTTTAAGACTTTGGTCGACTAAAAAGGGCTCAATACATGGTCTTAATCCATTAAGACCTCCTACAAAGAACTAGAGACCAAACTAGCTCAAGGGATCTCATTTTTATGCCTTAGGACCCATTATAGGGACTGAAAGGACAACTCAAATCGTCCAAAACGAACCATGCATTATAATGGGACTTTATGGGACAAAAAGTGCAAATAAGCTACCAAGGGTAGATCTAGAAGAAATAGACATAAAGGTAACAACTTTATAGCTTCTGGAGCTCCCAAAACAGATGATGAACCAAGATCTACAAGTCAATCTCCCCTCCTTGGCTCCTTGATGCACAAGCTTCTTCTTGAAGGCACCAAAAACACACTTATAAGCTCAAGAATGATCACTAGGTAGCTAGGGTTCTCTCAAGACAACTAAGGGAGGTGTGTAGGCTGAAAGAGATGAGATGGAATGGTCCATAAGGTGCTTAAATACTCCACAAACCCTAAAAGTTATGGTTCCATCCTGGCATACGTATGCCCATCGTACACATGCGTACCCCCAACGTATTAGGGTGCGCTCTAGTACGCTTAGCGTACCACGTGTACGCTCAGCGTACTACTTAAGTTTCCAAACTTACCACTTTACCACTAGGGCATCCTTTTGCCACTTCCTTCTAAACCAAGGGCCAAAATCCCCTAATTAAAAGCCGAGGGATGAATTTGAAGCTACTGGAAAAACAGGATGTTACAGTTATGGGCTTAGACACCTAATCCAATAGTATTATCTCAATGTCCTAACTGTGACCCTTCTACCATAAATTCGAGACAGCAACAACATTTAAAAAACTTTGCTAACTATTGTTCACAACTAATAAGTCCATGGATCCCCGACACCAAGTCTAACAGCCACGTTGCCCATGGCATCGACAACCTCGACAAGCATGAGCTTTACTACAATGAGGATGTTCTTCATGTTAATGATGGTATGGGTTTACCCATACTACATATTGGCTCCAGTCGTTATTTTTCACCATCCAACACCTTCTCCCTTACTAATATACTTCATGTTCCTCAAATCAAACAAAATCTATGTTCAGTCCAAATTTTTTTGTCAAGATAATCATGTTTTCTTTGAGTTTCACTATACCTTCATTGTTATGAAGGACAAGTCTACATGTATTACCCTCCTCGCGGGTCCAAGTTACAATGTGCTATATTCCATTCATCTTCCTCAGTTTCAACAAGTTCCTAAAGTTTCCTTCACAAGTTTTCATGCTTTTTCCAACATATGGTATCAAAGAGTTGGTCACCCATATCCTCAACTTATGCAAACCATGTTATCTAAATATAGTCTTCCTATTTTTAATAAAATTTCGAGTTCCTTTTGTAATTCTTGTCACATAGGGAAATCATCGAAACTTCATTTTTCATCTTCCAATTTTAAAAGTACTCGTATTTTGGATTTATTATTTTGTGATCTTTGGGGGACCGACACCCATTACTTCATATGATGTTCATAACTATTTCTTAATTTGTGTAATGACTTCTCTCGTTATATGTGAATATTTCCTTGGTATACAAATTCGGTGTTTACAATTCTTGGTTGTTGTTGAATGAAAATTTAATACCAAACTTAAATCTATCCAAATAGATTGGGGAGGTGACTTCAGGAATCTATCACAGTTTTTCACCACTCTCGGGATTGACCATCTTCTCTCATGTCCTTATACTAGTGAACAAAATGGTTTAGTTTAAAGATGACACCGCCATGTGGTCGAAACTTGTCTTACCATCCTCTCCCAATCTGGTGTTCCATCTAAATTTTGGCACTTTTCCTATGATACTGTTATTTATCTCATTACCCGCATGCCTCTCACAATCTCTCAAACATATCTCCCTCAGAACTCATCTTTAAACAAAACATATCAATTAGGTGATATATGATATCCGGAGTATCAAGCACATTTGCATGATTATTCACACCTTATTTGTGATCCTCGGTATCCCAATCACAAACCTGAAGGGCATGATCGAGATTTAAACATGACATTAAATCGTTCAATGAATCTCAAAGGATTTAGGAATTACAAATCCAATTAAAACTTAATAATCAATTTCGTTTTTCATGGTGGAAATTGGTAAATCGTCATTTACCTACCTTCAAATATTTTGCAAGTTGGATTACGACATCACTCTTCCAATTTGTAAAATATTGTGTTGGGTCCTAGCCTTAATATTTCATTTGGGTGTTATATTAAGGACTCTTATCTAATCTAAACTTTGTTCTCTTCTTTTTCAGATGTCTTCCAACACTGCTTCTAGCTCAAACCCTACTGACTGCTTCTCTCTCATGAACCTTTGTGGGAGAGTCATCTTTGATGGTACTAATTTCAATGATTGGATTAGGAACATCAGGATGATCACTCGCTATGAGGACAAGGAATATGTCCTCGACAAGGAGCTGAAGGAAATTGATGAGTCTTCTGCTACTGCTCAGAAGATTGTTGAGTTTAGGGCACATGAGAGGGATGCCACCAAAGTAGCTTGTATCATGCTTGCCACTAAGTCAGCTGAACTCTAAAAGTCCTATGAGGACTTCTACCCTTTTGAGATGTACCAGGACCTGATGGAAAGATACCATCAAAGTGCTTGTAAAGGGAGGTATGAAATCATCCGCTCCATGATTACAACAAAAATGAAGGATGGTGAACCCATCACGACCCACTTGCAGAAAATGCAAAGGTTTGTGGACCGTCTGCTCAAGTTGAATGTGAACTTTGATGAGGAGCTGGATATAGATCTCATTCTACACTCCTTACCTCCATGTTATGATCAGTTTCGTATGACTTATCATATGAACAATTAGGAAGTTTGTAACGCTCTAAAAATTCCAACCAATTTAAACTTTTCAAAAACAACCCAATTTCATTAAGTTATTACAAAAAGGTTTTCAATACATTTATTATCAGAGTATTCCCAGAACCATATCATAAAACATAAACATGAGGAGCGGTACGATCATGCCTTTGCCTTGCCACGTTCTCCTGAAGTACCTGAAACATTAAACCACAACTGTAAGCCCAAAAACTTAGTGAGATACCCCCAAAATACCAACCACATATACCATACACATAACTTATCATATCATAACGGAATAGAACAGCCATGCACTTTGGGTCTACTGTGTGACTGGTCCGCCGCACCGGGCCTACAATCCACCTGGTCCACCCTCCGAGTCTAGCCATATACATCGAGTCTACAGTGTGATTGGTCCGCCCGCACCGGGCCTTCAATCCACTTGGTCCACTCTCTGAGTCTACAATATGACTGGTCCGCCTGCACCGGGCCTTCAGTCGGCCTGATCCACTCTTCGAGCCTCGGCACGTCTAGTCCGCCCTCTTGGGGCCTACAGTCTTTCAGGACCGCTCGCTGGGAGTTCGGAATATCTGGTCCACCCTGGGTATGTTAGCCTACAGCACAAAGCAGGACCCGCCGCAACCCAACCCCAGTCCAACAACCATGTGCACATAAACATATAATCATATATCAATTCACAACTAATCAAACCGATCTTAGCAGATCACATACATAACACATCCCTACCAGGATTCCGACCTAACCGGTCACTAGCATAGCATCATCCTATAAACCAGGATACCGACCCTAACCAGGTCTCTAACATACACCATCCTAACTACCAGGATGGAAACATAACAAAGCAATAATATAACAAACAACTACCCAAATTTCCATCCGATAAAGGGTCGGCCTTGGTGCCTTAGACCCTGTCGATATAGTGAGGATAAATCACCTCGCAACTGCTGACTGAAAAGATAAGATCACGCTGCTCCAACCTCCGACACGAACTCCACCACTGATCAATACCAAATGATTGAACTCAATAAATACCAATAATTACCAAAATACCCCTGGAAGTCAACTGGTCAGCTCTTGGTCAAAGTCAAAGTCCTCAGTCAAAGTCAACCTTCCTGACTGACTCTACTCGTCGAGTCAACCCGCTGACTCGTCGAGTCCCTATACTTAGAAACTCCCAATCCACGACTCAACTCGCCGAGTCGCCCTAAGACTTGCCGAGTCCAACCAACTCTGATTCACTTCCTGCTCAACTCACCGAGTCGTCCCTCGACTCACCGATTCACCGCTCAACCAAAAAGGTTAGGACTTTACGACCAGACTCGCCGAGTCCAAGAACAGACTCGCCGAGTCCAAGGCAATCTTCAACAGACTCGTCGAGTTGTTCTTCCAACTCGTCGAGTTCCTGCCTATCTTCATCCAACTCGCCGAGTTCACCCATGGAAATCGCCGAGTCTCTTCAATTCTCATTCCATACAGAGGCTTTCCAAGTCATGCAGGGGCTCAAATCCCTAGATCTACCCTTCTACAAGCCATTCCTCACGTAAAGTGGCAAACTTTACGTGAACTCTAGGAGCTATGAGCCCAAAATGCTCTAGGGTTAAGGCTAAGGACAAAAGAGCTTCACCAACAACTCTTATACAGGAACTTTATGACATATAGGACCATCACAAGCTTAGATCTGAGGTAGCATCCTCAGATCCAAGCTTCTATCTTGAATTAGATCTCATATCAATCACCATACATGAATCCATGAAGAAATAGCTTAAGGAAATGGTTCCTTACCCCTGAAATGAGCCCAACCAACTGTAGATTTCTGATCTCCCCAAGCTTCCTGATACAAGCCTCCAACCTTCAACCTTCAAGCACCAAAGATCCTCCTCCAAGCTCTAATTCACTCAACAATGGGGTCTCCTCACGAATTAGGGTTTTCTAGATCTCAAATGAGCAGCAAAGAGGCTGAGGGGAAAACATAAGGTTCCTTATATAGGGTGCAAACCCTGAAAAATAGGGTTTCTCATTCCAGCACCGACTCGCCGAGTCCAGCCGCCGACTCGCCGAGTTGGTCACTAAACTCGTGACCAAAATCGCGACTCGACTCGCCGAGTCTATCCATGGAGTCTCCGAGTCTATCCTCCTTAATTACACCAAGCACCCTAAACTTGCACTTCTGAACTCGGGGTGTTACAAAGTCACTATGAGCAAACTTCAGGGCCTTTTGAGGACTGCTGAAAGTGGTCTCAAAGGTAAAAATGTTGTAACCACTCCTACTGTTACTGCCTCTGTTCTGGCAATTGGAGAAGGCAAGGGGAAAAAGAGGAAGAATCCTTCCAAGAGCCGCAAGGGAAAGTCTCTTGATGGATCCTCTTCAAGTGGAACCAAAGGTGGTTCTACTACTCCCTCTACCATTCCTAAGGAAGCAGAGTGTTTCTATTTCCATGAAAAAGGGCACTGGAAGCGAAGCTACCCCAAATACTTATAGGATGTCAAGGATGGGAAGGTTAAACCCACCCATGTAGGTATTTATACTATTCTATCTAAAAACTCATCACATACTAACTCTTGGGTGCTTGACACAGGTTGTGAATTTCATATTTGTTCTTATGTGCAGGGCCTAAAAAGAAGTAAGGATATGGAGCACGGGAAGACAAACTTGGTTATGGAAATACGAAAGTATAACCTGTTACCAAGATTGGAGTTTACTCTTTATTGATTAGTAGTGGGTTAGAAATAGATTTGGATAATCGTTGCTACTCGTCTGACATGGCGAGAAATATTATTTCCTTTCATGGTTTGTACAAACAAGGTTTTAATTTTTCATTTGATAATGAAATTGGTGCAATAGATGCTTATTACCTTGTAATGGTGTATATGAACTGTGATGGTTGTAGAAAACTTAGGAAATAATGTGTTGCATATCAATTTT
The DNA here is from genome assembly GCF_002870075.4 of Lactuca sativa. NCBI lineage: Eukaryota > Viridiplantae > Streptophyta > Magnoliopsida > Asterales > Asteraceae > Lactuca > Lactuca sativa. The sequence goes on along the minus strand of NC_056625.2, from coordinate 100,221,230 downwards.
TCCAATGATTTGGATAAGACATCCTTGTGGCATTGTCGTCTTGGACATGTCAACAAGAAGCGCATAGGCCAAATCCAAAATGATGGAGTCTTGGAGTCAATCAACTTGAGGTTGGATGACACTTGCGAATCTTGTTTTCTTGGAAAGATGACTAAATCACCCTTCACTGGTACTTGTGAGGGGGGTGAAGGTTTGTTGGATCTCATACACAACGATGTATGTTGGCCCTTCAGAACCGCCACAAGGGATGCTAACCGCTTCTATGTGACTTTTACTGATGATTACACTAGATATGGCTATGTCTACTTAATCAAGCATAAGTCAGAAACCTTTGAAAGATTCAAAGAGTTTAAGCAAGAAGTGTAGAATCAGCTGGGCAGGAAGATAAAGATGCTTTGATCCGATCGAGGTGGTGAGTATCTTAGTATCGAGTTCGTAGACTATCTTAAGGAGTGTTGAATTGTTTCACAGTTGACGCCACCTAGGACACCAAAGCTTAATGGTGTGGCTGAGAGGCGCAACCAAACCTTGTTGGACATGGTTCATTCTATGATGAGTCGAGCTTTGTTACCAATCTCATTCTTGGGGTATGCATTGGAGACTACCTGTAACATCCGAAAATTCAAGCCCGGAAATTTCATTTTTGAACTACTATATTTAAATAACATTTTACCAAAAACATTGTCGATAAAACATCACATTACAAAATCATAATGTTGTGTCTCAAACCAATACATCAAAAGTAATGAAAATCAGAGTACAGTCCCATAAACTCAATGCGGAAACCATGTATGTGTGTGATGCACTGCTACCCCGCCGGCTCCTTCCCCTTCGACGAAGAGGTACCTGAAACCAAAACCGAAACTGTAAGCATGAAGCTTAGTGAGTTCCTCTATCATACCACATACCATACAATATCGTCGATATCTTTCAACCGGTAAACTTCATCGATATCTTTCAACCGGTAACCATCATCGGTATCTTTCAACCGGTAATCATCATCGGTATCTTTCAACCGGTAACTGGGGAGTATTTCACCCCTACCACTAGCATGCAACAACAGAGATAAGCATACATTCAGGCATATCCGGGTACTGACCTACCCCTAGGTCCTAAGGACCACTGTCAGGGAAACTAATCCCTGCTACACACATAACATGTCATACAGTTAAATCCCATAATCGAAACACATAACCAAACAAAGATAATTATCACGAAGACAATCATCTTCTAAATACCCCTTTTTGGTGGGCCGGCATTGCGGTCGTAGACCCACCCCTATTGGAACGTAACTCACCTCAATGTCGTGCAGTGTTTGAATTATCCTCGGCGCACAAGTCGACTCCCTTTGACTCCTCGATCCCTACACGACAACCTTCAAGTCAACACACAGCTCGTGCAACCCTAAACAGGGTTAGTCCAAGTCCAGTCAAAGTCAACTTCAAGTTGACCCGACTCGCCGAGTTGGGCCGTCAACTCGTCGAGTCCCTCACCCTTTACTTGCCCTTATCCACGTCTCGACTCGTCAATTTTGGCATCGAATCGACGAGTTCCTCTCTTGTATGAACATCGCATGAAACTCATCCGGCTCGCTGAGTTGTATGAACACTCGTTGAGTCCACCTTCATCCGATGAACAAGTCCTGTCCTCGACTCGTCGAGTTGTATGAACAACTCATCGAGTTCATCTTCAATCTTAAGGGGATTGCCTTGGACTCGCCGAGTCCGTTCTAGTACTCGTCGAGTCCCATGAACTCCAGGTCTAAAATGATGTCCAATGCGTCGGGTCACTCTTTCTGTTCGGTTACAACCCTTCTAACACTCAATTGAGTTCTTTTGACCCTCAACAGATATGGGACTCAAAGCCTTCGACTCGTCGATTCCTAGGGACGGACTCACCGAGTCGGTCACGTCCACACTCTAAATCCTCGATTTCTGATGTACAACCTTTGATCAAAAGATAGATCCAAGCTTCTACAATCGATCTAGCATGTAAAGTTACAAACTTTATGTGGTTGCATGGGACTTTGAGCTCAAAAAGACATAAAACAAGCTCTTATGATGCATGGGACCTTTCATGGGTGCAAAAGCAGTCCCCAACTGCCTTGTGACCCCCTTAATGACGTGATTCAGAAGCTCCAACCCCCAACCATGTTTGCAATCATGGCTGGCCATCAAAAATGGCTTATAAATGCCCTAAGTCTCCCCAAAAAGGGATCTAACAAATGAAAGATCAAGGTTACAAATTTTTACCTTCAATGAACTGTAGAAGGTGCACAAACTCGGGTTCCCTTGGTCTTTACTTGCTTCCTCAAGCTTTTCTCTTTCCTTCTTAAGACCACAAGCACCAAAATCCACTAACAAGGCTTATATTGCTTTAATAACGACTATGGTTTCAATGAGAGGTGTTCTAGGAGCATAAGGGACGTTGTGGCCGACATAACATTGTTTAAATAGGCTGTAAACCCTCGGATTAGGGTTTTTATCCAGACAGGGTCTACTCGTCAAGTCCGGGATCCGACTCGTCAAGTCCATCGCTTAAATCCCGCGTCCCATCTCGCTCCTACACAACGAGTTGGCCCTTCAAGTCGCCGAGTCCAAGGCCAAAAATGCAAAATACATAGATAAAAATAAAAGGAATACGTTCCAAGAACCAGGTGCTACACTACCGCCCATATCGTTAACCTGGTCCCAACTAAAAAGGTTGCCAAAACACCTCACAAGATGTGGACATGGAAGGCTCCCTCATTAGCACACATCAAGGTTTGGGGTTGTGAGGCTTTCGTGAGGTGCGGGACTCACGACAAACTCGAAGCTCAAATTGAGCATTATATTCTCATCGGCTATCCGCAAAAGTCCTTTGATTATCTCTTCTATAGACCGATTGACAATGTTGTCATCGTTGCGAGGATAGGGGTTTTCCGAGATAGGGAACTCATATTCCAAAGGGACAGTGGGATAAAAATTGACCTTGAAGAACTTCAAGAGTTAAGCGATGAAGGAACCTAAAACACTAGCGATCAACCTAAGGAGGAAACTCCTATTGAGCCAGTTGACAAGTCCGTACCTCTGAGGCGTTCCAATAGAGTTAGTGTTCCACCTATGTTATATGGTTTCCGTATAACATCTAAGGGTGACACATTTATCAGTGATAGCACACTGGTAAATTTGTATGAACCTAGCAGCTACAAGGAATCCATGGTAGGCCCCGAGTCTACCAAATGAAAAGAGGCTATGGACAGCGAGATTCAGTCCATGTATGACAATCAAGTTTGGAACTTGGTTGACAAAGTAACGGGTCATAAGACAGTCGGGTGCAAATGGATCTTCAAGAAGAAGACCAACATGGATGGGAAAGTACACATATAAGGCGCGAATGGTTGTGAAGGGCTTTACTCAAACTCCAAGAGTTGACTATTATGAGACCTTCTCACCTGTAGCGAAGATTAAGTATATCAGGGTCATGTTAGCCATAGCGGCATTTCATGATTATGAAATATGGCAAATAGATGTCAAAACCGCTTTCCTTAATGGAAAGTTGGCTAAGGATGTATACATAAGTCAGCCAGAGGGTTTTTTAGATGCGAAGTACCCTAATAGAGTGCGTAAGCTTGAGAAATCCATTTATGGATTGAAACAAGCATCTCGCAGATAGAATATTTATTTCGATGAGAAAGTCAAAGAATTTGGCTTTTCGAGAAGCGAGAATGAGTCCTGTGTATATGTTAAGGCTAGTGGGAGCATAGTTAGCTTTCTGGTGTTGTATGTGGACGACATACTTCACATAGGAAACGACATACCAACCTTGCAGGAGGTCAAGGTCTGGCTTATGAAGCGTTTTGCTATGAAGGACCTCGGAGAAGCTGCCTATATTTTGGGAATAAGGATATTGAGAGACAGGAGTAAAAGACTAATTGGACTTAGTCAAAGTACCTACTTGGAAAAAGTGCTAACACGGTTCAACATGCAGGATTCCAAGAAAGGTAACTTACCGATCCAGCATAATGTCAAACTGAGAAAGGCTCAGTGTCCGAGTACAGAGGTTGAGATAGCTGAAACGAGTCGAATACCATATGCATCCGGTGTTGGCTCGATCATGTATGTTATGACTTGTACTCGCCCTGATCTGGCCTTTGCTTTGAGCATGGTCAACAGATATCATGTAACACCGTAAAAATTAAAACAATTTTTCGCATTTGTAAACACATTTTTAACAAAACCATTCATTCATAAAATGTCATAGCATCATGTTTTTGTTTCACAAAATGTCTCCTAAGATCAAAATACATCTAATCCCATGTGTGTGTACGAATCAAGCCGACGCCTTCCCGCGGTCATCACTGATACCTGAAACACATAACACTGAACACTGTAAGCATAAGCTTAGTGAGTTCCCCAAAATACCACTGTAACACATAATAGCCACTCGAGGCTGTAACTATGTTGACCCTCCGGTCAATGTGTCTCAGTGGGGCCCTCCAGCCCCAACTCTCTGTGGGCCCTTTGGCCCTAACTCTAAGGACCCGAAAGTCCCAACTCTGTAACTCTGAATCATGCATATCACATATCACAATAATTCACAACACATAAATAACATGCAAACACACTAGCATATAACTCTATAGTACTCCGTCACATAACTCTGTTACCACACTAGGTAAAGTATAGTGAGAAGACTCACCTCGGGTATCTCGGTAAATCTCTGACTCGGTAAACGCTGGCCTAGCCTCCGCCTAATCATATGAAATAAATACTCTATTTAATATAACTCTCAAAGGCTAGACTATGCTCTCTTATGACACTCTCAGAAGGGTAAAAGACCATTTTACCCCTCTCATAACTCCAAAGGCCCCACAATAGACCATACCCAACAAGTCAACCAAAAGTCAACTCTGCAGGTTATGCTGCGCGTACCAGATGTGTACACTGAGCGTACCCAGCTGCAATCTCAGAATCGAGGAACGCCACCCAATACGCAACGCGTACTAGGGATTACGCCCGACGTACTCCCCTGCTTCAGCCCCTTAGCTCTTGAGGTCTTAAACAGTTAAGACCTACGTCCAAATTTTAGATCTGACCACATCTAAGCCCCTTAACCATAAAGTTGATGACTTTAAGCCTTTGCATGGCTGAACAAGTCACCAACTCCCACAATGATCCAACCTTTAACTCTAGACGGCTTATTACACATGCATGACCCCAAACTAACATCCAAGATGGAAACTTTATGTCTCTAAATCACTAATGCCACTGAAAAGGGACAGATCTCAGACCATGGAGCACTTTACACACATAAAGTCTCCACCTTTGGGGTTTTTAGCCCTAAAAAGGGCACATACATCAACAACCAAAAGAAGAGGAAAGTTTTGAACTTTATACCTCCACGTGTAGCCCTTTTCTCTGTAGATCTCAGATCCAAAATGGCACCTCAAGCTTTAGCTTCCAAGAACTCCCTTCCTTCTTCTTCACTAAGTCACTAAAGCACCAAAAAGCTCAAATCAACACTCTCACACACTAAGGACGATGGGGCTCTCTTTTAGGGTTGCACTCACTGATATGGAGGTTGAGAAATGAGCCTTAACACCCTTTAAATAGTGCACAAGATGGATTAAGGTTTTTGCACCTGGGCCGGGTACGCCCGGTGTAACTCTAGGTACGCCCAACGTACCTTGGCGACTCCGCGTCCAAATTAAGCGCATGAGTACGCGTAGCGTACCCCTCTGGTACGCCCAACGTACTCACTTGCTACAATCCCTCCACTCATGGACTAAACATGACCAATCAACAAAGAACAAGGATGAAAGAAATGTACCTGAATCTCGGGGTGTTACAATTCTCCCCCACTAGAACCAGACTTCGCCCTCGAAGTCTCATTCCTCGAACAACTTTGGATGCTGCCCTCGCATCTCCGACTCTGACTCCCAAGTCATCTCGGACCCCTTCCGATGTTGCCACTGAACCAAAACCTAAGGTATTTCCTTGCTCCTCAAAACCTTGATCTTCCGATCTCTAATTGCCACCGGTCTCTCAGCATAATTCAGGCTCGCATCCACCTAAATATCCTCCAATGGTACCACTGCCGACTCATCGGCTATACACTTCCGCAACTGCGACACGTGGAAAGTGTCATGGATCTGACCTAACTCTCCAGGTAGCTCCAACCGGTAGGCTACCCTGCCTACCCTTGCAATCACCCGAAAAGGAACGATATATCGGGGCCCCAACTTGCCCCTCTTCCTGAATCGGATCACTCCTTTCAAAGGAGAGACCTTCAGGAGTACAAAGTCGCCGACCTGGAACTCGAGCTCGGACCGGCGCCTGTCCGGATAACTCTTCTTACGAATCTGAGTGGTCAATAACGTATACCTGACCTGCTGTATCTGCTCAGTCGTCTGTAGCACAATCTCGATACTACCCATAACACGCTGCCCAACCTCTCCCCAGCAAATGGGGGTCCGACACCTCCTCCCATACAATAGCTCAAAGGGTGGCATACCAATGCTCGAATGATGGATGTTGTTGTAAGAAAACTCTGCCAAGGGAAAATACGTGTCCCAACTCCCCCCGAAATCCAACACACATGCCCGGAGCATGTCCTCGAGCGTCTGAATCATCCGCTCTCCTTGTCCGTCAGTCTGGGGGTGATATGTGGTACTAAAATGCAGCCTAGTACCCAATTCCTCGTGAAATTTCTTCCAGAATCTAGAAGTGAAACGCACATCTCGGTCTTAGACAATCGAGATCGGCACTCCATGCCGCGATACAACTTCCCTCACGTACATCTCTGCCAACTTCTCTGCGGAAGAGCTCTCACTGATAGCAAGGAGGTGGGCGCTCTTTGTCAACCTGTCCACAATCACCCAAATTGCATCGATTCCCCTAGCAGTCCTTGGCAATTTGGTGATAAAATCCATGGTAATCTGTTCCCACTTCCATTCGGGAACCTCCAACGACTGCAACTTACCATGCGGTCTCTGGTGCTTGGCCTTAACCCTACGACAAGTTAAGCACCTCTCAACAAACCACGCGACATCCCTCTTCATACAGGGCCACCAATACTCCCTCTTCAGGTCTAAATACATCTTAGTGGCCCCAGGATGGATCGAGAACTTCGACCGATGAGCCTCTTCCATCAAAATGGTACGCCTCCCTCCCACAAACGGTACCCAGATACGCCCCAGAAATATCATAAGCCCTCGGCTATCGGTAACGAACTCCGATACCAACCCGACAACTCGCTCTCTCTTCTGGCTCTCAGGCTGCACAGCCTCAGCCTGTGCCCCACGAATGGCGTCCAACACCGGAGCTATCACGGTCAATCTCAAACATACATCTCGCAATGAGGTGCTCTCCGCCCTTCGGCTCAGTGCATCGGCTACAACATTAGCCTTGCCTGGGTGGTACAGGATCTCACAATCATAATCCTTGACCACGTCCAACCACCTCCTCTGTCGCATATTTAGGTTGGGCTGATCCATCAAATACTTCAGGCTCTTGTGGTCCGTGTATATCATACACCGAACCCCGTACAGATAGTGAAGCCAAATCTTGAGGGCGAACACCACTGCCCCCAATTCTAGATCGTGGGTGGGATACCTCGTCTCATGAGACTTCAGCTGCCTCGATGCGTATGCTATCGCATGCCCTCTTTGCATCAGCACGGCTCCCAACCCCAAGATCGACGCATCACAATACACCACAAAGTCCTCCATTCCTTCTGGGAGGGCTAACACTGGGGCTTCACATAGCCTCCGGCGAAGCGTCTCAAAGGAGGTCTGTTGCTCTAGGCCCCACGAAAAAGCGACACCCTTCCGGGTTAACCTGGTGAGTGGCACGACGATCTTGGAGAAATCCCTGATAAATCTCTGATAATAGCCTGCCAACCCTAACAAACTCCTGATCTCGGAGGGGGACCTCGGCACCTCCCAACTCATCACTGCCTCCACTTTGGCCGGGTTGACCAATATCCCTTTCTGGTTAACGAGGTGCCCTAGGAACTGGACCTCTCGCAACCAGAAATCACACTTGGAGAATTTGGCGTAAAGCCTCTCCAATCTCAGAACTCCGAGGATCTCCCTCAAATGCTCCTTATGCTGCTCTCTGGATCTCGAATACACCAAAATATCGTCGATGAACACGATCACCGACCGATCCAACATCGGCCTGCACACTCTGGTCATGAGGTCCATGAACACTGTCAGGGATTTGGTGAGTCCGAAAGGCATCACCACAAACTCGTAATGCCCATAACGAGTCCTGAACGCTGTCTTCTGGATGTCCTCATATCGCACCCTTACCTGATGATACCCAGACCTCAAATCGATCCTGGAGAACCAAGATGCTCCCTGCAACTGATCGAACAAATCATCGATCCTCGGCAACGGGTAATGGTTCTTGACCGTCAGCTTGTTCAACTCCCGATAATGTATGCACATCCAGTGTGAACCATCCTTCTTTTTGACAAAAAGGATAGGCGCTCCCCACGGCGAGCTGCTCGGCCGAATAAACCCCTTTCTTAGCAGCTCCTGAAGCTGCGAGGATAACTCTTGCATCTCTAGAGGTGCAAGGCGATAGAGCACCTTGGCGATAGGCGCGGCCCCCGGAACCAAATCGATACTGAACTCCACTTGCCTCATGGGAGGCACACCCGGCAACTCCTCTAGAAATACGTCTGGGAACTCACGCACTATCGGAACCTACTCAACTGCCTCGGTCTCTCTAAATCAACCCACGCATCCATCACATACGCTACAAAGCCCTTACAGCCATGCTGTAGACACTATCTCACTCTAGCGGCCGAACAAAATGCTGAACCAGAACGTGTACCCTCGTCGTACACTGTAAGAACTCCCCCACTAGGGTCTCATATGGTCACGAGCTATCGCTCGCAGTCGATAACCGCTCCGAATCTGCTCAACCAGTCCATGCCCACAATGACACAAACATCACCCATCGTAATAGGAACCAAATCAATCAGGACCTCAACACCGAAAATCTCGAACACACACCCTCGGATCACCTCTGTGGCATATATCGCACTCTCGTCAGCTATGGAAACTCTCAGAGGTCGACTCAACGCCTCACGACTAACACTGATGTGCTGACTAAAAGCCAAAGATACAAAAGACCGACTCGCACCCGAGTCAAATAACACCAAGGCAGGTACATAATTCACAAGAAAAGTACCTACGCATAACATAATATAAGCACAAAACCTCAACATCAAAATAAATACACGAAAGAATACATACCAGCCACGACATCGGGCGCTACGCGGACCTCCTCCGCAGTCAACTGAAAGGCTCTCCCTCGTGCCTTCGGTGCCTCGGCCTTCACTGGCCGACTCTCGATAGCTCTGATGGCAGCAGGGGCAGATCCCTGAGATGCTCCCTGTGCTGATCCCCGCAACTACGGACACTCTGCCTTCCGGTGTCCGGTCTGGTTGTAGTGAAAACATATTGCAAACCCTTGGGGCAGTCCTTGGCCATATGCCCCTCCTTGCCACATTTGTAGCAAGGCCCTGCTCTGCACACCCTTTCGTGGCTCTTGCCGCACTTGCCACAAGTGCGGCCCCTCTGGCTCCCTGATCTCGAATCGGCAGGCTTGGCCCGCTTGGCTACCGGCTGAGACTGTATCGGTCGCCGATCCCTCCCCTAAGACTCAACCTCCTCCCTAGCCTGAGTCTCCAGCTCTATCTCCCTCTTCCGGGCATTTGCCTGAAGCTCGGCAAATGTCCGGTACGTCGAGTTCGCCACGAACTCACTTATATCCCTCCTCAGAATGCTCAAATATCGACTCATACGTGCCTGCTCGGAGGACACGTGCTCTGGGCAGAACATCGCCCGCTCATGAAACATCCTCGTAATCATCGTAACAGACTCAGTACCCTGCTTAAGGGTTAGAAACTCCTGGGCCAAACGCTCCCTCTCCACCTGGGGAACGTACTCATCTCGGAACATAGCAGTGAACCTCTCCCAGGTCACTGCTGCAAGCTCAGCAGGCGTATAGTGCACCGTCACAAACTTCCACCAGTCCTTCGCTCCCAAGCGAAGCTGGTTCAGCACGAACCGGACTCTCAAATGCTCAGGAGATGAGCAAGTAAAGAAACACCCCTCTATGTCTGAAATCCATCTCATCGCCACAATCGGGTCCTGGGTCCCGTCAAACTCCGGTGGTTTTGTGTTGCTGAACTCTCGGAACAACAACGCATCACCACCCTGCGGCCTCGTCGCAGCTATAGCTGCAGTGGCCACAGCAACAACAGCCTCAGAAAGAGCAGCGTACTTCTCATCAAATGTCTCTATCAACGTGGTCTTGATAGACTCGAACATCTCTGGTATCTCCGTCGTGATGGCCGCAACCACCTCCTCCTGGATGATCCTATGGATCTCCTCATCCCTCGTATCGCTGGTCCCTGGTGTGTGGCGTGTCCCAACCATGATCTCTCTCTCTCTCTGAAATACAACATAAGAATAATATCAGGGACTCGCTCGAGTATACTCACACTCGAATACTCCAACCTACTTGTCCCTTGGTACTCCAAGGATTCTTAATTGGACTGTGCACTGACCCGGTGTCTTCAGTAGTACGGGCCCAATACTACCATCCACACCGCATCAGCATCCACCCCGAGTCCTCCTCCCAGAGTCCCAAGCACTCTACTCTCTCTAATCATATAATACTCGTAAGCAGATCTCTCACAATCTCCTTGCTGCTACCTAAACACTCTGAAATATTCATAGCAGCAAGACTCCTAGACTCAGGCATCACATATCAGGCCACTCTAGTCCTAATAAGAATACCTAGTCTACTCTAGCATGCATATCATAGCTCATCATATAACATATCACATCATATCTCATAACACTTATAATAATGGTATTTTGGGAAATCACCATTCGGGCGCTGGCTATCCGTACACACGACTCTGCTCTGTTTGTCTCGCAAGTTCTTCTTTTGAAAACTTGTTTTATTATCAAAATTTTCTCAAATCCTCGGTTTGAGTTCAGATACGCCCGAAGGTGCACCCGAATCCCTCAAACCTAGGCTCTGATACCAACTTGTAACACCGTAAAAATTAAAACAATTTTTTGCATTTGTAAACACATTTTAACAAAACCATTCATTCATAAAATGTCATAGCATCATGTTTTTGTTTCACAAAATGTCTCCCAAGATCAAAATACATCTAATCCCATGTGTGTGTGTGTACGAATCAAGCCGGCGCCTTCCCGCGGTCATCACTGATACCTGAAACACATAACACTGAACACTATAAGCATAAGCTTAGTGAGTTCCCCAAAATACCACTCTAACACATAATAGCCACTCGAGGCTGTAACTCTGTTGACCCTCCAGTCAATGTGTCTCAGTGGGGCCCTCCAGCCCCAACTCTCTGTGGGCCCTCTGGCCCTAACTCTAGGGACCCGAAAGTCCCAACTATGTAACTCTGAATCATGCATATCACATATCACAATAATTCACAACACATAAATAACATGCAAACACACTGGAATATAACTCTATAGTACTCTGTCACATAACTCTATTACCACACTAGGTAAAGTATAGTGAGAAGACTCACCTCGGGTATCTCGGTAAACGCTGGCCTAGCCTCCACCTAATCATATGAAATAAATACTCTATTTAATATAACTCTCAAAGGCTAGACTATGCTCTCTTATGACACTCTCAGGAGGGTAAAAGACCATTTTACCCCTCTCATAACTCCAAAGGCCCCACAATAGACCATACCCTAAAAGTCAACCAAAAGTCAACTCTCCGGGTTACGCTGCGCGTACCAGATGTGTACGCTGAGCGTACCCGGCTGCATCTCAGAATCGGGGAACGCCACCCAGTACGCGGCGCGTACTAGGGATTACGCCCAGCGTACTCCCCTGCTTCAGCCCCTTAGCTCTTGAGGTCTTAAACAGTTAAGACCTACGTCCAAATTTTAGATCTGACCACATCTAAGCCCCTTAATCCATAAAGTTGATGAATTTAAGCCTTTGCATGGCTGAACAAGTCACCAACTCCCACAATGATCCAACCTTTAACTCTAGACGGCTTATTACACATGCATGACCCCAAACTAACATCCAAGATGGAAACTTTATGGCTCTAAATCACTAATGCCACTGAAAAGGGACAGATCTCGGACCATGGAGCACTTTACACACATAAAGTCTCCACCTTTGGGGTTTTTAGCCCTAAAAAGGGCACATACATCAACAACCAAAAGAAGAGGAAATTTTTGAACTTTATACCTACAAGTGTAGCCCTTTTCTCTGTAGATCTCAGATCCAAAATGGCACCTCAAGCTTTAGCTTCCAAGAACTCCCTTCCTTCTTCTTCACTAAGTCACTAAAGCACCAAAAAGCTCAAATCAACACTCTTACACACTAAGGACGATGGGGATCTCTTTTAGGGTTTCACTCACTGATATGGAGGCTAAGAAATGATCCTTAACACCCTTTAAATAGTGCACAAGATGGATTAGGGTTTTTGCACCTGGGCCAGGTACGCCCGACGTAACTCTAGGTACGCCCAGCGTACCTTGGCGACTCCGCATCCAAATTAAGTGCATGAGTACGCGCAGCGTACCCCTCTGGTACACCCAGCGTACTCACTTGCTACAAACCCTCCACTCATGGACTAAACATGACCAATCAACAAAGAACAAGGATGAAAGAAATGTACCTGAATCTCGGGGTGTTACATATCAGGGGAATCATGGTAAGGCTCACTGGACTACGGTGAAGAACATTCTTAAGTACCTATGGAGGACTAAGGAATGGGTCCTTACCCTCAGTGGGAGTGATGACTTAAGAGTGATAGGGTATAGTGACGCCAACTTTCAGACCGACAGAGATAATTCCCGCTCTCAGTCGAGCTGGGTATCTATCCTGAATGGAGAAATTCCTTGGAAAAGTTCCAAGCAGGAGATTGTAGCTGATTCAACGTGCGAATCAGAGTACATAGAAGCAAGCGAGGCGGTGAAGGAGGCGATATGGCTGAAGAACTTCATCGGAGACCTTGGAGTTGTACCAGCCATAAAGGAGCCTATAGAGATTTTCTGTGACAGAGAAAGTGCGATTGCCTTAGCCAAGGAACCAACGGATCATGGCAGATCCAGACACATCGACATAAAATATCACTTCATAATACATCGAATAGAAGAAGGACTCCTCTTGGCAAAGAGGGTATCATCAGATGAGAGCCCAGCGGATCTCCTCATGAAGGGACTGAGTAGGGTGAAGCATTTACAAAATGCGAGGCGTATTGGGCTGAAGGATGATATTAGTTTTAATGATTAGATAGTTATTTCAAAACTTGTAACAGATAAACTATAATTGACATTTGATGCTTAAATAAAAGGTGCTTTTTATTTACTAGTATGGTGTAGTATCATGTCAATTGCTTACTATTGTTTCATTTTGCATGTTTTGACTTCCAAAATAATTGGATTATTCCAACCATCCATAGTCGATCATACTTTGGAAGTAGGTATTGAATCAAGACTGTCATGAATTTGGCTTGTAGATTGTCAGAAGTGGTTAGACATTGCTATGACATTCATGAGTGCTCATAAGGTCTGAGTATTGGATTCAACCCACACTCACTTGCATCACTTCATGGAATTTATCTCGAGTGATCGTCAAACGATAATATCATATATTCTTCAAACCAAGAGATATGAGTTGTTGACTATGAGTTGGTTATACATTGATAGTACGAAAACGCAACAGTAACTTGATGGTATAAAACGTGCTATTGTGTATGATTTGACGAGTAGTTAGTACAAGCATATGAGTCGAAGTTTATATGTTACTTTTAGTCCTTGGAGGATTAAAAGCGATATCTTGGGCCCCTCCATGATTTTGTTTTGACTTATGTATCAGGCCCGGTCAGAACTAAATTGATGTGTTTGATTAAGTTCTATGTCAAACAAACCGGAAATCGGGAAACAAAGTGTTGGACAATAAGAATGATGTTGTTCCATGTATTTGTCCGGATGATACATTGAGAACAGAGGATTGTGTGATCACTTATCTAAAATGGTACGTCTAAGTTCGAAAAAGGCATTTAAGAGCCACAATTTCTAGTCGGGTCCTGAACTTATACTTACAACTATAGTTATTAGACTTATCTAAGTGGGAGACTGTTGGATAAGGTGTCTAAGTCCATAACTATATTTGGTATGTACTTGATCCGAGAGTAGCATGGTCCATTTGGGTTGCATGGCACTGGAACAATCTGAAGGATGGACAACTGAGAAGAGGTTATTTATGATTTATTAATATATTATAAGTTTTAATATATTAATATGAAATCATATTATTTAATTAGTGTTGATCAAGAATTAATTTGTGATCAAAAGAGACTAATTAAATATGTGGGGATTGGTTGTGTAAATCATTCATTCTTATAAAGTGGGCTTATAATCCATAGTTCTTTATGTTGGGCTAAACCCATGTGGTGACCCATGGATTCTCCATGGAGGTTAAAACCCATGGAGCCTAAGGAATGTGTAAATTCATGCACATTAGGGTTTGCATGGTGTAACCCTAGTTGTGTCACACTATATAAAGAACCTCATGGCTACCAAAATCGGAACTTAAGTGATATACAAGAGGGCTAGCCGATTTTGTGTGTGCAAGATAATCTCTTCTCACATCCTCCATTGTTGGTGGTGTTGTGTGAAGCATTTGAGGCATCACATTTGGGGTGCTAGGCTCTTAAAGGCTTAAGGTTTCAAAGCTACAACAAAGGTAAGTAATCTAACTAGATTTTTTGTAGTGTATATACTCTATAATATGCTAGTTAGGATGATGCTTTGGAAAATTGAAAGTTTGCATGTATATTAGAGAAAACATAGATCCAAAGCATCTAGGGTTGCATGTACACCATAGGAGTGTTAGAATGCTCAAAACCCATCACGCCCGCCAGCCTCGCCCAACGCCTCCAGGCGGCCTTGCCTAGCTCCTTGCAAGTTGGGTCTAAATGGGTCGGCCCAAGGCCTGACCTAATTCCCCTTGACCTAATTGCCCACTATAGATAGAATAGTGCCTCCTCCATAAAGTAGGACTCTTCCCCCAGTGGCTCAGCCGCCACTAGACTTCTCCCATCGGCTCAGCTGCCACTCTATACTCTGGCCGGGTGGCTCAGCCGCCACTTACCGCCGTCAGCCACCATACACCACCAACAACAAGATGGTTTTCTCCAGCTTACGAGAACCATCTCGGATCTCCTGACTGATCTAACTTGATCGTCAAAATTTGCTCCTGGGGTACAGTCCCTAGGGTGGCTCTAACGACTTTGCTCTGTGATGTCCAGATCTCCGCCGCAGCAGAAGACCAGAAGAATTGTCGGAGTTCTATGTCACATCATTTGGTGCCATCTCGGATCCGAGCAAGTAGCAAAAGCCTCAGTTGGTTTCAAGCTCGTTTTTCTCTCAAATATGTTTAGATCTGTTGCATTTCACATCAGATAGGTTCTCCAGTGTTGCGACACTCAGAGCTTGCCGGCGGAGCAAAGCTCAGTCTGTAAGACATGAGCATGGGATCTACAACACATGTACAAACGAATGAAGCTCGAACACGCAAGAAACAAGGGGAGTAGAGGGGTAGCACAACACTATGCAGAAGTGTTATTTCTATTTTGAGTAAAGAACTGAACTACATAACGAGCTGACGTTATATACGATTGTGCATCCCTGGGAAGAGATTGATGTCAGCTTCATAGCCAACACCAAACATCAACCACGTTGCCCGACTATCAACAACCATGTTGGCTGGCCCCGGGCAGTCTCGTAGCCTATCTCCCAACAACCGCGCTTCCTAAATCTCATCGGCTAATGATGTGGTAGAACATCAGATGCCATTACACTTCAGTTACTATTTATAACATGGGTCGGACACATAGATCGCCGGCCGCTACGCCCAATCCGGAAAGGTTCAGCACCCTTGCCTTGAGTTTCCTAGCTTCTCAGCCCAACTCCATTATAGCGGCAAGCTCTGCATGAAAAGTTTAGTACCTTTGTCTTGAGTCTTCTGGCTTCTCAGCCCGACTCCATTCTAGCGGCAAGCTCTTCATGCAAGGTTCAGGATCTTTTCCTTGAGCCGTTTGGCTTCTTAGCTCGACTCCATTATAGCGGCAAGATCTGCCGCAAGGTTCAGCATCCTTGCCTTGAGTCACTTGGCTTCTCAGCCCAACTCCATTCTAGCGACAAGATCCACGTGCAAAGTCCAGTACCTTTGCCTTGAGTCGCTTGGCTCCCTATCCCGGCTCCACTTCAGTGGCATGCTCCGCCGACGAGGCTCAAAGGCTTGTAACCGCTGTCTATATGATTCCACACGATGCTCTCATGCGTGATATGTCTACGATTGCTGGCAGCCAAGTCCGATCCACTCCATGCGATACTCTCCTGTGTGATGTATCCTTGATCGCTGGCAGCTAAGCCAGATCCGTTCCAAGCGATGCTCTCCTGCGTGATGTAGCCACGATCGCTGGCAACCAAGCCTAATCTGTTCCACGTGATGCTCTCCTACGTGATGTATCCACGATCGTTGGCAGCTAAGCCCGGTATATTCCATGCGATGCTCTCCCACGTGATATATCGACGATTGCTGGCAGCTAAGCCGATTTATTCCACGTGATGCTCTCCCACGTGATGTATCTACGATCACTAGCAGCCAAGCCCGATCCATTCTACATGATGCTCTCCTGCGTGATATATCCACGATCGCTGCCAGCCAAGCCCAATTTGTTCCACGCAATGCTCTTGTGCGTGATGTATCTACGATCGCTTGCAGCCACGCCCAATTTGTTCCACGCGATGCTCTCCTACATGACATCTCCAGGATTGCTGTCTGCTAATCTCGAACTATTCTTCTAAGTCGCGCAACATAAGTCACGTATTGTCGCGCATCGTAAGTCGCACATCATAACTTTATGTCATTCTTAGCACCACATTTGGTGTCTCTTCTCTTATAATCACCATGGTTTTCCTATGCTCGGACGATCAATAAGGCGTTTCGTATATCACATCTTGCTATAGCAAGGTTACTCTTCAGAAAGAACGCTATCAACAACAACACTGTCACTTATAACCCGTCAACATCTATGTATGACTCTGGGAAACAGTCTAGTTGTATATTATCATGGAAACAACCTTTTTTCCTATTCTTATAGCAACCTTGCCATGTGCACCATAGTCTGATACGACTACCTACACTACCCACATCGGACTGGGGGGAATCCAGCTAGGTATAGCTCGAGCAAGAAACACCTTCAGAATGGTTATCAATGCTCATGCAAAACATACTATGAATATAATTATTGATGACATTCCCCCAAGACAATAGAAACGCGGCGACAGAGATGTCGTACAGCAGCCCCACTCTGCAATAACATTATTGGCAGCCTCGCTTTGTATAACATTGCCAGCAACAGATACGTTGCATCACACTGACTGGATCACACTCCTCTCAGTGAATGAGTATCAAGTCATCTCAAGCAATACTTGGCTCATCGCACATCACTACAACTCTCATGGGTGAGGTTCGATTGTTCTATTTATTATTTCATGCATTGGTGCTTTGTCTAGTTCGATCTGATCGGAATAGGGGGACTTGATGATACACAGTTCATATGACTAAGTCTAGTCTAATGTCATTGGCCACGTACCGATAACATTGGACTGGGGGACTTGATGATATATGGTCCATTAGCATAGCCTACATAGCTCTAGCGCGTCAGCCTTGCCCGACACTCCCTTGCCAACCTTGTCGGGGATTCTCCTGTCGGCACGGCCTGGTGCTCCCTTGCCTAATGTACTCCCTTGTTAGCCTTTCCTGGTGCACGCCCGCTAGCCTTGTCTAGGGTGTGCCCGCCAGCCTCGCCCGACGCCTCCAGGTGGCCTTGCCCAACTCCTTGCTAGTTGGGCCTGAATTGGGTCGACCTAAGGCCTGACCTAATTCCCCTTGACCTAATTGCCCACTATAAATAGAATAGTGCCTCCTCCATGAAGGAGGAATCTTCCCCAAGTGGCTCAGCTGCCACTAGACTTCTCCCCTCGGCTCAACCGCCCCTCTATACTCTAGACGGGTGGATCAGCCGCTACCTGCCGCCGCCAGCCACCAGACACCACCAACACCAAGATGGTTCTCTCCAGCTAAGGAGAACCATCTCAGATCTACTAGTTGATCTAACTTGATCGTCAGAGTCTGCTCCCGGGGTATAGTGCCTGGAGGGCTCTAACGACTTTGCTTTGTGATGTCCAGATCTTCGTCGTAGCAGAAGACCAGAAGAATTGTCGACGTTCTATGTCACATCACTTCTACTGATGCTCATTATCTCTTCCTTAATGCTTTTTTGGATGCTGACTGGGCTGGTTGTCCAAATGACTGTTGAAACATTAGGGGATACGCTATCTCGGTTCTAATCTTATCTCATGGTTGGCTAGGAAACAAAAGACTATATCTCGGTCAACAACAAAGTCTGAGTACAAAGCCTTTACATATGTTGTTGCTAAAATCAGTTGGTTGGAAGCTCTCCTATGTAAACTTCAAGTTCCCATGGCTAAAGTTCCTGTTTTATGGTGTGATAACCTAGGAGCTACATACCTATCGACCAATCTTATTTTTCATGCTCGCACAAAGAATGTAGAGGTGGACTTTCATTTTTTCAGAGAAAAGGTTGCCGAAAAGAAGCTCTCAGTTTAGTTCATTTCTACTATTGATCAGATTGTTGATATATTTACCAAACCACTACCCTCACAAAGCTTTGAGGATCTATGGTCCAAGCTGCAGGTTGTTTCCTGACCTTAACTTATGGGGGAATATTATACGATTTTGATAATTCTTATATAGTAGGATTTTACAATATGTAAATATGTATTATATATATATATATATATATATATATATATATATATATATATATATATATGTCTTAATAATAAAATAGTAATATATATTACTAGCATAACCAACTTGGAACGATCGAGTTTTAAACCAAAAATTTCATTTTTAAAAGATAATTCTTCATTCACTCATTCATTAATTCATAAGGAAAACTGTTGTTTGATAATCAAAACTCAGCTATTCAAATTAGAGTATAAAATAAAACATGTAGAAATCTCAAAACATGATGCCGATGCGCGTATATAACTAAGCCTTGCCCTTTCTCACAATTTGATGAAGCACCTGAAAAATAGTTAATCCACTATTATAAGCAACGCTTAGTGAGTTCCCCCGATGCTACATACCACTATACACATACAATACATACAAACAAATGGCTCACAACCTATCATCGTTCTGCCATAAACTGTTGACTCATAACCTTTTTTATTCCACCAACGCCTAGGGTATCTTTGACTCGTGACCTTTCGTTGTTCCATTGTCACACCCCCAAACCAAGGATGACGGAAACGTCCAGGGGTGGCGGACTTCATGTGTAGTATCATAACAACGAGTATAATAGTGCTCAAAGTAAATACAACCATCATATATACAATTGAAAAAGTTACACCATAGTATGAGTTTACATATTTCAAATTCAATTACACTATGATGACAAAATGAACTGTTTGATGCCTTAGCATCCCATACTCAAAAGCTGCGGGTTGCTTGTTTTACTGATTTCCCGAGAATACAAGTAGTTTCGAAAAAGTGTCAACAATTAAGTTGGTGAGTTCATAAGCTTTTGAATGTAGAGTTTGAAAAACCCTGGTTACTACCAATATGTATAGTATATTCTGTTTGAAAATCCTGGTTACCACCAATATGTATAGTAGTTTTATTATTTGAAATAAAACCGAGTATTATATCCCGAGTTTGAAACCCTTGCTTGTAAATGTAATGTATACCCAAGGAAAATCCAACATTTTCCTTATAAAATGTTATGTAGTCTTAAATCCCAAGACCGAGTATATGAATGTTTGTACTTGTAACGAAGAATGCAATTTTAAATAAATAAAACCCCTTTTTAAAATAGAAAATTTTCCATAAACTACATGTGTGTCGTTATCTCTCTATGTGAGTCGCTATAACCATACTATGATAGAGATGACCTGCACGCGACGTTCTTCAGGCATTGAAAACAACAATAGGTGTGGGTTGTCAATCCCAATATAGATCTATACACAATAATCATGCTCCCCCTACAAGAGACTCTGGTTATAACTAACAAGCGTTTTAATCTGTACTCTAAGAGTACGATGAAGACTAGTCTCACAATTTATAATAACAAGTTTACGTGTAGTGTATATGTAAAACCTTTTTGGTGGTGGAAATTAAATCCCCCTTTTTGTGTAGTATGATTGAAAGGTGAAATCCATAAACTATACCTAACATAGTTTATCATGTAGTAATTGAAACCCATTGGTATCGAGAGAAAATCCATTTTTGGTATACGTAGTAGTGTAGCAAAACATAATTATTCTTATTATGTTTCATCTTGTATTATTAGTGATGACAAAGAACCTTTACATTACAGTGAATATTTTTTTTGTTCTAAACATAACTTAATAGAAAAACACATGTGAAATATGAAGTTATTAAAGATAAACACTTTGCTCGACATGTTACAAAGTGTTAACAGAATTGAAATCTGTTAACTAGTTTTCAACTTATCTGCACTGTTTTAGAAAAATCATAGAAAATTCATACAAAGTCGAAAACTAAATCCGTAAACACTGAGAGTTTGGAAAATGTGTCTAGTTTGTTCATAAATTTTATTATGATTTTTAGAAGTCTCTAACTAGTGTGAAAATGTTCATATTCACAAACTGGTCCGAATTCGTGGCTACAGTGATAGACAGTTTTGTAAAAATCACCATAAATTGTAGAAAATTCTTATTAACATGTTCAAGTAGTCATTCTAAAGGTATAAACCTGAACTATTTGCATGTAATACAGTTTTGAAAACTAAAAAGTTTAAGACGTTCAAAACAGTCTGTGAATGGAACTAAACTTTCCTGTTGAAAGTTGATGTTTGAGTTTAGTTTTGGTGTTTTAACTTGTATTCTCCCTCTAAAACTTGAAGAGAACATGAAAATTTGGGGGTATGAACTCACCTTGATTGATTCCCTGAGATGGATGATGAAGAAAAGTAGTTTCCAAGTCAAGAACAATTGGAAGATATTTGATGATTTGAAGATCTAGGAACAAATATGTTGACTATTGTGTAAGAAATCCATGATTTGGATGAAGGATTGTAGAATATTGAAGTGTAGGATGAAGATACTTACCAAAAGTAGAGGAAAATCTCAAGATATTCTTGGGAATTTCGAATTCTGGAGAGAGAAAGTGAGAGAGAAATGTGTTATCTTTTGGTGTAAGAAAGGGCTTCTTGGAGGTGAGATAAAGAATTCTCAGCCTTTGTTCAAGATAACTTGTTGGGGAAGGGTGTGAGGGGACAAGGAAGAGACTAGGGATGATAGGATTGGTGACATAAAGCATGAATAGTGATTGAGGACGGTCATGGAGTGGGTGTGGAGGATAACTTGTGTCATAACTTTAAGGCAAAGTCAACACTCCACCTCAATATCTTACCCACTAGATATTATTCCTAGAAAAAGATTTACCTTAAAATGTGTTTGAATTATGAATATATAGGGTCTTATATGTTTAAATATGTGTTTGGGTGAAAATCCCACGTTAAAATCATGAAAAACGGGCTTAAAAAACGCGAAAGTGGTCGAAAACCGGGAAAAGGAGGCAAACCTGCGAAAATCCGAGGTCAGGAGGCGAGGTTCGGTCCGAGAAGGAAGGTGAGAACCGAAGGTATGTTTGGTCCGAGGAGACTCGCATGCGAAATAGACCGAAGGCAGTCTGAAGCGAAATGGACCGAAGCTAGTAAGAAGCGAAATAGACCGAACCCGAAGGTGACTTCGGTCCTTTAAGAGGCTTTGGTTCCTTAAGGGCAGTTTGGATCTTATTGGGGTTTTGGTTCTTATGGGAGCTTTCGGTCCTTAAGGGCTGTTTTTCAAGTTATCTTCCCGTTTTGAGTGATTTTTGACCAAGTTAATGGTCAGGATGCCCCAAATGATTATGAAAAGTTGAGAGAGGTTATGAGAGAGATTTGGGAGAGATTTGAGAGAGAGAGAGAGAGATAGAGCGAGAGAGATTGAGAGAGACTTTGTTTGTGACCTTTGCGAGTGTTTAGCTTTGAAATGTAAGGTTTGTAAACCCCGTTAAGCCTAGTTATGAGTGTTATACGCCCCCGAAGGGTATGTAATAATGTTTTTATCGAGTAGTTCCATCACTTACCTTGATTAGGGCTTAGATTTTCTAAACACATGAAGACTCAAAGTGATACTTTGCATAAAGATAGTGTGTTGTACAATAGTAAACATGATGTAAACCCTAATATACAAAGGTTAATTGAGTTGACCGGTTTGACTTGTTGACTTTATTTGACTTTGACATGACCGGAAAATGACGGTTGTCACATCCGTCCTCAACCCTCCACATTAATATTGTCGACTCACAACATTTCTTCATTCCCTTAATGCATATGTGACTTTGACTTGCAGCCTTTCGTCGTTCCATCATCAACCCTTATAAACAAGATATCAACCAAACAAGCAGCAAATACAAAAGACTAATCTAGTCTACCAGTGTAAGCATATACTAACAAGTCATATTTCCTATAATGCAAGGATATCCACTATCATATGAGGTATACGGACGAACTCACCTGAACAGTGCTCGAACAATTAATAGTAGTCCAACTGACGAACATACGTGCCAAAAAGTATTAACCTATAACACAATAAACGATCAATTTCTAAGGAAATTTGAAAAAAAAGCTAGATCCTTCACTAATCCTGATACCATTAAATGACTATCAAATAATAATTAGCTAGTCAAGACAGTCGGGGAGTAGGATCATTTTGGCACATAGCTTTTCTAAAATCCAACAACCAGGCCAATGTATGTATCCTAGACACCACACCTGTAAGTAGATCAATTAGTATAATAACTGAGATTAATGATTAATTTAATATACATGTTTCTAATAACGACAATGATTATATTCCATATCATGTTATACTTAAAGTGAAAGTGTAACTTACCTAATTGACGAACTCCAAATAGCCACGAGCAGAACTTCGACACTTACTTTCTTATATCCTTCTAGAACCTCTAGAGCTTCACTAACGATACTACATAATGAGAAGTCGAATCACGAGGGACCGAATTGCTCGGGGAAGAGAGAGAGAGACACTCTAGAATAGAGAATGGTGCAAAGAAATGAGGAGACTTGACCCTCCTTTTATAGGTTGGAATTTACGCCTAGTCATACTTCTTCTTGCTTGCACAATGTTCTACAGGAGAGTTACGTGCATTTAATGCACCGCGTCGCGACACATAGTGGACTATGCCACGATGATTTTTATAAATTCTGACAAATCTTATAAAAATCATAACTTCTTTTTATGAACTCCTTTTTAGACGTTCTTTATATCCATGCGTTCGTTTTGACGACTACTATAACTTTCATGTTGATCATTTTTGTTAAAACGCCATGTATTTTCACTTTTATTTTTATAAAAACTATTTATATCTTTTTTATCTCGAAAAGTGAAAATGAGGTGTTACATTGTTAGGATTTATAAATTTAAAACTAAATTTTTAGTTTATATTAGGTTTATTTTATTAGACTATTCAACGCACATCTATAAAAATGACCAAAATCTCATGATAAGGCAAAAAAGGAAATATGCCAAAAAGGAAGGACACGACTCATGTTAAACGAACGTAATTCAACACAACCTGTGTTGAGGGTAAGTATGTTTCCTTATACAGGTCTTCATCCAAAAGTCCATTCCTAAAAAGTGTCAATTTCCATAGAACGTGATGTGTGTCCATTTAGTGCAACACGGCACGGCCCATGCATTGAGTCAACTCCTTTCTTCGGTTAACATAGCTTGTGTCCAATTTCTACATCCAAAGCACTAACTTGGTTTTTTCAACTTTTTCGTTTCTCGCCCGATTGATCTGAAACTTTCATCCGAGATTCCATCCACCCCCCAAAAGTGTGTTCAAATCTTCATAGCCTTAAATCACCACACAAATGTGCAAATATGGTTGTTCACATTGAAAACATGTAATTTCTTAAAATGTGCATTAAATGCAATGCCCTATACTATATATGGGACAAAAGGTGAGCAAAAAGATACAAAAAATGCATGCAACAAACACGACCAACAATATATACTTCATATAACCCCTAAAACGTAAAAATATTAGTGAACTATGTGAGACATCCATCATATGATAATCTCATATACAATTAAGTGATAATGTATTGTTTTTGAAATTTCAAAGTATGTTTTTTCCTATCTACAATAAGTAGTCTGAAATCCAAAACCCGAACTTTTAATATTAAATTTGATTTCAAAATGTACTTTTTATATAATGTGTACATTTAATGTGACATAAAGTTAGTCCGAAATAAATTTCATCTAATCTAAGGCTATCATTTGAATTCTAAATGAACTTTATTATTCTAAAAATATAATTTTAATATGACATAAAGTTAGTTCGAAACAAATTTGACCTACTATAAACTATAAAATGGTCATTTTTAAAATATCTCAAAAACTGATCATAAAAATATAATTTTATATTTTTAGTAATTATTCTTTTGATTATCACAAATTATCATGTATATATGTTGAATTTTTGGCTCTGTTGCTTATGTTGTTTGATGGAATGTGGTGCATAGACAGTGATGGAGATTGAAGACAATGAGTAAAAATTGTTTGATTCTTCTGAAAAATAAATAAATACTAAACCTTATGTAATACAGATTTATTAATATGAGTAAACTAAATATTACTTAACTTATTGTTAATTTTATTGATGAGTATTATTGGGAGTTGGGACTATTCATCAAAGATTGATCCAGGGACCAATTTGGAAATTTATTTTTAAACAAAAATAAAAATAAAAAACTTAGACAAAATAATAAAAGATTTGAAATGAAAGGTGTCCACCACATGCACATTGAAGCCAAAACCTGACCGTTGCTGGTTTGCTGCCCAAAAAGACCTAAAAAGTCATACGTATTCCTGATATATTTTTATCTATAATCCAACGGAAATATTTTACTAGCCGTTGGTTTCAAATATAATTACCCCCCCTTCGGACACACTTTCCCCATTATTCTCTTCATCCTCTCTCTCTCTCTCTCTTCATTTGTTCTTCATCTTCTTTCCAGTTAATGCACTCATCACTGTGTAGATTTCAATGGCGTCTTTAAATTAAATGCTCTTAATCTACATCCCAGGGTTCTTTGATTTGTGGGTTCTTGACAGATTTGCCTTATCGCAAGATCTTTTAAGTTGGGTTTTGTTTAATTTCTTCGGATTTTTATTCATTTAATCAATGGAGATTTCAGTCGATAACAAAAAACCCACAAATCTTCAAGGTAAATCTACAACACTAATGGAAGTTAGATCAAGATTTTCTTTCAGCTTACACATTTGAAATTGAAAACCCTAACTTCAAATCTTGTATATGAATCGGGTTGTTTTTCTTATTTTCTTTTCGATTTGTGTTTGTATTTCCGAATCTGAACAATAGACGTAGCCTATTGGTAAACTCAAAACACTGATTAACGTTAGATCAGGGTTTTAGAATTTGAAAACCCTAAATTCCAATCTAAGAATGATTCCGCTTTATTTTGACGTGGGTTATATTTGTATTTGAAAATCCAAAAGTCAGATCAAGATTTTCTTGAAGCTTTCATGTTTGAATTTGAAAAACCCCAACTCTGAATTTGAGGTTCCTTCTTTTTCTACTTTGACTTAGTATTTTTGTTTGTGTTTATGAAGTTAAAGGACAGAAGATGACTACTAGAAAGTTTGGTGTTGATGTTAGCAATAACAGAAGAGCTTTGGGTGTGATTAATCAGAAAGGAGGAGCTCAACTTTACCCCTGTGCTGTAAACAAGAGAACTTTACCACAGTATGTGTTCAGTAATTTTTCAAAAAGCTTCATTATTTTATCACAGATTCTCATTTTATACATACATTTTGCTGATTTATATACTATTATTTGATCTCTAGAGCAAATGGAAACAATGAGAACAGTGTTCCAAATCAAGTTCATAGGCCAATCACAAGGTTAAGATCTGAAACCCATTATAAATTTTTGAATTTGAATCTTGTAATCAACCATACAAAATGCTAATTTGCTTTATTTCTAATAAAGGAAACTTGCTGCTCAAATTGCCAACAAGAAACAGTGTTTCCCCGAGGATGTTTTGAACCCAAAACAATCATCTGAGAGTTTTAAGGTATGGGAAGACATGGAAGATCAACCTGTTCCCATGTCCTTGGAAACAACAGAACCTCAAAAAGATCATATGGTATGGATCCTTTTCAAATGCAGAATTCTCAATTTTATTTTTTATAAATAATTAATTTGAAACTCATAGCAGGAAGTTGAAATGGAGGACATATTTGAAGAACCAGTTGTTGATATCGATGTCTCAGACACCAAAAATCACCTTGCTGTTGTTGAATATGTTGAAGATCTTTATGCCCATTACAGAAAGATGGAGGTAACCATTTAAAAAAAAATTGAAACTTTATTAACTTTCGGTTTAATCAAAGGGACCCACATGTTTATATATATAAATTGGATCTGTTTATGGCAGAGTTATGGCATGGTTTCACCTAACTATATGTTAACACAACAATCTGACATCAATGAAAGAATGAGAGCAATACTAATTGACTGGCTTGTTGAGGTAACTTTTGGCTCTTTTAACTTTCAAAATTTGAAATTTCCATATATACCCTGTTAAAGATTTGACATTCTTTTTTGAGACAATTACTAAACAAAGATGATTTCCAAAATCAAATCAGGTGCACCACAAGTTTGATCTTCAACAAGAGACACTGTTCTTGACAGTTAATCTGATAGACAGATTCTTGGCTAAACAAAGTGTGGTTAGAAAGAAGTTGCAATTGGTTGGTTTGGTTGCCATGCTTTTAGCTTGTAAATATGAGGAAGTTTCTGTTCCTGTGGTTGATGATTTGGTTTTCATCTCAGACAAAGCATACTCCAGAACTGAAATTCTTGAAATGGTACTAAAATTCTATTGCTTTTTCATTGATTTTGATCTTGTTTTATGCATCTATCTTTTACTAAAAGTCAAAAGATCTTTCATGTAAGCATTTGGGATTCAAAATTGAAATTCTTGAATTGTTTGTGCTTAAATGCCAAAAGGTATCATTCAAAAATCTTGCAATGTTGCTTAAAACTTAAAGATTTTTCAATGATTTTGATCTTGTAAGCATCTGGGTGATGCCCACAATTGAAATTCTTGAAATTGTGTTTAAAAGTTAAAGATTTTATATGAAATTTTGAAATGTGGTGCTTAAAAGTCAAAGATTTCACTCAAAATTAAGAATCTTGCAATGCTGCTTAAAACTTAAAGATTTTTCAATGATTTTGATCTTGTAAGCATCTGGGTGATACCCAAAATTGAGATTCTTGAAATTGTGTTTAAAAGTTAAAGATTTTATATGGGATTTTGAAATGTGGTGCTTAAAAGTCAAAAGATTTCACTTAAAGTTAAAAAAAACCTTGCAACTTTGTTTAAACTTGAAGACGTTTCAATGATTTTGATCGTATAAGCATCTGGGGTGACACCCAAGTTTGAAATTCTTGAAATTGTGCTTAAAAGTTCAAGATTTTATATGGGAATGATACTGATTACATATATAATAAACGTATTTATGTGTTTTTTTATAGGAAAAGTTAATGTTGAACACATTAGAGTTCAACATGTCAGTTCCAACACCATATGTGTTCTTGAAAAGATATCTGAAGGCTGCGCAATCTGAGATAAAACTGGAGCAAATGTCGTTTTACTTGATGGAACTTTGCCTTGTGGAATACGAAATGATCAAATTCACCCCCTCGTTTTTGGCTGCAGCTTCCGTTTACACTGCTCAATGCAGTCTTTATGGGCTAAAACAATGGTCAAAGACATGTGAATGGCATACAAACTACACCGAAGATCAACTTCTGTAAGCCCTTAATCTTTCTTCGCTGAATTTTGATATTTGTAATCGATAAATTATGTTGACGTATTTTGTAATTGATGAAATATTTTGACTTTTTTGAAGGGAATGTTCAAGAATGATGGTGAAATGCCATGAAAAGGCAGGAACAGGGAGATTAACAGGAGTTTACAGGAAGTACAATACTTCAAAGTTTGGGTATGCAGCGAAGTGTGAGCCAGCAAACTTTATTGTTGTAGAAGAAGGGAGCCAACAATGAAGAATTATGAAAGTTTGGGGTTGGTTTTAACAACTGAGGAATTCTGAGGGGTCGTTTAGAGAATAATTTAGCAACTTACCTTGTTGCCCTTGGGCTTTTGGGGTGGGGTGGTGGGGATTAATTAGTTTTTTTCATGGTGGTTCAAATTGTGTGAACAACCAAATAGGCCTAATGTTTGTTCATGTTGAACATAATTATTGATCTTGTGATTTAACATTTTTACAATAATATCATCATAACTTACTTTTTAACATGTTCATCTCAAGTTTTTTTTCTTACTAGTGCTCTTTGGCTGGAAAAATTATCTCTTTCTTTTTTAACAATTTTTTTAGAAAATTGTTATTGTTTTTTATTTTTGTTTTAGGTTATGATCTCAAAGAGCACATAAAAAATAAATTATTGACAATTTTGAGTTTGGTTTTTGAGTTTTATTATTATTTTTTAAAGACAAACGCAGAAAAGCACACAATCATAAACAACATTCAGAAAAATATATGTTTTTTGTTTATATACCAAAAAACTCATTTTCAAAATCTTTCACATTAACCCAAATATCTGTTTTTTTAAGAAATTACCGGTTGTTTTGTATTACATTTAACTTTTTTTTTTAGGTTAACATGGAATAAGAAATAAGGCTCTTGTCTAAAAACAAACAAGATAATTGAAAATATATTTTTGTAAATCTCAAAGATAATTGAAAATACAAGAGTTTTTTGAATGCAAAGGGGTTTTTGAATGCCCATTTTTCATGTCCTCTCTCATTTCAATCATTCTGAAGAACACCACCACCACCTATGAACCCCTCCCACCGGAAGCTTCATCATTAGTCTCTTCTCTCGTCGGAAACATAACCAAAATGAAAACGAAATGACGGTGGCACTGGCATGGGAGAAGCTTGAACAATTATTTATTTATTCATTCATTATTATTATTATTTTGTGGGTGGGGGCGTCTGGGGGGGGGGGGGGGGGGGGGAACCCCTTCTGGCCCTTAATAAGCTTTGCCCATGGGCACTAGCTACCTAATCGGAGCAACCATTGTTGTATTCCTCTTTGTATTTCTTTCTTTGGCGATGTCGAATCCGAACTCCTGACGAACTTCGTTTTCATATTTGGCGAACTAGGGTTTTCAAAAAAACAAAAAAACATTCGGGATCGATGTTGGATCCGCCTAGAAACGTCGAAGCTAGTGAAACAACCCTAAGTGGTAAATGGTTTATGGCCGAGAAGGGAAGCGTGGGAGGGAGAGGAGAAGGTCGGTAAGGTAAGTTGTGACAAAAGGTGGACATAATATTGATGGTCTAGTAATGGTGGTGGTGAGTAGCGACTTTTGGTATCCAAAACCTAGGGTTTATGAGAGAAGAGATTAAGGTAGTGTTTGTTTTTTGTCTGCAGATCTGCGTGGCCTCTTCTGTCTGCGTCGCGCAGACATTAGCCTTCGCAGACTGTTTGTTTTTTTGAAGACTGCAGACCTAAAAATGTCTGCGCGCCCTCTTCTTGGCGCAGATGTGGACCAGCGTCTTCTAACATATTCAGACATCTTCTAGCCTAAAAAAACATATATATATCTTTATTTTTTTCAAGTTTTTTTTTTTAATTTATATTTTTTCCAACTTTTTTAATGATAAACAAATTGAAAAAAAAATTACAAAACTTTAAAAAAAAACGTTCGACGATACAAACATGATATTTTTGATAAATTTATAAATAAAAACTTATTACAATAATAGTCGTTGAAGTTGTTTATATAAATATGAAAAAAAAATCATAATATATTCTTATATTTTTTTGCCAAATTTTATAAAACATTATTTAATATAGTATCCAGTATCGTCAATTTCTCGAGAAAATATTTATGGTACGTTTTTAATGGATTTAATTGAAAAAATCGAAGTTTATTTCCATCCATTTATGTATCAAATTCTTTGATCACTAATTATAATGTTTAGTTATAACTTTGCAACCAAAGTTGTTGGTTTTTATCAAATATATACATTAATTCATACCATTTTATTTTATTTTTTATACAATAATACATAAAAGTTGATATAGATTCGTTAATTATTTATAACAAAGTCATAAAAATATTAAAAAATCACTTTGAAGTTTAAAAAAATCAGTTTATTTAGATGTTAGTTTCTTTTAGTAGCCCGCAGATATTAAAAAAACAAACAGTGTTCTTTTTCCAGACTGCAGACGTTTGGTCCACTTTTTTTACTGCAGAGGTCTACAGATGTGGTCCGTAGACTGCAGACATTTTTCCTCATAAAAAATAGGCAGCATCTAAGACATCTAAGATATGGGTGGGAACATATGGGTCTTTTTTTATTATAAATTGAAATTAAAATAAAAAAATTTGAAAAAAAAATTAAAAAGGGCAATTTAGTCTTTTTATATTGACAAAATTGCAAAATGGTCCCTGTGGTATGCACTTTTTGGGGGTTTTAGTCCAAACCACTTTTTTTGGATTGGTGGTCCATTTGAGGTAGTTTGGTTGCGTTTTTGGTTCCTCGGTAAACTGAAATGACTGTAATGCCCTTCTGATATATTTTTTCTATTTAATTTCAAGAAAAAAGAAAATAATTGATTAATTTGGCCCACATCTCTCTCTCTCTCTCTCTCTCTCTCACGGGTGAAACCCATGTCACCACCTCATCAGTCATCTTTGTGACCTCTCCCACTCATTCGTACTCCACCGACGAAGAAAATGACACCGGCGAGCTGCCGGCTGAAACAACCGACCACCGTTTGTGATCTCCGCTATCGTTTACCACCCTCCACAGTCTCCTTCCTGTCACCTGCAACTCGCCACTACCCTCCTCTCAATGACACTATAACAACGAATGTATACAGAAGAAGAAAACCGGGCATCGTAGCTGCCACCCATTGCTGACGTAAGCCACCACCACCCATCTTTGTTGCTTCTTTCGGAACTACTCCTCTCCAACCATTTGTTGCCTTCCACCGCCTCTCTCCCCCTCTCATTTATTGCTGGCAAACGAAGAGAATGAAGGCAATAAGTTGTCGCCGCCACTGTTGTTGGAGATAGCCACCACCGCTGTGTTGCAACCACTTGCCACCCCCATCGTTGCTGTTGAGGAGTCAACCACCACCATCGTTCTACGTTGCTGCTACCGCCGACCATCTCTTTCGAACCACCACCTTAATCTATTGTTCCGTCACATACCACTAGGGATGTCAAAAAGTCTCGTGGGGGCCCCGTCCCGTTTGGGGGAATTTTTTTATAAAAATCGGGGGCGGGGCGGTGGTAGGCAATCCTGTCCCGAAACCCCATGGGGACCCTGTTAATAAATTACACATATATTTACATATACTAATTATATAAATAAAATAAACAAAACCATGATTGTGAGCTTCCAAAATTCATAAAGAAAACATGTTTTTAAGTTGTTAGTATAATGTTTTTAAGATGCCATAACATTTTTATTTTTAATATGTAAAATTCTGCTATAAATAATTATTTGTTACCTAAAAAATAGCTTCCTTTTTACCTAAATAACAACTTCTTTTAGCCCAAAAAAAGTCATCCTAAAATCAATCGGGGGTGAGGGAACGGGGGCGGGGGCAGGGGTAATAAAGGGTATTCGGGGGCGGGGGCGGGGGTAGGAAGGCTGAACATTCTGGGGGCGGGGGCGGGGACGGGGGAACAGAGAAATTTCGGGGGCATGGGTGGGGGATGCACTCCCCGTCCCGTTTGCCCCTGTTGACATCCCTACATACAACCAAGAAACACCGCCACTCCTCCCATTTCCTCCCTATCTTGCACCACCATAGCCCCTCCATCACCAGTGTCACCCTGCACTCTCTCCACTCGTAGTTCATAGCCAGAGGAGAGGAAGGAAGCGGCGGAGCTGCCGCCAATCGTTGTTGTCGTCGTGAGTCCAATCACCAGTGGCTGCCATCGCTATATCGCCACCTCCCACTACTACTATGGAAGTTCCGACTACCGCTGCCCTCCTGCTGCAATAAGAACAACCATCTCCACCTTCGTTTCAATTTTGGTCTCCTCCGTTCGAACCATTCGAGATCGATGAAGACCAACGAAGTGGGTCTCATATTTCCCTTTTGTATTTAATAATAATAATAATTTTATATTTAATAATAATACTAATTTTAAAAAGTGAAAGAAAAATGAAAATTAAATTCATTAAGGTTATAATAGTTATTTTAGTTTGGACAGGGACCAAAACTGCATGTAAACTACTTCAAAATGACCACCAATCCAAAATAGTCGTGGTTTGAACTAAAACTCCAAAAAATACATACCACAAGGATCATTTTTGCAATTTTGTCTTTTATATTTGCAAATGACAAAAAAATTCTTGCAAATCAGTAATTTGTTCAAAAATAAATATGTAACATATTTTTAAAATCTACATGCAAAAGTGTTGTTGAAAGAGAAGTGGCCAATGAAACTTCAATGTTTTTTTTTTTGGATTTTTTAATATGTGTCTTAAAAGCAAGCATTAATTAAGGATAAATATTACCATAATTAAATGTAAAATACATTAATTATAAGGAATATTACCATAATTAAATGTGAAATGTATTAATAATCTCCATGTAATAAATGTATTTTGAATTTAATTATGGTAATATTTTTCATAATTAATACTTTTTATATTTTTTATATATGGTTGTATGCTTGGAGCCCATTTCACTTTAATGACATGGAATTTTGTCCATATTAGAAAGTCAAAATTTCTATAACGACTTTAACTGAAAAAAAAAAAAGTTAAAAGCCAAAATAATTTTTAAACGTATAAGTTTTGTTTGCATTTTAGCGCCATAATTATTACTATTTTGTTGTTTTGTCAGTTAAGGCGAACCCAAAGAGAGATCCTCTCATCCTCTTCCTCAAGTTTTCAGAGCGCTAGATATCAGTGTTTTTAGGTTTTCATAGCATAGGAATCAGCAACTCCGCCAATTCAATGGAAGGCGGAGGCGAGGCAAATGAGGGTGGCGGAAGTGACGTTGTCACCATTAACATACGTTTTTCTGCCTGCAAGAAGATCGTCGTTCACGTGAGCCTGGATTCGTCTGTCGAATCGCTTAAGTCTGTGATTGCAAAAAACTCTGATGTGCGTGTGGAAGAGCAGCGTTTGATCAATAACGGCCGCCTTCTCAAAGACGATCGCACTCTTAGGAGCTATGGTATTCTACTTTCATCAAGTCCTTACTGGTTCTATATCTGCATGATGTTTACATGTTTACTCAATAGGATTGAAATCGTAATTGCAATCTGAAATGATTCGGATGCTATGATAGTAGCTCTTATTAATTGACTGTTCAATTATTCGTTGGTTAATTAATGTTATAATTGCGACTGAATTTGTTTGAATGCTTCTGTTTCGTTGTAATTGGGACTATAGTTGCATATTTTCTGTTTGTGATTCATAGATTTGGAGGCAGAGCACATTGTTTACTTGATTCGTGTTTATATTCCTGTTGCATCTGAAGACGATACAACGAGTGGATCTGATACTTCATCACCTTCTACAACTGAATCGGAAACAATGAGTGGTTATCGTTATTTATCACCTTCTACAATTGATTTTAGTGCAATTCCAGGGGTTGAACCAATACAGCTACCATGGGTTCAGAATTCCGACATGAGTCAAGAAATGATGGATCATCTAATCACTAATCCAGATGCTGTACGCAACATGGCAATCAATACTCCTGAATCGCGTGAAGCTATTGATAGGGATCCAGATCTTGCACGCATATTCAATGATCCTGTCATCTTCCGTAGCATGGCTGAGTCTGCAGTCATCAGCGAAGTGATAGCCAGAGTTGGTGGTGCTGGTAGCGGCGGAGGTGGTGGTGGTGGTACTCCAAGTCACCTTGCTGGGACTGATAGCTCTGCACCACCTGTTGACTTAGGTGGACCTGAGATTCCAGGTCTAGAACGAATGTTAGGTTTTACCCCTGATCCCATTGCAATGAGTCAGCTTATGCAAAGTCCAGCTATGTCACAGTTCATTCAGCGTCTCCTTTCAAACCCACACAACATGAATCCGGTTTTTGCTTCTTCTTTTTTCATTATCTTTAGATTTATTTGTTTGTTGGGGTTTACTTTGCTAACATACCTGGTACAATTTCACAGATACTCAATCCCCAATACAGAGAGATAATGCAAAACCCTGTCCTCACTAGTCAAAGTCAACTGACTTCACCAGAGACCATGCAGGTAATTGTGTGTCTAATATCTATCTCATGTATTAAAACACATAATCTTAAGATGATAATTGAATAATCTCTTATGAAATGGTTAAGCAAACCCCCTTTTAAATACAACATTTACACTCATTTGTTATGTAGATTCAGGGCATCCATTATCCCTTAAGTGTATGTTTTTAGTGTGTTTCTTTAGTCATACTCAAGAAATTGCAATTATGGAAGAGAAATCCTAAATTTACCCTTTTAAATAACTTTCTCATTTAGTACAGATAAACGAATGAATAAGAAGATAAATACTTATGATATTTCATGTTGTATTATTTTTTATTCTTTTCTTGATGATGCTGCAGGAAATGTTGGCATTGCATCAAACTCTTTCCTACGTACTTGGTGAGGAACCAATCACCAGGTAAATTATTAGGTCAAACTTTTGTTGCTCAAACTTTGGTCTTAAGTTGATCAACAGTATATTATGCTAATTCATAACTTTAGGCTTCAGATGTTACATAAATAAATGAATTCTTTTTACATGGAATTATCAAGAGTTTGTGTTGAAAATAAAATTTGGATTTTTGCATACAGATGGGATGCAGGTCAAACAAGTGGAGGCACAGGTACTTCTTTTTCCAATAATACATGTCATCACTAAACCAAGTATTGAGTGCTTCATGTTGATAAGTGATAATGAAGCATCATATTTTTAGAGATTAGAGATTTATATACACATAAATTTGATGATAGAACTTTTTGAGATTTACCCTTTTAGCCATGAAATGCTAACACAAGTTTTTTGGCATAATTGCTCCCTTGTGACCTCCTATAGTAGACTGAACAGGTTGCCCTGCCTATGTGGCATCTACATATGCAAAATCGGATCAAACTACATCCACATGGATGCCACGTAGGCAGGGTAAATGGCTTAATCAAAGCCAAAATCGTGTACTTTTGGTCTAATTTAGCATTTTTGAATTTTCATGGCTAAAAGGGTAAATATCAAAAAGTCCGATGGTCAGTTTTATAAATTTTAAGTATTTATAGAGGTGTTCAAAACACAACCAAAATACACATGAGAACTAAGAACTCAATCTTGGCCCTTGGATGAAAACAAGCAATGGCCGAGATTACAATCTTTTTACCAACATTAATTTTGACATGTGACCATGCTGACGTGGCATCCACATGGGACTGAGTTTCATTAACATCAACATATTTGTGAATTGAAAGTTGAAACAGGAACTCAATCTCAGCCTTTTAGTGGAGAGGGAACATCAGGCTCAACACCACCCAACAACAACTTGAATAATGGTAACCACTTTTTTCACCATATTATATTTATATTATATCAAGTATAAACAACCTCTGACGTGGCACTTGTAAATGTTGCTGACTCAGCCTGGGTGATTTTTTTTTTTCAGTGGGCCCAGAAGAAGTGTTGTACGCTAGTGAACTTGCACAACTAGAGGCAATGGGTTTTCATGATACCCGTAAGAATCTAGAAGCTTTGACCGCCACCAAAGGTAACGTTCCTGCTGCTGTTGACCGCCTACGTGGCAGTCAATAGAAGCTTCCGAGCCATTAGCCATGTATGTACTAGAAACATGTGTTGTGTGGACTTGTTCTTGGCTTGTTGAAGTTTTTTTGCCTCATTACATGGTTTTTGAATTTATACCATTTGGGGTGTTTTGGATGTGTTAGAAATCTTGGTTATTGCAATTTGGTTTCAGAATCTTAAGATTGATTGTGGTTTTGTGTTCTTGATTTCGGTTTATGACATATATATGTCCCTTGTGCATCATAAGTAGTCATTTCCAAAGATCCTTAAACTCACTAATTTTGTGCAAGTATTTACTTGGCATCTAAGGGAGTAAATTTAACATAATAGTTTTATATGAAGTTAAAGACATTGAGGAAATATGACGGAGGTGTCTGGGTTTGCTTTTTTTAAATAATTTATGTTTTTTTCTAAAAGTGCCTATTAGCTTATACAATACCAAAATTGTGTTTAAGAAAAATGTTTGGATTAGTTTACGTGATATCAAAACGTAATAAGTTGATAAGTTGGTTTTTAGTGTTTGGTAAATTCTATTTATACATGTAAAATGACCAAAAATGTTAGAGGTAAAAGGATAAACCGGTATGTATATCGTTGGTCATAAAAAACGGTCAAATGGCTTTTTAAGGTTAAAACAATGATAAAAAAGGCGAATTAGTTTTCACGTATAACGAACACTTCCAAATAAGTTAGAAAGAAACAACTTATCAAAACCAGCTAATTAAAGTCAATCAACACTTTTCATACGTAATATATCAAAAGTGCTTATTGATGGTATCAAATTGCAATAAGCTAATACACACCTTAAATAAGCAATCCAAACACCCCTAAAATGGAAGTTGGGAATATTGATTTCACTTATAAATGTCTTATGCTTGCATTTTTCGTTGTGCTTACAAGGAAAAGTATGTTTTATGAACCGGCAAACCGCAATTTTCCATGCACAATATCAACTAGCGTTTACCATAATGAGTTGTTGATGCAGTTGCATAAATTACTTGATAAATGTTTAGGGTGTTTCATTGCATGGAGTTGTGATTCTCTTTGTAAAGAAGAAGTGCAAATCAATGTGTATATATTAGAATTTTACGGTTTTCTCAAATAACAGTTAGGGCACTAAAAATAATAATTTGTTTTTGTAGTATGATCTTTATTGAGTTTCCAAAGATAACTATGTCACTTTAGTAATAAAAAAATAATAAAACTGAATTATTTATTAGAATTTTACATTCAAATCTTTTATATTTCACCAAAATTCATGAGCAGCCTTAAATTTATAGAAAGAAAAATTAACATAACAAGAATAGACTCTATGCAAAGTTCTTGAAACCACATGGATCACAAGTATAATAAAACTTTCATAAAAATTATTTGTGGTATTTTTTATAAACAAGGACCATTTGTGTAATTTATCCAAATAAAATAAGGTAAAAACAAGAAAAGCGGAAGCAATTCGTTTAAGGGGAATTGATTCGTTTTGCCCAAAATCCATAATCCTAGATTCATAAATCAACATGATACCAAAACGTAATAAGCTAGTAAGTTGGTTTTCAATGTTTGACAAATTCTACTTATACATGTAAAATGACCAAAAAAAATGAGAGGTAAAAGCATAAACCGTTATATATATATATATATATATATATATATATATATATATATATATATATATATATATATATATATATATATATATATATATATATATATATATATATATATATATATATATATATATATATATATCTTTGGTCGTAAAAAAACAGCTAGATGGTTTTTTAGGGTTAAAACAATGATAAAAAAGGCAAATTAGTTTTCACGTATAACCATGGTTGCAGAAATCGGGTTTAATCGGCGATTAATCGTAGATTAATCGTTTGACATTCTCCAACCGTTAAGGATTAGGCATTAATCAAAAATTTAGGATTAATCGGGTTTGGCGGGATTAATCGGTCAACAAAAATCAAAAAAATTGAAAAAAGTCAAAAAAAAAAAAGTCAAAAAAGGTCAAAAAAATTTTAAAAAATTCAAAAAACCAACTTTCTTTTTTTACTCCAAAATTTTCAAATTTTCAAATATTATACCAAAATATTCATATTTTCGTATTTCCAAATTTTCAAATTATAATTTTTCTTATTTTCTAATTTTGAAGTACTTGTTTTTCTTAATATATATTAATATTTAATTAATATTAATATTTTATTAATAATCTATGGTCCCCGATTAATCCCCGCCAAGACCGATTAATCCCTTAACACCAGTTGACCGTCAAGTGATTTTTACAACCTTACGTATAACAAACACTTCCAAAAAATTAGAAAGAAACAACTTATTAAAACCTGCTAATTTAAGCCAACCAACACTTTTCATATGTATTATATCAAAAGTGCTTATTAATGGTATCAAATTGCACTAAGCTAATACACACCTTAAATAAGCAATCCAAACAACCCTAAAATG
Source organism: Lactuca sativa (assembly GCF_002870075.4). Classification (NCBI taxonomy): domain Eukaryota; kingdom Viridiplantae; phylum Streptophyta; class Magnoliopsida; order Asterales; family Asteraceae; genus Lactuca; species Lactuca sativa. Next base: position 100,182,703 of record NC_056625.2, on the reverse strand, counting down.
GAAGATGTGAATATTGATTTCACGTATAAATGTCTTATACTTGTATTTTCATTGTTCTTACAAAGAAAGTATGTTTCATGAACCGGCAAACCACAATAAAGTTTCATAACGCAACTTGTATTTATTGCTTACATTATCAGGTTTTATATCGGATGGTGCATTAGTTTCGGAGTACCCTTGATTGTTTCCTGTGACTTCTTTTTTGGGATACCTACGAATCATCAAGTGGAGTGCAAGATTGATTTAATGTCAAGGACGTCGCCGGTTTTCCATGCACCATATCAACTAGCATTTACCATAATGAGTTGTTGATGCAGTTGCATAAATTACTTGATAAATGTTTAATCAATTCAAGTGTTTCATTGCATGGAGTTGTGATTCTCTTTGTAAAGAAGAAGTGCAACTCAATGTGTATATATTAGAATTTTTGCAGTTTTCTCTAATAATAGTTAGAGCACTAAAAATAATAATTTGTTTTTGTAGCATGATCTTTATCGATCGAGTTTCCAAAGATAATTGTGTCACTTTGGTAATAAAAAAAATAATGAAATTGAATATTTATTAGAATTCTATATTCAAATCTTTTATATTTCACCAAAATTCAAGTGCAGCCTTAAATTTATAAAAAGAAAAATTAACATAACTAGAATAGACTCTATGCAAAGTTCTTGAAACCACATGGATCACAAGAATAAAAAAACTTTCATAAAAATTATTTGTGGTATTTTTATAAACAAGGACCATTTGTGTAATTTATCCAAATAAAATAAGGTGAAAATGAGAAAAGAGGAAGCAATTCGTTTAAGGGGAATTGATTCGTTTTGCCCAAAATCTGTAACCCTAGATTCATAAATCAACACAGAAGGAGGAGATAGGTCACCGTTTCGCGTAACATTGTGATCTCGTGTGGTTTCCATTTCAGGTAAGAATCCATTAATCTTGCTACGTTTAATCAATAGGGTGACAATTACCGGAGGCGGCCATAGATTTCAGATGGTGGCATTGGATTTCATCAAACGATCAACGATGAAGTTGAGGTGATGAATGTGTAGAGAGAGAGAGAGAGAGGAGAGAGAGAGGGATATGGAGGGAGAGAGTTGACGATATTAATCTAATAAGGGGGTATCAATTACAGTTTCCCTAAATGCCCCTGATTCGTTTTAATAAGATGCATTCGTCCCTTTTATTTTCAAGTATTTACAAAAATGCCGCAAAGCATCCTATCCCTTTATATTTACTATATTATAAAGCATATTAGACATTTTTTTTTGAAAATTAAGAGGTACAAATATTATTACATCATGTACAATCCTTTTTAGCTTAATATTAACGTCCCCAAAAGAAACCCAAACACGCTCCTCGTCTTTTGAAGCCTCTTTCTCTCTAAACCCTAGATCTCCTCCATTCACTTCCCCAACAATGAAGAATAAACTACCACCACGAAACGGTGTTACCTGTTTATTTCTCCTCCACCACCACCCATTCTCCGCTCTTGCACCACTGACCGCCAACTGCACTTACATCTCCTCTGTCTGCCACCATCTTCAATCGTTGCTACCATAAGAAGAACCAGGTAAGCTTCTATGTACATTTTTACACATAAATCTTGACTATTTGTTACATCACAACCAAATCTTATTGATTTATACTTTCTCTTTCCAATAAAACTTGATTTTGATTTTTAGTTTTTGTAGAAGAGTAACTTTGAAGGAGAACGAGATATAGGTTCTATGAGTAAAGGTTTGGATTTCTTTGCTTTCCTACCCCGTATCTGAACTCACACCCATCTTTGTGCTTCAACTCTCAGTCTCAGATTTGAATCTCTCTTTTTTGCTTCATTGCTCAATCTCATATTCGATCTTATAATTTTTTTCCTTTAGTTTTAATTTTGTTTAATCAATTCTCAGTTTTTATCAGTTTTTGTTCTTCAACTCTCAGCCTTAGATTCAATCCCGTCTCATAGGTTAAAACCTTCAACGGAATATGTTCTTGCTGAGCATTGGTAATGGTCTTTATATATATATATATATATATATATATATTCTTGAGGTGTAGTCATTATTGGTAAATTCTTTATTTTCATTTACATTTAATCTATCATTAATGGTGCACAAATGTTTGTACAAAATCATCTATTCTTCTTGGATTTTCTTTGACTATACCCCTCATGGTAATAAAAAGACATGTTGCTAACTCAAAGGTTTACTCTCCATGGTATAAATGGGTGTGGGGTTGTTCATTTAGTTCAATTCACACACACACACATCATTGCATCCTAAATTGATGGTGTTGTAGAAGTTTATATGATATTTGTTGTTTTTTGCAGGTTACATACTTTTTGTTCATGAAATCTACACATTTCCCCCTGACCAGGATTGACATATCTTTTACTTAAAGAGTTATCTTTATGGTTTTGGTCCCCAAAAGAATTATCTTGCTATTTAAGTTATTCTTTTTAAGCTTATTCAAAGTTTTAATCCCTGTTACAAATAAAATGATTGTCTTTGGGACTGTGTAGGTTAGGGTGGTGGTGCCATATAAACCTAATAAACATAAAAGAATGAAATAAATGTTCATATAAGGTGTACGTTTAGAGTTCCTGAAGGTGACTAACTATATAACTTTTCATTAATTTTTCTTCGTTTGGCTTGGTTGTAGGTTTTAACATTGATTTCTCCTATATAAATTTGATGAACTCAAGTCATTTAATGTATAAGCTTTAATGGGTAAGTTGATTTCTTAATTTCTGCAACCATCTAAAGTCAAAAGGAAAATGTTGGAGTTGCTTTAATTGTACTCTATATTTTTAATGTTTCTATGTATTTAATTATCTTATACAGATTAAAAGAGAGTTTTGGATGATTTTTCGTTCATTGATGGTCCATGTAGGTGTGAATGTAAGACAATTAGAGTTTGGAGATGCATTTTACTTGTTTATTAATTAATCCTTTAGTTGGTCATTTTGGACAAATTTTCCCCTAATGCTGGTAGGTAATAAATATTGAAGCTGCTTATTACTTATTGCGTTTGGAGTTTGGTAATAGTGAAATGTATAAAGCTCTTGATAGTTGGGTTAGTTCCTACCTTTGTCGAGGGGCAGTTTTGCGTTTGTTGACTAATTTACCCTTGATCTGGACATGCCCCTAAAGTGAGTAATATCACTCTTCTCATCTGGTGTTGCACACCAGTTCAATGACATACCTGGTTAATATCTATCTCATAGTTGCTTACATTGGTTTTTCATTCAAGTAATTTCTTTTATATTCATTTCCTACTCATTTATGTTCATTTATTAGTTGTGAAACTGATATTGTTTTCCAGTTGAATGGAAACTGATAATTTAAGAAGGGCCTTAATCTCATACGCAACTTACAAGTAAGTTTGATGTAGGGCCTCTCAAGGTTTGTCGAAGGTGTTGGCAACTTTATCATATATATATATATATATATATATATATATATATATATATATATATATATATATATATGCTTAGGTTATTTTGTTTTTACTAACTATTGTGTGTCAGAATGCACAGATGTGGACCACTGGATGAATAGAATCAACAATCATGATCTGAGGGTATATGATATTACCATAGGGTAGCATGTATCATATAATCACACAAATTTCAGCAAAAGGGTATTTTGGTCAATTAACCTATTTTAAAAAAGGAAATTTTCGGATTATAAGGGATCATTAATTACCTTATTTTTTTAAAATTTGAATATTTAAATTAATTCTAATTAAATTTTAATACTATTTTTAATAATAACCGATTTTTATTCTGTCAGAATGACAAAAAGTCAACAATAAACTAGTAAATATATTTACGGTTTTATTGTTGCAGAATATTGTTTCATTCAAGATACTTTTTATATTAAACATGCTTAAAGAATTATACAACATATTATCAATATTAACATTTTCTAAAGAATACAGATTACATTTATTCTTAAAGATTAAAACTAAAAAATGGTTAAAAAAGAAAAAAAAAACATCAAAATCTAACAAAAACACTAATCCATTCCAAAAGAATATTATTGTTAAGAAACACTTTATACATTTTAGCATAACATATTTTGCAAGAATACACTCTAGTTCTCCATGTTTTTTCTCCTTTTCCACATCAATGGCAGTCTGTTCAAAACCTAAATCCACAAAAAAAAAAAAAAAAAAACATAATCAACTTTCAATTATTAAAGAATTCAGAGCATTCTAAAAGAATAACAAGTATAAATTCTGATAAAATGTAGTAGACATCAAACAATTGTAATTTATTCTAACAACATGCATTACTGGTTATTCTGCTAGAATATACTATCGCTATTCTAATAACATGCATTACTCGTAATTCTGTTAGAATGCATTACTAGTTAAACAAATATACTTGTTGTTAATAAAACATTCTTAAAGACTTTTTGACAGAATGCATTTATATAAATAAATTCTGACAGAATACACACAAGTTTTAACTTATATTCTAATAGAATTTACAACGTCTTTTTTTTTTTTTATAAAATAAAAACAACAAAATAGCATAACTACACATATTAATATCAATTCTAAAAAAATATTTCATTTCTATTTGTTGCTTAAACTTAAATTCCTTAACAAGTCTAACAAAATATTATTTACTTTACTTCTAACACAATATTTCAACACAAGTATAAACATGTTACCTTAACATATTCTGACAAAATCTTCCCAATAAATCCAACATATCAAACTTGCCTCATTTACACAAAAAATTTCTCTTCTTGACATTATATCAAACATTTGGAAGACATGTTTTATTATCAAACACTTGGAAGGCATGATAGGTGATTAATTGGTAAATCTTGAAACCTGTGAAAAACATGAAAAACAAAAATCTTGTCTCTTAGGACTTTTAACAAAGAGTGGGTAGACACTAAACAAATAACAAATGTGTTTTTCCAAGTTTGAATAAAAACATATAGATACATTGTTCTGTGTGCTTTGCTTTTCAAAAACATAACAATTGCAAAATATTCCTTTTTTTCTTTTTTTCGAAAACAATCAATTCTTTGTTAAATATTATAAATAAACATTACTTATAATCACTAATTAACATGTTAAAAACAATAACTGTGATATTTTTACAACGATATATGATTTTTATATAAATGTTAAATTAATTATTATAATAAACGTACCTGGAGGAGGTGGAGCACAAAGTTCCAAAGCCATGTCTTTGTGCAAATTAGCTTTAAAGATAATATTGCCTTTAATTGCCGATTTGTCGGCGGTGGAAGAATAAATGAGTGACGGTGGTATTTGAGTGTGGCAGAGTCCCACTCATACACTCTTGATTATAATTGTCGATACAAATCTTAATCGCCTGCTTCATGTCAATCTCGATTAAGGCTTGATTGCTTCGACGAAATGGATGCGAAGAGAGGAAGTGGGCAGCGGTGATGGTGATGGTGTTGATGCAGATGATGAACGTGTTCTACCACACACAACTAGATCAAATATATTTACTTTATTTCCTTAATTGCAGGATTTCAATTAAATGATTTCCTTAATTAAAAGTACAAAATGTCCAAAATACCCTTAAATGATTTATTTAATTATTTGTTATTTCTAGAATTCTCATTTGTGCATTTAGGCACACAATAGTTGCTAAAAACATTTGAACCTATCTCTCTCTCTCTCTCTCTCTCTCTCTATATATATATATATATATATATATATATATATATATGTGTGTGTGTGTGTGTGTGTGTTTGTGTGTGTGTGTAAGTTGTTATGATTTAGCTTTAGATCCATTTTTTTAATATCTCGTAGCTAGCAATGGTCATTGAAGCAAGAAGTTTTGAATGCAGTTAAATTGGCTTTGTTGTTTGTTGAATAATAAGATAAACTGTGAAAAGGGTGACACAGTCATTTTCATAAATTATACATATGGGTTGTTTATTCTAAATGGGTTTAGTTTGTCTTAAATTTTGAAGAATGGGTGTTTTTTTGCTAAAGATCTTAATAGCATTGAAGATTGATGGCAGCTGAATCCCCCACGGACATTTCCAGATATATTACTCAAAAGAATCGGCACAATACGCCTAATCGATTGGATTTGCGAAAATTATGTCCATATTGTTACAAACATACGATTCACGGGGAGGTAAAGAAATAGATCGAACCGAGCACCTGTGCCCTTATCTATCTTACAAGGAAAAGGAAAAAATGACATTATATATAACATATTTAACATAGTTAAAGATAATTATAAGCAAACCAAATCCTATTGTTTTATTCTAATTAGAGATACGGTTGAAATAGGATTTTAGGGATAAGAAATAAACTAACCAAACCATGGATAAATCCATGCGAACTTTTCTTAAATCCAAGCAATCTTTTCGTAGGCGTTTGCCCCCGATCCATTCGGGGGATCGAGTTGATTATAAAAACATGAGTTTAATTAGTCGATTTATTAGTGAACATGGAAAAATATTATCTAGACGAGTGAATAGATGCAGTTATTCTTGGACTGAAGAGGATGGAGGGGGTAAAGTGTAAGGGTTGTAAGGTGGGTGGATTATGGAGTGAAAGAGTTTTAAGAGTTGTGAAGGACCATAGCTTCTGCCACATTCCATCGTCCATGACAACAAACACCACCTCGTTCTGCCTGTAACACAACATTTAACCACAATGTTCTTATTTGCATGCTTTTCCAATGGACTACATTACAATTCCTATGATGGAAAATGATAATTGATAATAAAAACATTCTCTTTCAGAAGTTGGTTTGATTGAGTTGTGCACACATGTGTTTATATTTGAATTTGACTTTAAAGTATGAATGAGTTTTTTTGCTTTACAAAATTATGCACAAATAACGTCAGGCCTAACTTTTCTCTTTTACTCGATTTGTAGGTAATGGAGGTGGAGGGTATGCAAAAGAGAATGGTCAAGCTAATATAAAGTCAACCCAAGTCTTGGAATGTACTTTTATGCTTATACATGTCTACTAAGATCTACTATATTAATTTACTTATTGTGTTTTTTGACTGTTCATGACTTGGTTGACCTATAATTAATGATGAGAAACAAATTTCTTTAAGATTAAGTAATGCAACTGATTTATGATTCATTGTGATTCCTTTTGATTGTAGCGTATGTATGTGCACCTTTTTTTTTTCATTTTCTTACAAACATAAATTTGGTTTAGGTCCATTTAAACTTATGCTTTTATATGAACCCAATTCCGAATGTGCCTGAGTTGAGAATAAGAAAGCTGGTGGCAGTGATTATTTTTCTGTAAGAAATGTTCATTTACAACCTTTTCTTTTAATAAGATATTTCATTATCAATTAATTATTTTAATTAAACTAATAAAATGAACAAGAAATATAGTGTCGGTTTACTTCTGACATAAGAAAGGATTCGCACAAAGCATCATATTTATTTTTCATAGATAACTTCTCCAACAACTACTTTTGTACAATGTTTTTAGAATACATGAAAGGTAGTTTAGATTCCAATATTATATAAGTCACATGTTAAACTCAAATTATATTATAAAATTATGGAAATTGTTCTTTTGAAATTTTCATGTATTCATGTATTTAATAACTTTTCATTTTCTGTTCCAAATTAAATGAACTATCAATTTTTTGGACAATCATAGACAATATTTTCTAATAAAAATATAAAAATAATATTTGTTTACTTGGTTATTATTAATTTTTCATAATAATAGTTCAATAATGTTTTTTTAAATAATTAATGTAATAAGATTTTTATACAAAGAATCAAATATAAAAATATATATTTTATGATAATATGATTATTTAAGAAATCTTTTATAATAAAACTAAAAATTAGTTATATAATGATGAGATATGATTTTACATTTTCTATATTTAATTATTTATTCAAATATTAAAAAACATTTGAAAAAGTTTAATTTTATTTATTTTGGTATTTTTTGCAATCAAGACATAATGTACGTTTCAATCTACAGTTAAAATATGTGTTGTGGTTTAAAAAATGAAAATAAATAAGATTTTTTAATCAACGTAAAAAAAAACTTATAAAATAGTGTCATTGAAAGGTAAAATATATTTATTGTTGTATTGCATATCTTTTGAATACCACACTTACCGAAAGAAATTTTTAGTTCTCTGTTGAATTCAAACCAATCACCAAATAAAACCAATTTCTCTAATAAACATTAATAACTACAAAAAAATTAATCGTCGAAAAGAAACTGACATTGAAAAATAAACTATCCGTTATTTAATAAATGAAACTAATTGATGGTCGAACCTATTCATGGATCCCGCATTGAAGACCGCTGCATACATTTTTACATTTAATTTAATCGTAAAATAAAAACCATATCGCATTAGGAACTATTCCGCTCCTACATCTACGTACATAGCTAGAAACTATTTGCCAAAACGAACCATCCGACACAAAACAATCCGCCAAAAGGCAGAAACCAACGAAAATGAAACCAATCGCCGCATAAAAACAATTTATCGTAAGGCACTATCTCACATCGCCGCATCGCGCGGGTACCCTACTATATATATATATATATATATATATATATATATATATATATATATATATATATATATATATATATATATATATATATATATATATGAATCAACCACCTCTTCTTTCGTCGCGTTTATACGCCGGAGCGTTTTGCAGCAAAAATAAATGATTGTATGAGAATGATTTTCTTATTCTCAATCTTTTTTATTTTCTCAATTGAACTTACCTCTTTCTCTCTCTCTCTCTCTCTTATATATATATATATATATATATATATATATATAGAGAGAGAGAGAGAGAGAGAGAGAGAGAGGTATTTGAGACCATGTTAATTTTATAAGATATGGAGACACGATCATAGCCACTCATATCGGAGATCAAAAAATAAAAAGAAAATCTAAAATGCAAAATAAAAGGAAAAATCCGAAAAAAAAAATTAATATTTTTTTCATTTAATTATCCCAAAAAAATAAAAAAAAATTATAAATAATGTAACATCATAACTCTATTTCGTAATTAAGGAAACAAGTTTATTTAATTAATATGAAAAATTATATTATTAGGAATAAAATTCTAAAGAAATAAGATAATAAATAGAACGGATAAAAGACATTAGATAAAATTTAAGTGATTAAGTGATAAATAAAAATAAGGTTGATTGTTCAAGTCCTTCAGTGGACATAAGTGAAATAATTTAGAAGTAGTTTAGTATATTTGTCATTTCAAATAAATAAATAAATAAAATTAAATAAAGTCAAATAACATCCAAAAATAGTAATGATAGATGTTATTAAATTCAATGGCTAAAAATGTCATAGTTTAAATCTGTCAAGTGTCAAGAAAATTGTTTTTGGGATAGAAACCGTCATTATGGGAAAGTTGAGGGTAGAAAGTGAAAATTACGAGGATTTTAGGCTTGGATCGGCTCTAATAGAAAGGGGTGGGGGTGGGGTGGGGGGGGGGGGGGGGATTTTCCTTGTTAAGGTACCCTTAAACCTTTTAGTTAAGCCACAAATCCAACCCTAATATCTATATTTGAGACATAAAAGAAAATAAAGATAGGGAACCGAGAAAACAAAGGAGATCAAGAAAGGGGGAAAACGAAGGAAGAAAAGAGAGAAATATATTAAAAGAACTACTCAGTGGTTGTCATTAGATCACCTTCAAGGTTTGTAATCTTCTTTTTAATGCCTTACATGAGTATGAGTGAAGAAGAGAGGCAAAAAGGGATAAAAAGTTTTGATTTTCAAAGTCAGAAAATGCATGTCATAAAATGAGTGAAACGATGGACTTAGGCCTGTGATTTTCTAAATCTCTCTAGCCTATTTCGTACTTCATAAATAAAGCTATGTTTTTGTAGTCTTCGAAGGAAAAACGGCGGAGAAAATGTTGATAAAGATTACGAGAGAGACAACATGCCCAGAGAGATGTTAGGCAGAAAAAAATACTTTAGTATTGTTTTGACGCAAAGTTTTCTCATGGAATAAATAATTTCAGACATCATAGGTAATAAACTTTCTCCTTTGTATTCTTCTAAAAATGTACTTATATGTGTTTCCTCTCTATGTATTAATGGGTTGAGCCATACCCTAGACAAAGTTTTGATTTTATGTAAAAGTCCTAGTTTCAAGCCTCTATTTAGACAAATAATTAAGCCATTAAGTCAATGTAATTAATATATATTAAGAGCTTCTTATATGAACTTTTAATATAATAAAAGTTCTAAACTTAAAGCTTAACCATCAAGTCATTAATGGTACACCAAAAGTGACTTAGAAGTTATTATGATCAATCTTTCCAATTCTGCCCTTCAACTTCTAAAATTCGTACAAGGCTATCATAACATCTAAAAATCATGAGAATTATTTTAATGGAAACATTAGTGTGTCTACTTTCTACTAACTTTAAATCATTTTTTCAAATTCCAACTCCTTGAGGAGTAAAATGGTAAATCTTCTCTAACTGGTCAGTGATGTCACAGATTTCATGCATAGTATTCTAACAATCATAATAAATTAACTAGGACTAAAAATGCCAAAATTCCAAAGACTATAGTTAGTTATGGATGTCTAGTTTCTCCCATATAAGGGTCTTTATTTAATTCCTTGTAGATCTTTACAATTTATTCAAAGAGTGCAGAGGGGTCTACAAAGCTACTGAAGCTTTACATCAAATTGAGACATGCATAATTAATTCTATAAAATTTCAATTCACAAAACGTTAGAGGCTACGGTTAAAGTATAATGTCTAGTATACATGAAATTTTCATAAGATTTGAATTTTAATATACTAGAGTAAAAACTACCACCTTTACAAGTGGGTTTAGAAAGTAACAGCTCAAGGTTGCTAACTTGTATAATTAATATAAAATCAACCTAAATTCATTAGAATAAGATCTTTATATTTCCTAAAATTTAAGAGAGGGAAATAAATGAAAATAATTTTATCAGAACCTAATCATGAGTTCAAAGTTAAGAAATCCGGTCCCGAATAGAACACTATAATCAAAGAAAAGTTAAAGTAATACAAATATAAGCATTTTAATGTATAGTTATGAAGCACAAATTAAGTAAATGTTATAATTGTTGTGTAGGTGTTCAAAAAGAAGAAGTTTCATTTACCTATTGTAACCAAGGTGTTTCAATTTATCAAGAGAGGTGAGTTACACTAACTCCACTATTATGTATACATTAGTTATTTTATGTGTATGTTGTCCACAAATACCCTAATCCGGTAGAGTGGATAAGGATATGTTCTTGACCATGATAGAACCTTCAGGGGAAGTGATTAGTCCCTAGTATAGTGGTGTCTAAGATAGACCCTTTTGGGGATCACCCTGCTGATGTAGAGTTGGTACTAACTATTGTGCTAGGAATGTTTATGTTTTATGTGAAATGTGATGGGTTATGGATGTTACATCAACAATTCTCAAAGAGGAAAATACTTAACAATTAAGAATCTGGGCACATGCAACTTAAAGGGATCTATGTCTTTCACATAAAAGCAACATACTTTAAATTAAACAAAACTACTATAATCCTAATGAAATCGAAATTCATAAAGGAAAGTTACATACCTTTTGATTTGTTGTATCTAACAACAAATCAACCCAATCTTTTTTCAATAGCTCTTTGAAGGAAGCACCAGAAATCTTGTGGCTATGATGATTCACACCCAAACCCTAGCAACTAAGGAAACTTGAAGAGAGAGAGAGAGAGAGAGAGAGAGAGAGAGATGAGAGGGGAGGTAGATTTCGGCTATACTCTTGAGGTATCAAGTCGTCGAAATATGGTGAGGTTAAAGCTCTATTTATAGCTGCATTAGGAAACCCTGAAAATCCTAATTTGAATATAATACTATTATTTCAAGTTAGGCAACTATACAATTTCCTAATTATCTTTAAGGAATATTCTAGAAACCCTAAAATACCTCTCCAAGACCTCCCGCCACCTTGGGAAGGTTCTGGAATTCCTTTTGTTCAACTATTGAACAATTACAGCTTAGGTCCTTGCATTTTTAATTAATCCAACTAATCCTAAAATTAATTCTAATTAATTTCTGATTAATTATTAATTAAATAATACTATTTATAATTAATATATTATTCTCATAATATATTAATAAATCATTTATTGCTATTTATTAATCATTTCATAAATCAATAAATCAATCTCCATCTCTCTCTAAAAGTCATCCTATTCAATTAATAGGTTTGAGGGCAATCCAAAAGGATTTCACTAACAATTTAAGTATATACCAATTTAGTTATTGCCTTATTGGTTTAAACACCTAATCCAACAGTCTCCCACTTGGATAAGTTTATAACTAAAATTTCTAGTATAACTTCTAAATTAATAGCAAAGGGTGCTTCCCACAACAACTCTAGTCTTTGATCTGATCAGACAATAGTTTTAAGATAAGTGATCAAATATTTCTTCGTTCTACAAGATATTATATGGATGCGAGGTATATATTAGAATCCATATCACTGTCTTAAATTATGTTTCCCGATTTCCTAATTTGTGATGAACTAATAAGACTTACTAGATGAACACAACAATTTAGTCCTGGCTGGGCCCAACACTATAAGTAAACACCAAATCACCAAGGGGTCCAAAGATATCGCTTTTTCCGGTTAGGGCAAAAGAAACGAATAAACTTTGACTCATATGCTTGTATCCTTTACTCACAAAATCATGTATACCACTAAGTTTTATAACATCAAGTTACTGATGTGTTTACATAACACCAATGCACAAATGACTTGTAAATTACAACTCATATATCTTCGTTTTAAGAATATAAGATATTATTATCTTAGAATTACTCGTGATAGAATCCATGAAGTAACTCTCCGAGCGTGGGTTTATCTAATACTCAAAATCTCCATTTTCTAAGCACTCATGAATGTTGCAGCAACACGATTGCTATATCTAATATCATTAGAAAATGTACAATCTAATTCATGATAGTCTTCATTTACTACTTACTTCCGAAAGTATGAGAGACTGTGGAGTTTCGAATAATCAAATCATTCAGGAAGTAAAACATGTAAATTGAAACACAAGAATAAATAATTGACAAAGGTAGTAAACAAGTTATAGATTATCTTTATTATTTAATCACCAAAATCAATTATATTTATTTTTGTTACAAGTTTCAAACTAATCAACTACCTACTAATACTAATATCATCTCTCAAACCAATGCTCATAGCATGTTCACTATGTTTAACCCTACTCAGAGCCTTCATGAAAGGATTTGCAGGATTGTCTTCTAATGAAACTCTCTTAACCATGAGATGCCCGTCTTCAACTCCATGTCTAATGTATTGATACTTTATATCGATATTCTTGGATCTACCATCATCCTTGGGTTCTCTGGTCAAAGAAACTGCCCCTTCATTATCACAATAAAGTTCCAATGGCTCCTGAATGGTCAAGACGACTCTGAGATCTTAGATGAAGTTCTTCAGTTAAGCTGCCTCCTATGATGCTTCACTCACTGCGATGTACTCTGATTCACAAGTAGAATCAGCCACTGTATCCTGCTTGGAACTTTTCCAAATGACTGCTCCTCCATTCAACACAAACACCTAGCCTGATTAAGAACAAAAATTGTCTTTATCTATTTGAAATCTGGTGTCACTATAACCAGTCACTCTCAACGTATCATTGCTACCAAGGACTAGAACCAAGTCCTTTGTCCTTCACAGATACTTGAGTATGTTTTTCACTGCTATCCAATGAGCTTTACCAAGATTTCCCTGATAGCGGCTAACCATGCTCAAGGAAAAAGACACATCAAGCGGAGTACATATCATAGCATACATGATCAATCCTACAGCCGAATCATATAACACTCGACTCATGTCAACTATCTCTTCATCTATACTAGGACTTTGAGTCTTACTCAATTTGGCATTAATCTGAATAGGTAGCTCTGCTTTCTTAGAATTTTCCATACTAAACCGTTTTAGTACCTTATTAAGTATGTACTCTGACTCAGACCAATTAGTCTTTTCTTTCTATCCCTTAAAATTCTTATCCCAAGAATATAGGCAACTTTTCCTAGATCCTTCATGGTGAAACACTTCCCGAGCCAAGATTTCACTTCTTGCAAGGTTAGAATGTCATTTCCCATAAGGAGTATGGCATCAACATACAATACTAGGAAAGTTACTATACTCCCACTAGCCTTGACATACACACAAGACTCATCCTCACTCATAAAGAAACTAAAATCTTTGACTTTCTCATGGAAGCAAAGATTCTAGCTACGAGACGTTTGTTTCAACCCAAAAATGGATTTCTCAAGCTTACACACTCTATTGGGATACTTTGCATCTACAAAACCCTATGGATTATTCATGTAAATATCCTCAACCAACTTCCCATTAAGGAAAACGATTTTGACATCCATCTTCCATATTTCATAATCATGAAAGGCAACTATAGCGAGTATTATCATAATAGACTTTATCTTGGCCACTGGTGAGAAGGTCTCATCATAGTTAATCCATGGGATTTGAGTAAAGCCTTTCGTAATTAGTCGTGCCTTGAAAGTGTGTACCTTTCCATCCATTTCGGTCTTCTTGAAGATCCATTTTCAACCCACTATCTTTCGACCAGGTTCTGTATCAACCAAATTCCAAACTTGGTTATGATACATGGACTTGATCTCGCTGTCCATTGCCTCTTTCCACTTAGCAACTTCAGGGCCTGCCATTTCTTCCTTATAGTTAGTTGGTTTTTCTAAATTTACTAGTATACGATCACTGATAAAATTGTCACTATTTGTAGTTATATGGAAACCATAGAACTCGGGTGGCATTCTAACTCTACTAGAATGGCGCAAAGGTAATGAATTGTCAATGGCAATTTCATCCTCTGGTTGAGCGGTAGTATCTTCTAAGGTTCCTTAACTAGTTGACTCTTGAATCACTTCAAGGTCAATTGTATTCCCACTTTCTTTTTTGCATATGAGCTCTCTCTTATGAAAGACTCCTCTTCGTGCTACAAAGACCACGTTCTTGCTAGATATATATAGAACAAATATCCAAAAGACTTTTTTGGATAACCAATGAAAATACATCTCTAACTTCTAGGTTCCCTCTTGTCATGAGTCTCTCGTCTAACGAAATCTTCACAACCTCAGACCTTGATATGTGCTAACAAGGGAACTTTCCCTGTCCACATCTCGTGAAGTGTTTTGGCAACCTTCTTGGTAGGGACAAGATTGAGGATATGGTAGAATGTCTCTAAGGCATACCCCCAAAAAGAAATGGGAAGATAAGCTAAACTCATCATGGAACGAACCATGTCTAACAAGGTCCGATTACGTCTCTCAGCCACACCATTAAGTTGTGGTGTCTTATTAGGAGTCATTTGTGAAACTATCCCACATTCCTTGAGATAGTCGTGGAACTCGATACTAAGATACTCTCCACCTGTATCAGATCAGATCATCTTGATCTTCCCTCCTAATTGATTCTCGACTTCATGTTTAAACTCTTTGAACTTTTCAAAGGTTTTTGATTTATGTTTGATCAAGTAGATATAACCATATCTTCTATAATCATATATAAATGTTACATAAAACTGATTATCATCCCTTGTGGTGGATCTGAAAGGCCCACACACATCTGTATGTATTAGATCCAAAAAACCTTCACCTCTTTCACAAGATCCAGTGAAAGGTGATTTTGTCATCTTGACCAAAAGACAAGATTCATATTCATCATCTGGCCTTAAGTCAAATGATTCCAACACTCTATCCTTTTGGAGTTGGGGGATGTGTTTCTTGTTAATGTGCCCAAGACAACAATACCACAAGCATGCCTTGTCTAAACCATTAGACGAATCAGTATGAAATACACTATAACCTAAGCTATCAACACAAATCTCAGTTTTATACACACCATTACAAGGTAAAGTTTCAAACATAAATATACCATTTTTAGAAACCAAAATTGAACCATTCACATCATTAAATGAGTATCGAAAACATTTTCTAAATAGTACATGAAAAGCAATAATGTTTCCCATCATTTATGATGAATAACAACAATCAAATAAGTCTAATCTAACATCACCACCAAGCACAAGACTGTAAATTCCAATCTTGGTAATAGGAGAAGATCACTTATTGCCCATGATCAGGTTTATCCTTCGATGATCCACCTCCTTAATTTATCTTAGCCCTTGCAAATCTGAACAAATATGAAAACCACACCTATATCAAGGACCTAAGAACGAGTTGATTGTGAGTTATTAGTTTGAATAGTGTAAATAACTGCTGAAGATGGATTCACTTTTCCATCCTTGATGTCCTACAAGTACTTGGGGCAACTTCTTTTCCAATGGCCCTTATCATTGCAATAGAAGCAGGTGACCTCATTGGGATCACTAACAGAAGGACTTTCGGAATTAGGCCTTGCTCTTAGGCCATTGCTAGACGACCCAACATGGGCCTTGACCTTCCAATTTGTTTTAGGAGAACCTTTCCTTTTCTTTCCTTTGTTTTGCCCAATGGAAAGGATAGAAGCACTAATAGGAGTAGAGTTTTGATTTTTCTTCAAACCCGACTTATCTGTCTGCAACAGGTTGTGGAGTTGGGCCAATGTGGTCTCAGTATTGTTTAAATAATAAGCCAATATGAACTTTTCATAACAAGGTAGCAAGGATTTAAGGACCATGTCAATGGCCAGCTCCTTGTCAAAGTTCACATTAAGCCTTTCAAGGTGCTCCATGTATCTTTGTATCCTTTTCATGTGATTGCAGACTGACTCCCCTTCCTTTAACTTGCAAGCCATGAGGCCCTTGACGACCTCATACTTTTCTTGACGAGCTCTCTTGGGAAACGTTTCCACAAGATCTAAGTTCATCTCGTAGGGCTAGTAGTCCTTAAAACCTTTTCAATTCTGGAACCACGATGGTGACCATGATACAAGCAACCTTTGTTTTCAAGGACATACTTTTTGCCCTTGTATCGAAGAGCCATCTTGATGTTACGCATCCAATCATTGTAGTTGGTGCCATCCAATGTCACCTTGGACACGATCGAGAGTAGCGAGAAGTTGTGCGAAGAGTTTTGAGAAGCAGAAGTATCACCAAAAGTAGACATAGACATCTGTAGAGAAAAATAAATATTATTTAGATGACAATTAATCCTTAATATTTTAACCCATAATAAATATCTTATCGCCAATTTATGAAGGTAGGTAAAGCAATTCACCAATTTTAAACTATGAAATTGCTAGATCGTTTGAGATTTATTGAATGACATGTTTAATCTCAGATTACACTCTTCTATTTGTGATTAGGATGCCGATGATCACAAACAATATGTAAATAACCATGCAAATATGCTTGGCACTCTCAATGTCATTTATCATCTCTAATTAATGTTTTGGTTAACCACATGCGCTCCATTAACAATGGTAATTCTCGAGATGCCCATTCCTACTCTTTATATTCACTATTAGTGTGTCGGTTAACCACACACGCTCCACTAACTACATATAAAATATAATGTGCAGTTTCATGGATTAGCATACTTTTCACATTTTTCCTAAAGTAACTAAGAGTAAGATTTTTTAAAAAATAGTACAGTTACTTTATATCATTATACTTATTAATGAGATTATGTCCTATCAAATCCGTTCGGCTAACGACCCTCCACCGTACAAGAGGTGGGTGACAGTGGATACCTAATGATGGTCATTTTATAAGCCGCTTCCTTAAATTCCCCTTATAGTATGGTTTCGTGGATGAGGCGTACTTGCAATTTGACTGACTTATTCTTATACATATAATAATTACAACTTAGGTCCTTGCACTTTTAATTAATCCAAATTAATCCCAAAATTAACTCTAATTAATTTTTGATTAATTCTTAATTACCTAATACTATTTATAATTAATATATTATTCTCATAATATATTAATAAATCTTTTATTGCTATTTATTAATCCTATAATAATTCAATAAATCAGTATCGCTCTCTCTAAAAGCCATCCTATTTAATTAATAAGTTTGACGGCAACCCAAAAGGACTTTACTAACAGTTTAATTATATACCAATTTAATTATTGGCTTAGACATCTAATCCAACAAAATGTGCTATGTGTACTATGTGTAAGTAAGTGATATATATATATATATATATATATATATATATATATATATATATAGAGAGAGAGAGAGAGAGAGAGAGAGTAATGTGTGTGCTCACTAATTGTTATGCTTACCCATTGTTATTTAATATTTTCAGGATCGTTAGGTGCTAATAAAGGAAAGAGGCAGGCGTGATTGCATGCGACATTCTCTTGAAGATTTATAAAATTACTATATTATGTTTTAAACCTGGGATGTTTTCTGCTTCTGCAATATTTTTAGAAATATTATTTTATAAAAGTATGGTTGAATGTTTTTGAAACTTTAATTATATTTTGAAAAAGGATAAAGATTGTTTTCGCTTGTGTTTTTATAAAAAGAATTGGGTCGTTACAAGTTGGTATCAGAGCATGGTTTGAGGGCTTTAGACATACACTTGTATGTTTAAACTTAAACTAAGGCTCAAAGTTTTTCAAAAAGTTTCAAAATAAGAATTTGAAAAATCCAAAATTTTAAAGTTCAAGTTTGAGAAAGAGAAAGAGAATGTGAAGCGTGCAGTCATCCGGAGCTTAAAGGGTAGTAAGCCACTTACTCACAATAAGTCTTTATGTAAAAGTGTTAAGATTTATGTAATGTTTATGCTTTACATGCTAGAATTTCTTAGTAGGATCATTAAGTGATTATGATGCTTATGTGTTTATGATGCTTACGTACTTATGATGTATATGTGCTTACGTGCCTTATATGTTCCTTATGTGAAGCATGTGCTTTAGTAATGCTCAGTTAGATCCTTATAGGCGACATGTATCTTGAATGCAATGATTGTATACATCTAGGATCATACAGGTTTAGAGAATTAATTTGACCTTACTTCATGTTCCTTGTTTGGTTGTGGTCTTAGGGTAGAATCAACTTCTCAAAGGCCTATTTTGATTCAAGGGTATGCATCGTCATGCATCCATGGTTTACGCTTGATTATAGGAGAAAACTTGAGATAACATAAAATGCTAGAGTAGGAATGTATCCTCATGATGAGTAAAAGATAATAATGTAGGATCCGATGGAATGACAATTGCGGAATTATGAAGTAATGCATAATCGAAAGACACGAATTAACATTTAAGCACAAGATGTTACCAATTTAGTTAGCACCTTAGACATTTGAATCCAACACTATGATCATATAAACATCTTAGGTGATACTCAAAATTAAAATTATTGATAAAGGTGCTTAATATAGTGGATATGTTCATTTTGATCTTGTAAGCATCTAAGGTGATTCTCTAATTCAAATTCTTGACATGATGCTTAAAAATAGAAAAAAAAAACTTATCTTTTTTTTTTTTTTTTTTTTTTTATCTTGTAAGCATTTGGGATGATACTTAACATTATAGATCATGAAAAAAAAATCCTTAGGGAAGTTAAAATTGTTTTAGCTGATTTTGATCTTGTAAGCAACATAAGGATTACTCAAAATTAAGTGTTTTGAGTAAAAAATATTTTATTTGGAATGACACTAATTATATCTTTTTTTTTTGTGTGTGTTTTAATAGGAACAATTAATGTTGAAGATATTAGAGTTCAACCTCTTATCTATTTTTGAAATGGTTTTTGAAAGCAAATCCGAGAGAAAATTCGAGCAAATAATGTTTTTCTTGGTGTAACTATCTTATAAGAATACAAAATAATGGTTCAAGACATGGGAATGACATACAAACTACAATGATGTATGTTTGTGTTAGCAATTTTCACTTTGGGATATTTTCAAAGTACAATATCCTAAATAAGAAAAAAAACTAAATACACATTGTAATGTTATCTGTGACGAATTTTTAAAATACTATGTTTCAATAAGATATATATTGACAGTAGACTATTGTAATAAAAAGAAACGAAAGTACATTGCTATTTCTTGCATTCAAGAACCCACCTTGTAATCTAATCAATAAAATATATAACCAAATACAAGAAATAGCGATTTAATTATAGATTTTTTGAATCAATAAGTAGCTAAAATAAGTTTAAAAGCGGTGGACTCATAAAAATATTGAAAGTAGAATGTGTAACAGAAAGTTAGAAACTCTTAACATTTTTTGCATACATTTTCGAACAATCCATCTGAGCTCTTTTTGTTAATGAGGTGGAATTTTGTCCAAATTAAGAATTCAAAATTTATATAACGACTCTAACTTAAAAAAGTTAATAACCAAAATAATTTAAAAAAAAAAAAGGAGTTTTATTTACATTTTAGCGCCAATAACATTGCTATTTTGTTCAATACGTTTTGTCAGTTAATGCGAAAACAAACAGAGATCCTCTCATCATCCTCCTCAAGTTTTCAGAGCGCTCGATTTCAGTTTTTTTAGGTTTTCAAAGCATCGGAATCAGCAACTCCGTCAATTCAATGGAAGGCGGAGGCGAGGCAAATGACGGTGACGGTGCCGTCACCGATGGATTAGAAGTCGACGGAAGTGACGATGTCACCATTAACATATGGTGTTCTGGAGGTATCAAGTTCGTCGTTCAGGTGAGCTTGGATTCGTCTGTCGAATCCTTCAAGTCTGTGATTGCAAAAAGCTGTGACGTGCCTGCGGAACAGCAGCGTTTGGTCTATAAAGGCCGCCTTCTCAAAGACGATCGGACACTTCGGAGTTATGGTATTCTACTTTCTTCAAGTCCTTACTGGTTATATATCTATATGTCTATTCATTATGATTGAAATCGTAATTGCAATCTGAAATGATTTTGATGCTATGATAATAGCTCTTATCCGATCGTCGATCGATGATATAATTGCGATTAAATTTGTTCAAATGCTTTGATTCGTTGTGATGGGGACTATAGTTGAACATTTTCTATTTGTGATTCATAGATTTGGAGGCAGAGCAAACTGTTCACTTGGTTCGTCGTCTTCCACCTGCTACAGTTGATTTGAGTGAATTTACAGAGTATCAACAAATACAGCAACCAGGGATTCAGAATCTCATCCGCATTAATCAAAGTACGCTGGAACTGCTAAGCACTCATCCAGAAGCTCTACGCAACGTGTTAATGAATAGTCCTCGATTTCGTGAACTTATGAAAAGGAAACCGGCTTATGCCCGCATATTCAGTGATCCTGTTATCTTCGGTGCAATGGCTGACTTTTTAGTCATCCGTGAATTGGCAGCAAGAGTTCCTGGTGGTGGCGGCGGCCGTAGTGGTGGTGTTGGTACTCGAAGGCATCCTGCTGGGACTGATAGGTCTGTGCCACCTGTTGGCTTAGGTGGACTTGCGATTCCAGGTTTGGAACGATTATTTCGTTTTCCCTCTGATCCCATTGCAAGGAATCAGATTATGCAAAATCCGACTATCTCGCAGTTGACTCAGGATTTCCTTTCAAACCCACAGAATATGAATATGGTTTTTGCTTCCTTTTTCATCAGCTTTTAGATTTATTTTCTTGTTGGGCTGTAGCTGCTAACATGTTTCATTCACTAATTGGATACCTGCTACAATTTCACAGATACTCAATCCCAGATTCGGAGAGATAATGCAAACCCCTGTCCTCAATAGTCAAAGTCAACCGACTTCACCAGATACCATGCAGGTAAGTTAGCTAATGCTCTGTGCATCTAACATCTATCTGCAAAATGCACACACATTAGTCTGAATAAGGAAATATCTCATGTAAAGCCTTTTATTAAAGAGCATAGTCTTAAGATGGATGATAACTGAATAATCACTTTTGAAATGGTCAAAAGCAAACCCGTTCTCATACACAACAGTTACCAAGATACTCATGCACAAAATAAATCCACCTACACATAATATTAATACTCTCACATCAAATAACACATGTCACATATATATATATATATATATATATATATATATATATATATATATATATATATATATATATATATACACAACATAATATATACATATACAACGTGATCTTGTAACATTTGACTCATTTGTTATGTACCTAGTTTTAGTATGTGTCTTTGATGATACTCAAGAAACTGAAATTATGGTAAATAAAACCCAAACTTCACCCTTTTAAATTATAACTTCCTTATTTAGTGCCAAACACTCAGTTTTCACCTTAATATCCACCTAGGACAGATAAAAGACTAAATAAGAAGATAAATACTTATGGTATTTCATGTTGTATTATTTTTATTCTTTTCTTGATGATGCTGTAATAAATACTCTTGGTATTCCAGAAAAAAATGGCATTGCATCAGTCTCCTTCATACCTACTTGGTGAGCAACAAAGCACCAGGTAAATTAGTTGAAACTGTTGTTTGTTCAAAAATATCTTGATGCCAGATTGTGAATTGTATGCCCCTTATATATCTACATAGTTTTAAATTAATAAAGATTTTATTATATATGATAATTAATAACTTTGGGCTTTAAGTTTTACATAGTTAATAACTAATGAAGTTTGGATTTTTGTATGCAGGGGTGAAAGTCAAACGAGTGGAGACACAGGTATTTCTTTTTCCAATAATGTATGTCTTCACTAAACCAAGGATTTAGTGCTTCAAGTTGATAAATGATAATGAAGCATTATTTTTAAGAGATTATAGATTTATATACACATATGGACTTTTTAAGGTTACCCTCTTAGCCATGAATGTTTAAAACATGCTAAATTCTCAACACACCCCTAGTGGTTTCCCTGCCTACATGGCATCCACATAGGCAAAATCTGATCCAAATGGATGCCACGTAGGCAGGGTAAAGGGGTGGTTAATCAAGTCAAAATCGTGTGTTTTTGGTCTAATTTAGCATTTTTTATGGCTAAAAGGGTAAATCTCAAAAAGTTGTATGCAAATAAAATTTCTAGTATATATATAGCATTTATACATAATTTTTTAGCAGCATTATTTTAGATATGAAATCATATAGAACCAAAATACACATGAGAACCAATAACTCAATCTTGGCTCTTGGATTAAAAACCTTTTAGCAACATTCTTTTCGACCAGTGAGCACGCTGATGTGGCGTCCACATGGGACTGAGTTAACATATTTTTTGAATTGAAACAGGAACTCAATCTCAGCCCTTGATGAACACTTTTAATGGAGAGAAGAAGTGTATGCTAGTGAATAATGGTAACCACTTTTTTCACCATATTATATTATATCAAGTATAAACAGTTAACCTCTGACGTGGCACTTGTAAATGTTGCTGACTCAGCAGTGGGCCCAGAAGAAGTGTATGCTAGTGAACTTGCACAACTGCAAGCAATGGGTTTTCATGATACCGATCAGAATCTAGAAGCTTTGACCGCCACCAAAGGTAACATTCTTGCTGCTGTTGACCGCCTACGTGGCGGTCAATAGAAGCTTCCGAGCCATGTATGTACTAGAAACCATCTTGCATATATTGTGTGGACATGTTCTTTGTTTCTTGAAGCTTTTTGCCTCATTACATGGTTTTTGAATTGGATCTGATTTTATACTACTTGACAATAGGGTGTTTTGGATGTGTTAGAAAGTTTGGTTATTGCAATTTGGTTTCACAATCTTAAGATTGATTTTGCTATTGAGTTCTTGATTTCGGTTTATGACATATATATGTCCCTTGTGCACCATAAGTAGTCATTACCAATGATCCTTAAACTCAATATTTTTGTATACCCTATTTATTTGGTCTCAACATGGGAGTAAATTTAACCTAATAAGTTGACATGAACATATGCATTACCAAAATGGAGTTTAGGTCTTTAGGAAAAAGTGTTTAGATTAACTTATTAGGTGCCAAATACAATATGTTAATAATTGGTTTCTAGTATTTGTTAATCTACTTATATATGTAAAACGACCAAAAAAGACATAGGTAAAAGGATAAATTGGTATGTGTATCGTTAGTCTATAAAAAAAACACCACTACGATCCATATGGTTTATTAGGGTTAAAAAAATGAAAAAATGAAAAATTAGTTTTCACATAGAATGAACACTTACAAATAAGTTAGAAAGAAACAATCTCAAATGAACACTTTTCATACTTAGGGGGTGTTTAGAATAGCTTTTTGAACTCTAAAGTGTTTTTGGGCAAAAATGTTTGTTGACTTATGGTGATGATAAAATGAGTTTTTAAAAAAATATAAAGTATTAACTTTTGTGGTGGAAAAATCAATAAATCAATAAATTATAAAATGTTTGGCTTAAAATCTTATTTTTGAAACAATTAAGGTTAAAAAACTAAAAGAAATTTCAAAAAGTCAACTTTTATATGTTATTCAAATCTCCCTTTATTTATTTATTTTTTAAATAATAAAAAAGTCATTGTGAAAAATGTTTTTAAGATTGCCAAACATTTTTTTTACTTACTGATTTTTCACAGTTGAGGATTTATTGGAAACAATTAAAAGGTTGAGGTGTTTTTTTTTTTTCGAGAAAAACTAAAAAAATTGATGACAAAAATCAATAAGTTTATAAGTTAAAAAGTATTTGATTTAAAATCTTATTTCGAAGTAATTTTGGTAAAAGGTTAAAAAGAATTTCAAAAAGTAAACTTTTATATGTTTTTCAAATCTCCTTTTTTAAAACTAAAAGAAAAATCATTTTAAAAAGTTCTTTTGAGATTATCAAACACTTTTTATTTATTTATTGAATTTTCAAAAAACCAATAAACCAAATAAAAAAAAACTCAAAACTGCTTATTAATAGTATGAAGTCGCTAAGCCATAATAAGCTAATCATACCTTAAATACGAAACCCCAAACACCCCTTAAATGGAAGTTAGGCATGTTGATATCAACTTACACATGTCTTCGTACTTGTATTTTTCATTGTGCTATGTTTTATGAATTGGCAAATTGCAATAAAGTTTCATAATGTAACTTGTATGGTTTACATTTTCTGGTTTTATGTCGAATGTTGAATTAGTTATTACATTATTATTATTATTATTATTATTTTGGGGGGGAGTGGGGGGGGGGGGGGGGTGATTGGGGAGGGTTACTGACATAAAAGTCTATAAGTTTTTCAAGATTTGTCGTTTTGTCCCTGTGACGATTTAGGTGCGTTAATGCCTAATATTTGGTAAAACTTCAGGCATATTTGACTTTCTACAACTTGTCACCCTTACCTATAGTAGGTTACCACCACCATAAGTTTCCATGCTGCCACTACTAGAAGCAACCACTAACCTATGGTCGGTTACCTACCTGCGTCATCCGCTCCGCCGTAGGACCACATTAAATCGTTGTCATTTTTGAATCAACACACATCGTCTGTGTTCCTGCGCAATCAAACCCCACCAAACACCATTATCTTCCGACCATCGGAGGTACCTATGCGACTGTCCTCCCTCCTCCAAAAAAAATATCCCTTATCTCTCCCCCAGTCTGAAAAATGAATACCCTTTCGATCGCATCACCAAAAGCAACCCCTACAATCCCCTTTATTTATCCTTCCCTTACAGTTACACGAACACAATAGAGGAGGGCAGCACAAACACTACAACCATATGAAAATCAAAAAACACACACACATACACCGTGGCAACCATATGAAAATCAAAAAACACACACACATACACCGTGGGCAACAACACCTAGAGGTGGTAGGAGCAACAAGGATGGATAAGATTTATGAAGAAGATGATGTTGGCGGTGGCGGTAGCTAGACGCGACGATGTCTAAGGTTCACAATAGTAGTTGAAGGTGGGATTTTCAATTTCCTGACGAAGGGAGCAAGGCGGCATAGGTAGCTTCGGTGATCAAAAGACAATGATGGTTGGTGGGGTTTGCTAGAGGAGAGAATACGGTTCCATTGGTATGTGGATATCCGAAAATGACGTGGGTTTTCGGTTTTTTGGCGGCGGAGGATGGTGGTGGTAGCACCAATTTCTTAAGAGAGAATGGAGAAGGAGTAACGAGGTAGAAGGTAACTGGGCAACGGTGGTGGTGATATGTTTTAGCAAGTAAAAAATGTTTGAAGGGAAAAAATGAACAGTTTTTCCCAAATATTAGGCATTAACACACCAATAATCGTCACAAGGACGAAACCGATAAAACTTGGAAAACCTAAGGACTTTTATTTCAATAACACTTAGTTGGGGAGTACCCTCGGGTCTTTCCCGACGACTTCCTTTTTGGGATACCCCAAGATCATCAAGTAGAGTTCAAGATTGATTTAATGTTGAGGACATCATCGATTTTCCATGTACCATATCAACTAGCGTCTACCATAATGATTTGTTGATACAGTTCCATAAATTACTTGATAAAGGTTTAATCGGTTTATGTGTGTCGTTGCATAGAGTTGTGATTCTCTTTGTAGAGAAGAAGTACATATCAATGTGTATATATTGACTATCGAAAGTTGAATAAGGTAATTGTGAAGGAAACATTATCCAATATATAGGATCTATGATCTTTTTTTTTATGACAAACAAACGTACTCTTGCATATTACACTACTCAATCCAACGAACAAAGTAATACCAAAAGAGATAATTCCATATTCAACATTATGAATCCTCCAAGTTTGACGCCAAAGTCAAACTAGCCAAAAGTAAACGGCCGACAAAACACAAATTCAACGCCATATCATAACTATTCCTTGGTCACGTTGTGGGGATGCAAAGATAAAACAGTCACGAAAACTTTTCCACGTCGTGGTCGTCCCCTGGCCACATCGTGGTAACCGACAGTTTCCTTTAAATCTTTATTAAGAGCTTAATCCTTGAAAATCAAGGCTCAAAAACTTGAGATATAGTATTTCACAACGAGTTAATGGATAAAGTTTCCAACTTTATCCATTAGGACCTTACCAGAAGACAAGATCCTAAACCCTAGGTCCATAACAACATACAACCTTCCCAAAACATGCATGGTGTTAAGAATAAGACCAAGATACACACATTCATATTCCAACATGATTATGAGGTGATAAAATAAGCTCAAGAGGTGTTGGAGTTCTCTCAACTCCAAGGCACAAGCTCATAAGGATCAAAGGGGACATATAATCAAACTACAAGATCTAGCAAACCAAAGGTCAAGATGTAAGGTTTTTTTTTTTTTTTTTTTTTTTTTTTTTTTTTTTTTTTTTTTTTTTTTACTTACAATGGTCCAAAAATGAAGTTCGTTTGTTAGATCTACACTTGAGGTCTTCACCAAAACACTTTGCAAGAAACTTGATCTTCAAGTTCCACACCAAAATGTGGGAAACGAGCCTTCTAACGGCCAAAAATATGACCAAGAACACTCAAAGGGCTAGGGTTTTTGAAACGGAGAGGTTGGAGGTTGAAAATGATGCCCTAAATTGAGGTTATGGTGCTTAAATATGGAGAAAAGTGGAAAAAGATCATGAGCTTGGGCCACACCAATCACCACGTCGTGACACCCTTCATGTGACGTCGTGGTGCCAATTTAAAACAAACGATCTTCATTTGGCATGCCACGTTGTGACACCCCATTGTGTCACGTCGTGACGTATGGTTTTCCTTAAAAACCATGCATTTGATTCACTTATATCATCAACTGATCAATTGTGGGAAACTGGTATTACAACTCATGTGGAGTCTGCCACTGTTTTCTGCTTGGAACTATTCCAAATTACTGCTTCTCCAATAATCAAAAATACCAACCTTGACTGTGAATAAGATTCGTCCATGTCTGCTTGGAAACTCACATCATTGTAACCTGCTACACTTAGCTATTCTTTGTCATTATATTTCGGGGATGGACTCGTCGTGTAGAGTTAACAAAATTTGATCTTGTTCAACACTAACCTCGTCAATGATAGGAAATCCGGGTCGTTACAATTTACGACAAAGTGATATTATCATGATTTTATCCCAACTTAAGATGTAATTTTCACCTTCAACTTTTTGATGTCATGGTTCATTTGATATCTCATATTGTAAAAGAAATAAAATATTATGGTCTAGTATTTCTGCGATGCGTATATCCACTTGAGAAAATATGGATTTCTTAACAAGATATGTAAGGAATTGATATATACCGGAGGGAAATATTGTCGAAGAAGTAATTGAATATTGTATACTTATAAGGATTGAGATAATTAGATTGAAAAAGGTAATTCTAAATGGAGAAGAATTCCAACTTCCACTTTGTGTGTTATAACATTTTTGATGTAATATTGTGTTTTATCACAATTAACTTGTAATATATAATATATAATGTACCTTTTTGTTAATTTAGGATATTTTTGTATATTTTCATAATAAATAATAAATAATTTAAGATCTTTTGATGTATTTCCATTTATATGTTTTTATTTATGGACTAACATCAAAAAGAAAACCCTTTTAAGTTTTATGGATATATAAGTGATTTTATTTCCAATAGAAAAGTGGACCACTTTTAGTATTGGATTTTGTTTGGAGTTTACACTTAAAAAACAACTGCATCTGTAATGAATTTATTCATCGTAATAACAAAAATATAATAAAAAATGAATTTATTAGTCTTTAGGAGCATGAGTATGCAAACGCCGATGCAATTAAAAAAACATTGCCTATCAAATTTTCATATCCAGCCACCAATTTCCGTTATCCCGCTACAAATTTTTATTATCCCGCCATTTGACCAGGTATATGATTTCAATTCGAAGCTACTCTGTGAATGCGAGCACTCTAGAGAGTTAAAACCATTGATCGAAAACCCTAATACCCTAAAACGACGAGAATTCGACGCTTTATCGCCGCTATTTTCACTAGTGCCACAACAATCGATGCTCTTGAGGTACCATTTCGACTGATACTTTTTTTTTATTTTATTTTATTTTAATTATGCATATCAAGTTTTGGAATCCAGATACATGAATTGAGTAATGGATCCTCTATTTTGGTTTAATATACGCATGTTCTGATTAGAGGTTATTGTTGCATTGTTGGTATTTTTCTATCCAGTCATCAATAAACGAGTTCAAAATATATAATGTTTGGGTCAAAACCCTAAATCACATTAGAGTTGGAAAATATAACAGGATTATAAATGCTTAAAATGTGTCTAAAGATACAACATGCAACAATAAGTGGCTGGTTTCTTAACATTTTTATGTAATTTCTGATTTCCAATTTATTTTCTAAATGAACTGGATTACCAAGTTGATAGAAATAATATTGTGAGAAACATTATTTATGTTCCTGCTGGAGGAAAAAATTATTAACATTGTAAGGTGATTGATTACCCCTTTTGTTTTTACTCATGGTTGAATATTTTTTTTATGATTGCATACTTAATTTTATATTAAATGTTAACAAGCTCATGAAAGTATTTTCTGCAGCATATGGTGAAAGAACCCGGACCAGTGTAGCATCCAACTTCCAGTTTCTGTGGTGTGTTTTCTATTATGCTCTACATTTATTAGTGGATATTTTGGACAATGCTCTTAATAAACAGGTTTTGTACGTTGTTTCTTACCAACATATTTTGTATGTTTTTATCAGTCTTCCATTTTTAGTCGTGTCTAGTGTAACATCCTACTGTTGCAGTGTATGTATTTTTGATATTTTGTTTCTGTGTAAAAGCCCATTTGCATTCAGATTTTGCTTAAATGTGTTCTGTTTTATTTCCTGGTAGGTGTTGATAAGCATGATGGGAATTTATCAACAAGAAGCATACGAGTCTTCAGTTGCATATCTAGTTTGATTGGCTTGTATACATTGAGGTGTTTCAAGTGAGCAACATGTAAAAATTGATGCTTTTAGGACGTGGGCTTTGGCTATGAGATTGGTGTCAACATCTTTTAAGTAGGTTTCATATGTGAACATCTCGTTAAGGTTGGATCCTACTTTTAGTGGTGATGTAAATATGCAGAAACTGATTGGAATTTAATAAAAAGAGTTCTTTGTTTTGTATATTAAGTGCAAAAATAGAAATATAAGGGAACCTGGTTGAATTAGTATAATAAGATTTTACTTGTAAGACTCGCCCCATATAAAACCTGGTTGCCAACCGGGTTGTATTAAAACCTGGTTGCCAACCGACTTTTCCTACTTTGGCAACCCTTTTAACATTTGAATTTTATGGTATGGAGTTTGGTGGAAGGTTAAGCTGTCATGCTAGGTAGTGTTGGGCGGCTATAGAGCATCAAATTCAACATATTATGTTACCGATTTTTCCTACAATCTTTGGCAACCCTTTTGAATTTGAATTTTATGGTATGGAGTTTGGTGGAAGGTTAAGCTATCATGCTAGGTAGTGTTGGGCGGCTATAAAGCATCAAATTCAACATATTATGTTACCGACTTTTCTTACAATCTTTGGCAACCCTTTTGAATTTGAATTTTATGGTATGGAGTTTGGTGGAAGGTTAAGCTATCATGCTAGGTAGTGTTGGGCGGCTATAGAGCATCAAATTCAACATATTATGTTACCGACTTTTCCTACAATCTTTGGCAACCCTTTTGAATTTGAATTTTATGGTATGGAGTTTGGTGGAAGGTTAAGCTATCATGCTAGGTAGTGTTGGGCGGCTATAAAGCATCAAATTCAACATATTATGTTACCGACTTTTCTTACAATCTTTGGCAACCCTTTTGAATTTGAATTTTATGGTATGGAGTTTGGTGGAAGGTTAAGCTATCATGCTAGGTAGTGTTGGGCGGCTATAGAGCATCAAATTCAACATATTATGTTACCGACTTTTCCTACAATCTTTGGCAACCCTTTTGAATTTGAATTTTATGGTATGGAGTTTGGTGGAAGGTTAAGCTATCATGCTAGGTAGTGTTGGGCGGCTATAAAGCATCAAATTCAACATATTATGTTACCGACTTTTCTTACAATCTTTGGCAACCCTTTTGAATTTGAATTTTATGGTATGGAGTTTGGTGGAAGGTTAAGCTATCATGCTAGGTAGTGTTGGGCGGCTATAGAGCATCAAATTCAACATATTATGTTACCGACTTTTCCTACAATCTTTGGCAACCCTTTTGAATTTGAATTTTATGGTATGGAGTTTGGTGGAAGGTTAAGCTGTCATGCTAGGTAGTGTTGGGCGGCTATAGAGCATCAAATTCAACATATTATGTTACCGACTTTTCCTACAATCTTTGGCAACCCTTTTGAATTTGAATTTTATGGTATGGAGTTTGGTGGAAGGTTAAGCTATCATGCTAGGTAGTGTTGGGCGGCTATAAAGCATCAAATTCAACATATTATGTTACCGACTTTTCTTACAATCTTTGGCAACCCTTTTGAATTTGAATTTTATGGTATGGAGTTTGGTGGAAGGTTAAGCTATCATGCTAGGTAGTGTTGGGCGGCTATAGAGCATCAAATTCAACATATTATGTTATCGACTTTTCCTACAATCTTTGGCAACCCTTTTGAATTTGAATTTTATGGTATGGAGTTTGGTGGAAGGTTAAGCTATCATGCTAGGTAGTGTTGGGCGGCTATAGAGCATCAAATTCAACATATTATGTTACCGACTTTTCCTACAATCTTTGGCAACCCTTTTGAATTTGAATTTTATGGTATGGAGTTTGGTGGAAGGTTAAGCTATCATGCTAGGTAGTGTTGGGCGGCTATAAAGCATCAAATTCAACATATTATGTTACCGACTTTTCTTACAATCTTTGGCAACCCTTTTGAATTTGAATTTTATGGTATGGAGTTTGGTGGAAGGTTAAGCTATCATGCTAGGTAGTGTTGGGCGGCTATAGAGCATCAAATTCAACATATTATGTTACCGACTTTTCCTACAATCTTTGGCAACCCTTTTGAATTTGAATTTTATGGTATGGAGTTTGGTGGAAGGTTAAGCTATAATGCTAGGTAGTGTTGGGCGGCTATATAGCATCAAATTCAACATATTATGTTACCGACTTTTCCTACAATCTTTGGCAACCCTTTTGAATTTGAATTTTATGGTATGGAGTTTGGTGGAAGGTTAAGCTATCATGCTAGGTAGTGTTGGGCGGCTACAGAGCATCAAATTCAACATATTATGTTACCGACTTTTCCTACAATCTTTGGCAACCCTTTTGAATTTGAATTTTATGGTATGGAGTTTGGTGGAAGGTTAAGCTATCATGCCAAAGTAGGAGACTAGAAGAAGGATGAAAAAATAACTGTCAAATTTAAGTCGAGAAAACTGGTTACACATCTCTTAGAACATCTTCGGTGCCCAACCAATGTTTTGACTTTAAACTATCACAACATCATCTATTCACTAATTTTAAATATCTTCTCCAATGGTAATGTGAAAGGTCATGGAAAAATCAAAGACATATTTTATGTGGTTAATCATAGACAAATTTGTCCTTGACTGATACTTGATTTTCCAGAAGTAAAGTTTCCAAAAGGATTGCAATCTTGACTGACTTATTTGTTTATATACAACATAATTATTTAATAAAACATATGAGGAGTTTCAGTAACAAGAAGGCATCCGAATAAATACATATTATCGGGATGCATGTAGGGAACTTGACAAAAGCAAAGAACATTGATAGTACTCTATTAGGAAGCCTTCATCAACAATTTTGAAACTTGGTGCATTGTTGGTCTTTCATGTGGATTGGAGTTCAAACAAGCTCTTAAAAGATTCAGTACCGACTTCAACTGTTTCTCAACTTGTGGTGAGGGTAGTGGAATCCGATTATCTACCACATTTTCTAGCAACACATCATCGACAGAAAATGTTGGTAGTTCACCAGGATGCTTTCCCATGATCACTTCTATTGCAACAATGCCATAGCTAAACACATCACATTTCTCGGTTGCCACCATCGTATAAGCAAGCTCTACACCAAAAAAAATATGGGATAAGAACAAAAAGCAATATCAAACCCATAAGATTCTAGCATAGATACATGTATATGTAGATATACTCATTCATATATATCACGAAACTTTAGAAAATATAGAACTATCACAAAATTACATTACCTGGCGCGATATAACCATAGGTGCCAGCAATTGTGGTTGATTTTGATGAGTCCAACTTTAAAAGCTTGGATGTGCCAAAGTCAGAAATATGTGCCTCATAATCAGAATTCAGAAGGATGTTGGCTATGGAAATGTCTCTATGAATTATAGGAGGCGAGCACTCGTGATGCATATAAGCCAAGCCATTAGCTATAGCCCTTACAATATTGATCCTTTTCAACCAATCCAATTCTTTTGCCAAGACATCACTTCTTAAGATTGATCCAAGGCTTCCCTTTTCAAGGTACTCGTAAATCAAAAATGAATGGCAGGCATGGGAGCAATATCCATATAGTTTCACTATGTTTCGATGCCTTATGTTTGTTAACGCATGTACCTCATTAAGGAAACTGTTGTGATCAACATTATCAGATGACACGTGAAGTTTCTTGACAGCTACTACATTGGTAGGTTGTAGCTCGGCTTTATATACAGTACCATATCCCCCGGTCCCAATACAATATGCATCATCGAAATCATTTGTTACCTTCAAGATATCATTATACGCTAATTTTCCATTAAAACTTGTAATGGTGAAATAATCACCACTTTTTTCGTCCAATGATTTCAATGAAGACATTTTCTTTTGTTTTCGATATGCAATGAGGCCATACGTGAATAAACAAAGTACAATTGCCCCGATAAGAGTGAAAATAATTACTAGGATGACCATATCATGAAAGGAATCATTTTTCTTCTTTATAGATTTACTTTCACAAAGTTTCATTCCGGTAACATTTCCACACAAACCTGGATTGCCTTGTAGGGATGCATTCACAAAGTTGGCGCAAGGGGGAACCGGACCGGAGAGCTCATTGTAAGAAAGGTTGATGTCAATCCCGCGAGGTAAACTTGCAAAAGCATAAGGAATAGAACCAGATAATCTATTGCCAGAAAAATCTAATATTTGCAAGTTTTGTAAACCTTGAACTTCAGATGGTATCTGTTCCATGAGAAAATTCTGAGATAAATCAGGCTTTGTAAGTTGCACTAATTTACCAATTTCAGATGGAATTTTCTCACTGAGCATGTTATTACTAAGATTCAACCAGTGAATGTGTGCCCAATTACCAATACTTTTGGGTATCGACCCATTTAATCTATTTGTGGATAGATCGAGTTGAAGGAGATCACGGAAAGACCCGAATTCTACAGGTATTATACCTGAAAGTTGATTATTAGATAAGTACAAATTTAACATACTTTTCATCTTCCCGAACTCCTTTGGGATCTCACCAACCAAATTATTTGAAGACAAACTAAGTCTGTGTAGTTGAGTTAAATTTACAATGTCTGAAGGAATAGAACCACTAAGCTGATTGGTGCTCATATCAAGATCCAAGAGAGACTTCAAATTCCCAAGTTCAATAGGAATGTCACCAGAGAGTTTATTCTGGTTTATATAAAGGTACTCCAAAGATGTCAATTCACCCAATGATGGAGGAATAGAACCACTAAGGTGATTATTGTTCAGAACAAGCCTAATGAGAGACTTCAAATTTCCAAGGTCAGTAGGAACAGCACCAAAAATATTATTATGGTCAAGGGAAAACCAGGTTACCCAAGTTCCCTAGTGATGATGGAATAGAACCAGTAATTTGATTGTATTCCACAGCAAGAAGAACGAGAAACTTGAAATTCCCAAGTTCAATAGGAATGGGACCAGAGAGTTGATTTTCATACAAAGAAAGGATATTCAAAGATGTCAGATCACCCAATGAAGAAGGAATAGAACCACTAAGCTGATTGGAACTCACCCAAAGATCAACGAGAGACTTCAAATTCCCAATTTCAATTGGAATGGGACCTGATATATTGTTTGAGTACAGGTATAAGCTTGTTAGCTGGTGAAAGTTCCCTATTTCAGGTGGGATTACTCCAGAAAACTTATTCCTTGAAAAATCAATGTAGACAAGTTTCGACAGGAGTCGGATTTGGGGTGGGATGGGGCCAAAGAAGTTGTTCATACTGAGATCAAAATGTGTGAGATTGTGTAGCAAAAAGAATGAAAATTGGTGGAGTGTACCTTTCAAGCCACATGAATTGAGGTTCAACCTGCGAATGCTCCCATCAGCATTGCAAACTACTCCAAACCAAGAAGTGCATGGAACGAATGCACTGGAATTCAAAAGGAGGGGAATCCATGAAGAAACCAAGGAATTGTTTGGGATTTGAAGGTTTGCTTTCCATTTAAGAAGAGTGTTGGCTTCCTCCAAAGAAGCAGAAGCAAAATTTTGTATCGGGGAGAGTATGATGATTAGAAGACCCAGAGAGAAAAATAAGAAGTTTGAAGAACACATTATTCAGGGGCGAAACACGAGCAACGTAAGAAGGGGGGCCGAATCCTATAGTGTGTCTATACACACACACACACACACACACACATATATATATATATATATATATATATATATATATATATATAAATAGCAATGCTCACAAGAATAATTAAAAAGGAATTATGTCGCATAAGATTTGTACCAAAATGACAATTAAATCGATCAATATAATAAAAGTTTATCAATGTTTATACAATCAAGTTTTGACAATTTAGCCAAAGACTTGTATATAAATATATTTAAGAAAACAGACTAAATCAATTGATTTGAGTTGTACTATGCATTCTATGACCATTAACTACAAAAGCCATTATAATAAAAAATAATAAATGTAAGACAGCCACATCATGAAAAAAGTACTAAAGTTCACAGTAACTCTTAACTCTGACATTGTGTAATCATGAAACAAAGTTATTAACAAAAGAAATATAAACAAATATATATACAAGTTATATACTTTTTAAGCCTCAAAAGCAAACGGAAGATAACAACAAAACTGAGAAGAAGAATGCGTACTTGTAGGTGGTGGGTGGGTGAGGCAAAGCGACAACAAGGGTGAAACAGGGTAGAAACGCTACTCTCCGGCCGTTGGCGACGCTTCTTTCATACCTTGTATCTCATTTTTCTTTTTAACTTTTTGAAGATATTATAACGCTTCTTTCATACCTTCTCTCCTCCTATTTTCCCTCCTATTTAGTTGTAAATGATCTTTAAAGCACAAGATCGTTCTTTACAACTTTATTGTCGCATTCACATTTATGACGGAAATTACATATTTGGTCTTATATTAATAATTTTAAATTTAAATTTAAAGTTTGTTCTACAAAGAACTGTTATAATAGATGCATTATCTTCTCTTTTAACCTTTTCTAAATCATGAGGGGCCAAGAGTAGTATTTACCTTAAACTAATAATCTGATTTAGAATTTTTTGATATTAGAAGGCAAAAAAACAGGGGGGCCATGGCCCCTCCTGGCCCCTAAAGGGATCCGCCCCTGACATTATTGTCTTTGCCATATTGATTTTAATAAAAAGAAAAGGATTGTCAGCATGTCCTTATTTAGGGGGTGTTTGGCTTAGCTTTTCACAGCCAAAAGTCTTTTTTGTAAAAGAAAAAAAACAAAAAGATGTTTGGCAAACTAATAACTTTTGGAGTTTTAATACAAGAAAAAACAACTTTTTTGAAAAGTCAGAAAATCCCGACTTTTTGTAACTTTTTGGAAAAGTTCTTTTGAGCTTTTAAAAGCTAAGCCAAACACCCCCTTATACTTGAGCTATCTTTTTCTCTTCTTTTCTTGTCCACATACTCGTAAAGGAAATTTGGGCAATATTGTCATATATTTCCACAAAAAAGCTGTCATGACATAAATCTTTTTTTTTCCTAGAACAATAATTTGTTTTAACCAATTTAGCAAGGCTCTAGGATTACAACAACACAACATATCGTATTATGTTATTGTTGGATGTAACAATGTAATAATATATAACTTAACTTGATAGTTTGGACATACTTATCTTTTATTTTTCTGATTAATGCTAATAGACGTTTCACTTAAAAGTATATTTTTAATTCATAATCTACTCTGTAACTGGTGACTTTTTTATAAGGAGGAAATGAGAAAAAAAAAATGGATTTCATTTCCACCCATTTAATTGTAAGAGAAAACATGGGAAACGGAAATTTCCTTTCACCCTGAATCAAAAAAAAAAAAAAGGCAGAGAATCAGAAAAAGTCTATCCTTCATCATCTCTGATAGTCCTAACACATCATCCTTCTTCGATTATGTTTTTTATTCCCCATTCCTCTTCATCTCTGTATCTGATTTCCATCTCCTCTTCTCATATTTCTTCTTCTCAAAATTGATTTGTATTTTGTTGGTACTAGAAATCCAAATGTGTGTGTTTCTAGTTCTGTTTGTTACTTCTTGTTCTTAGTTTTGATAATATATTTTGTTGCTTTGAGAAATCTGATTGTGTGTATTTCTGGTTCTATTTGTTTCTCTTTCACAAGTTTGATTAAACATTTTCTTTGTATGATAAATCCATTGTGTATGTTTCTGATTCAATTTGGTTCTATTTGTTTCATCTGCTTAAATTTAATATTGATTATATATTTTGAAGCTCGTATGTTACTTTTATCAAAGGGCTTATCTTGATGTTTTAATATATGCATTAACTTCAACCGTGTGTTTTGAACTACTGCCCAGGAACTGATGGTTCATACATGATTGATAATTACTAGAAGAAAACACAGGAAATGAGTTGGGAGGCATGGGGAATCAGTCTGATTAAGAGTATCATGGGGAATTGGTGCCCCGATGTTTTATGTGGTCCGACCTCACATGCACCTTCAGCTGCTAAGGAATTTCACACATATTCTCAACTAACTTTGTGAAATAGAGAAGCTATAATGGATCCAAGCGATTTTATAACATGGACATATCGGATTCACAAATAGTTCTCAGGTTTTATAGATAAATACTAATTTTGGATTGTTGCTGTTGGAGGTTGATTTTTCATTGCATTCTCAATTTTGGGTGCACTATTGATTGTTGGTGTTGTAATTTTGTTGTTTTCTATGTGTTCACCGCACATGGTGTTTTCCTTGAGCATGGTGTGTTCCTTGAATGTTTGGATTAGGGAAAAGAAAATAAATATGAAGATAATTAAATAAAGACCGGTGGTGTGTTCCTTGAACATGGTGTGCTCCTTGAACTTGTGGATGAGCATTTTGTCTAATACCTTCATTGACATTTCGTTATCAAATCTTTCTCTTAAAGTCCTTAGATGGAATTAGAAGTGCACTGTTCCCTCAACGAAATTGTTAGACATATCTAAGTAATTCTAAATAAAGTTTCATTCTAACTGCAAACGTCCCTATCAAATTGATTAAATTACGTATATTTGCCTTTTGAAATCAAATTGGTTTCGTTATTATTGTTTTAAATTATCGACCAAACTATTTTTTTTAAAAAGAGAAAATTCAACTTGGTAAACTGAAAACTTATATACGATGGAAAAAGTTGCCATGAAAAAGTATTCGTCAACTGAATTTTTGATCCGTTAAAAAAAATAGTTTTTTTCGTTATTTGAAGAATAACCGAAAAAGACAGAATTTTAATTCGTATGGTCCTTCAAAAGAATCTAAAATGAATGAATGAACCTTGTGCGTAATTAATTTAACAAGGGAAAAGAACATGATTTAGAGACTCACTGTTGTTATTATCACCTGCGGTTATTTCTTGAAATAAGCAAAAACAATACCAACATAATCAAGTGAATAACACAAGCTATAATATTTTAAACTTATATTACGAAAGGTCGTCTCTCTCTCCAAAAAAAATTATGAATTCTCTTTTAACAAATTGGTCTTTTCTGTGCATATTTTTGTGAAATATGAGATGTCATTTATAAAAAAAAAATGATGAAACTTCTAAAAAAATAGCAAGCTTTTTTAAAGATTTTTCTAAGCGCAAAGCTTAAGAGAGAAACGTAAACTGTAAGAATACAAAGTTTCCGTGCATTCCCAAAACCTTTTCAATCTATAAATACAACGGCTTAGCTAAATTAGAGGAGCTATTTACAGAAAATACAATCACACATAATTTGATAAGAAATACAAAATATACACCAATAATTATAGAGCATAATTATCGGTTAATACTCCCACGCAGTTTAAGTCAGAAGTTGATGGAGGCATAAACTGGGCCGAAACTGATGGAATAGGTGCTTCGGTAACCCTTTGATGAAGATATCTGCATACTGGCAGTCAGCTGGAACGTAAAGACTTTAATAGCACCAAGGCGAACCTTCTCCCAAACGAAATCGATATCCGACGTGTTTAGTGCGTTGATGATGCACGGGATTTTCAGAAAGGTAAACCGCCGAGATATTGTCACAAAAAATAACCGTTGCATGAGTGATTGTGACATAAAGTTCGAGAAGGAGGTTACAAATCAAAGAGACCTCGGCAATAGTGTTGGCAACTCCTCGATATTCTGCTTCGGCACCAGACCGAGAGACAATATGTTGACGTTTTGAGGACCAAGAAATTAAATTTGCACCCATGTAGATGTAATAGTCGTAGGTTGAACATTATGAGTTGGGGCACCCACCCCAATCTGCATTTGAGTAGGCTGTAAGTTTCATGGACAGAGAGGAAGAAATGGTAAGGCCCTGAGACAAGGTTCGCTTAATGTGCCGAAGAATTCGTTCGAGTAGCTGAAAGTGGGGTTCACGGGAGCATGCACGAAGAGACAAATTTGTTGAACCGCGTAGGAAATATTCGGACGAGTGATGGTGAGGTATTGGAGAGCACCGGCTAAGCTGCGGTATAAAGATCCATCCGAGAAAGGTAGCCTGTCGGTAACACTTAGTTTGGAACCAACTTCAACTGACGTGCTTACTGGCTTACAGTTAGACATGGCAGCTCATGAAAGGATGTCGGCAACATAATTTGTCTGAGACAAGAACAGACCTCCCTTGTGTTGAACTGTAATTTTGAGGAAGTGGGGTAGGGGACTGAGATCGAACATCTTGAACTCTGACGAAAGTAACCGAATGACTTGGTTATGTAAAGTATCACTGGAGGCCGTGAGGATAATATCATCAACGTATAGTAATAGGTAGGCCAATTGGTCACCCTTTTATAGAAAAATAAGGAGGTGTCACAAATGCTACTCTTGAAACTGCACTTAGAGAAATATGTTGCAAACCGATGATACCAAGCCCTCAGGTCATGTTTGAGACCATAAAGTGAGCGATGAAGTTTACAGACATATTTTGGTTGGGTTGATGAGTCAAACCCCGGTGGTTGGAACATATACACAGTCTCTTTCAAGTGCCCATGAAGAAATGCATTTTTAACGTCTAATTGATGAATGGACCAAGATTTTGACACTGCAAGACTAAGAACTGTCTGAATGGTAGTGGGTTTCACTACAGGACTAAAAGTATCATCACAATCGATGCCCACGGTTTAGGTTTTTCCATTAATAACTAGACGAGCTTTGTACCGTTCCAATGTGCCATCAGCTTTAAATTTATGCTTAAAGAGACACATATATCGAATAATAGGGGCATCCTTGGGTCTCGGTACAAGTTCCCATGTATTATTTGCCAATAGAGCTTCATATTCATTAGACATGGCAATTTTCCAGTTTGGATCGGCGAGGGATGTGAGGTGAGACTTCGGTAAGGGAGAGATAGAAGGAGTCCTTTCTATGTTTAGAGATCGTGGGACATGAGTTTTGAATATACCGGAATGGGACCGGGTTTGCATGCGGTGAGATGAGGTGGATTTTAGGTTGTTGTGTGAGGTGACATGGGGTTGAGTTGTTTGATTTGAGGGAGGGGGTTGTTGTCTGATTAATTTCAACGCAAATCTGGATGACAAGATTCTAGGGAATGTGAAGGCAGTTTACATACGTCGTGTACAAGGATGTGAAGGTTTTGAAGATGATCGTTTGTTTTAGTATATGGTGGAAATAATTTCAAAGCATGATAAAGGTATAAACAAAGAGATAAAGGAATGGGCATAAAGCTGTCATAACAGGTAAAGTATGGTCTCTATGATGTATCCTACCGTTAATGCATAGGGGTAAAAGGGGGAAACGCATGTCAGGCATTTTTTTTTTTTTAAAAAAAGGGCATGTCCAATGATTTTAATCAAATTTGGGAAGAAAAGCTGCAGCAAGTTCTATCTGAAATATAAAATGAGAAATTCAAAAGAAAGGCTGCCAACATTACATCACTGTCAAGGGTAGTTTGGTCACAACTCTTAAAATGAGTTAACATTTACTATGGAGAGATAAATGAAGGTGCGGTTGATGTCCTGTAAGTCTAAGTCTAGATTACAAGGGAATGTTGAAATGTAATCTTGTTTTAGGGTTAGTTTGGTAATTTTAATAGGTAGTTAATTCTGGAAGTGTTAGTTATAGTTATGTAACTGTCAAATAAAGAGTTGCAATGGTGATCAATCAACAAAGAGTTGTGATGGTTCAGAAAGTCACAACAGTTCCTAAGGGTTGTGTTGGTTCGGTGTCTCAACAGATTTTTGAATGTGTATATATATGTGTGAATGTAATATGTAAATGTTGTTCTTGAGTTTTATAATAAAATATTACTTTTGTGTTTAAGATCCCATCTTCTTCTTTTTTTATA
Source organism: Lactuca sativa (assembly GCF_002870075.4). Classification (NCBI taxonomy): domain Eukaryota; kingdom Viridiplantae; phylum Streptophyta; class Magnoliopsida; order Asterales; family Asteraceae; genus Lactuca; species Lactuca sativa. The sequence continues at coordinate 100,141,142 of NC_056625.2, read as the reverse complement.
TGTATGAACGTGCAGATTACAGTGACGGAGTTTGAAGTTTTTATTTTATTATAAGGAAAAGATTATGAAATCTCGAATCATAAAAGGACTGATATGTGTGTGTACAATCCTGCCTTTGCCATCCGATAAGTACCTGAAAAACATTTAATCCACAATTATAAGTTGAAGCATAGAGAGTTTCCCAAAATACCCCAAACAACAATACACATACAATGCATGCACACAAGATCCTAAATTTCACTTGGACCACCTCACAAGGCATACAAGATGTATGGACTGCTCTACCGAACCTACAGTTTACTTAGACTGGCCAACCTCACAAGGCCTACAATAGCTAGACTTGTGAGGCCTACAACACAAAGAAGGACACCCTCAACCCAACCATCCATAATATGTAGACATATTAAAAAAAAACAATAATTAACCAAAAAACATAGGCAATCATATAGATTTAGCAATCTAAAAGACCACCACACCATACCAAAATCATATACACAAGGATCAGTACAAACTATACTGTACTATACTGAGACAACTCACCTCGTAAGCTAACAGATATCAATACCGCCCACACGAAGGCAAGAACCGACACTACGAGCCACTTATTTATCGAATAGAGGCAAACCCTCAATCCATGGCCTCAAAATCATCAAGTTGACACAAAGGTCAACATTGTGAAAAGTTAACGGTCAAAATGAAAGTCAATGGTCAAAAGTCTCACAACTGGCGGCCACGCCATGGCTAACCTTCTGCCACATCGTGGTGGCCTTAGCACAAAACAGTTGCATAGACTGTCTATTGTCATGTCGTCGATGCCAATCCTCCACGTCGTGGGGACTGTTATGCTCTTCTTAATGTATTAAGCTTTAAATCCTTCAAGCTGCATATCCATACTTTTCGGAACAATTTCTCACACCCAATGGAACATAAATGTAACAATTTCGACTTTTGGCACCGATTGTTATTAACGAAAAGTGGCTAACGTCGAGTTTAATAGGCATAATGTATTAAGCCTATTAAACTCGACGTTTAATAATAGGTGAAAACGCGAGGTGAAAACGCGGACCACGGAGTGCCAGACGTGTGGCACAAAGTGGCTGGGAAGACGTAGTCTACATATGCATGTCGTGCACCCTTTTTGCACACTGCACACCACAAAAATCGCCTATAAAAGGGCAGCAACCCTCATTATCTTCCTCAACACCTCTTTTATCATTCTCTCTCGATTTCCTTCGGTTCTAGTCCATTTTATCTTAGTTTTAACATCCGACGAAGCCCTGCGATCCTTGGAGCAGTAGTAGTTAGCAAGTAGGAGTTCCGCTAGTGTAATTTCCGGACTTTTGTCTAGGAAATCTCTGTAAGTTAAATTACATTTATCCTTATTTCAGTGTAATTTATGTTAATAGTCATAGTCCTTGTTATGAAACTATAAATAAGTAATTCCATGTCGTTATATTGACTGATCAACTTACGGGAGAAGTGTCTAGAAAGGTCATGTTGGCTTGGTTGTTGGATTTCAGAAAGACTATATGTCAAAATGGTCCTGCCTCCCAACTTCCTTGCTTGGCTGATCCTTACTTAGGTCCCGTTTGATAGTTGCTGATTGAGAAAGTGTTGACTGAAAAATGCCTGTCTGGGTAAGAAATCATGGCCGAGTAAGAAACCTTGTAGTTTGATTGTACATCTGACTGAATGTGCTTATTGATGAAAAATGACAATTTTACCCCTGCTGCTCTATACATTGTTTTTCGACAATTCAAACAATTCATTTTTTGACAAGATTCACATTCATTAATCAATTTAAGCAAGTGATGGATGAAATTGAAGAATCAAGAACACGGGAAACTTGAATGGATGAAATCAAGTCGCCTATAATAGTTGCTTAACATTTGAATACAAGGTCAAAAGTCAAAACTACACTTTTTGTGGTAGGAGCCTGCATGTTATAAAGAATGTATGAAAATGAGGAAAAACTAACAATCTACAATCATAAATTACAGTTAACATGAAAGTTTTTTCATCACATTAAACAATAAAAATGCAAAAACATTGTATAGTGTATGTTCTGTTTAAGTGTGGAAATGAGTAGTACATACAGTTGTGCATATAGCCCTATCATAAAATTTTTGAAAAGTCCTATAACATGAATTTAGACTCAATCTGCCACCGGTTACATAAATTAACATTTGTTGTTAAAATGTGATACATACGAACAAAAGGCCCCATGGAGAGCAGATAATAACTGCACCTGTTATAGGAACATCTTCCCCATCTTCTCCAAGATACACCTGATACATAATTACCCAACTTATCATAAACAAAATTTTAGTCAACAAAACACCAAAAACTAATCTTATCCATCAACAACCCAATCTTTAGTCTAGATAATAACCCATCCACCAAGATACGTATAACTGTTCGTATTTCAATATATAAGTAACATGTATGACTTGCCAATTGCCATTAGTAATCTTTCAATAACAAACAAATTTGAACTTTGAAGCATGGACTTAAAAAACGTAAAGAATGGAGAATAATTTTGTTACACAGCTTGTAATACTCACATAACACAGCGTTAGGAAACAAAATATAAAATATAAATTAATGCAAGATTAAACGTGAATGGATGAGATTAAAACAATGTTGAGATGAATTATTGATTAACAACTTTTCGATTAATGATTCAGCCACAAAACAAATCTCTTGATTCAATAAATTACAACATAACAAATTGTATCACTGAACTAAGTGCTCGATCCAATTGAATACCAACAAGAGAAAGATCGAGAATCATGAATTAAATCAATTTGACTTGATAACAACTGATGCGTAATACAATCGAGAACAAAGAACGAGGACACGAATGATCATAATCCAGATTATTTTACTCGATTCTTGATATACACAGTGAAATAGAAATCGATGTGAATACTAACATCAAGAACGGATACAATATCAATCCAACCTAGACATTTTCAAAAATGAAATCGATAGAAATCGGAATCCATACATTTTCAAAAAAAGCGGAACTTGTAGAGAAAAACGCATACCTAATGAGAAGAGGAAGAATGCGTCGATCGGTGGGGCTGTGGAGGCGCTGAAAGAGCAGCGGTAGGGCATGGGCACAATTGGAACACGCTTCTTTCTTTCTCACTCAGGCAATTCCAATCTTCTTACCCAGTCAGATTTTTCATTCCGAGCCAGACTTCCGAAATTGTTTTATCAAACAGCTTTAGCTGACCGAGTCAGCCAAAAATGTCTGACATGACTCGGTCAGATGTATATCAAACACAACCTTAATAGATCTTGATGTAGACAGTGGGATTAGTGAAAATCTAGAGTATTGTTATTCACCGGGATCATTACACTAAAACTCTGTATTAATCATACCTTGGTCACGTCAAAAGAAAAGCTAAGTGCTAAGGCGAAGTTCTGGCCAAATTCCGAGGCATCCACTTTTATCAAGTGAGTTCACGACCGCTATTTTACTCTTTTAAATGTTTTACAGGGGGATACATGCTTATCAAATGATTTTACAAAAATGTTTATGTTATAAATATAAAATCATTTCATAAAGCTAGATGCCTTAGGATAACGTAGCTATAGATATTATGCCTAGTCGTAGGCTATGATATTATTCTTAAGAGTTATGAAGCCCGATAGTCTAGGAGTAGATAATATCTTGATATTATAATGGCCAAATTTGTAATAAACCTTAGTACCAAGGAATTACGCTAGACAAATTTAGGGATATGCACCGTACTTAGATGTTACTCTGCCCAAATATCCCGTTAAAATAACCATAGTTAGGATATATATATATATATATATATATATATATATATATATATATATATATATAACGATTTATATATATTAGATAATTATGAGATAATAAAATATAATTATCAAATATATATATATATATATATATATATATATATATATATATATTATATATATATATATATATATATATATATATATATATATATATATATAGCTAGGTTCATGTATTCTAACTATTTATTGTATGGATGTAGGATTGATTGTGAGCCAATCATTTTAAAACCATGGATAAGGGTAATTTAGTCATTTGAATTAAAGGTGAATTAAATATAATAATTAATCTCCTATAATCATGGTGCCTGCCTCCCGTCTCTTTAAAACAATCAACAACATTGTATTTTCCCCATTCGAAATCCCTAACCCTCCGACAATCGAAAAAAAGGAAAGGGCTAGTTCCGACAACAATACTGCTGCCCACAAAAATGTCTTCCTCCTATGCCTCCTCATCCTTATTACGTGAAAGACCTTGTCTCCTTCTACAACCACAACCACATCGACTCACCGGGCCTTCAGCCTATCTGGACCATTCTCTGGCCCTTCGTCCTGATTGGTCTACATCATAGCCTTCAATCTATTTGGGCCACCCTGGGTCTCTTGGCCTTCATTCTTTACTGGTCCGCCTCAACCCAACCGCACACACAACATGTCAACATATACATAACAAATACACATACAACATATCGATATAAACATTACCGGGATTGTTGACTGGCAACACAAAGCAGTACAGTCTCAACCCAACCACACTACGTCAACATCTACAACCAGTAAACATATAACCAATAAACAGATAACAGGCGGATCAGACAGATCACTAAACATAGCATCATCCTATATACTATATACCAGGATACTGTTCTAACAGATCACCACAACACAAGGCATATTATCACATATCAACAGTGACAGATCCCTTTGGGGGCCAGGAGGAGCCATGGCCTCCCCGGTTTTTTGCTTGCTATTTATCATATCCTTAGCCAAAATATATGTTTGGTTTTGTACCAAAAATGAAGACACTGTAGGTGAAATTAAAAGGAATGAAACATTAAATAAACATATTGAAGTCTTCTAAATCAAAACAAACCCCCTATAAAATTGGTAATCCAAATCAAATCCTAATATGATATTGTGAGATTTTATCATATCGTTAAATAGTTAAACAAATCTCAAAAAATTCAAAAACAAAGAAAAGAAGTCAAGTGGGTTACTACCGGAAACCGCTGCTCTCCGTCTTCTTAAACATAATGTCAGTCAATCATCACTGCCGGAAACCGCCGATATTCATCACCTTAGAACTCATCTCGACCATTGTTGAACGCCATCTCCGGTAACTACTCCTTACTATCTATTCTAATGCTCTTCGTTCCTTAGTTGACCCTCTTTTCTTGTTGATATTGTTATTAAGTAAGAAAGTGTTTTCTAGTCTAATTTAACCATAGTCTTCTCACTTTATGATAAAGGTATGTGCTGTCAAAATCTTGAAGAAAAGATGGTGTTTCGCTATCAAAAAAATAAAAATAAAAATAAAAAAGAGATTCTTGATATTTTATGAACTTTTGAAGATAATTTATTTGTTAATTCTTTTTTTTTTTTATAAATACTAATATTTATTAAATAGTTTTGATTTCGTTATTTTATATTTATAATTTAAGTTGATTTCTTTTAAATTAGTCATTGTAACAGTAACCACTTATATGACCACAATTACTTCTTCTATTAAATTCTAGTTATATACAATTTTTTATAAACGTTTTCTTTTAATATGCTAATAAGTCTTTTCCCATAACGACTTAATACCTTTTTATTTGGTTATGTTTTAAAGTTTTGTTTTGGACCCTTCAATTTTGATGTTTGTGTTCCGCCCCTGCATATCAGGATATCTAATGCAATCTTCTGGCCTTGGTGTCTTCGACCCGCAAGTACAGTGGGGAAAAACTGACCTCAATCTGCTGATAATCAAATAACTGCTCGGACCGCTGAACCAGATAGCATTGCGCCAACTAACAATGAATACATTTTGATTAATAATTAACCCAATAACCAAAATCTGATGCCTAATCCATAAACCAATTTCCTAAAGGGTAAAATATCATTTTACCCTTTTCTTACTTTTTCCATAACCAAGGCCCAGCCCAACATGCATAAAAAGCGCAAAACCCAAAATGGCAATCCAAAGCCCAAATCAAAAGCGAAAAAGCCCATTATGGCCCAATAAGCTGATTGGTCATAAAAACCATCATGGACCTATTTCCAAGAAAACCCTTAGTCCATCCACGACCTAAATTCCAAAGACCAATGGCCCAACAACGCCTAAGTCTCAAAAAGACCAAAATGGTAAACTGGGGAGTACGCCCCGCCTACCAGAATGGTACACCCCATGTACTCACCCTAGAATGATAGAGTATAAGCGGTTGATGCACAAAACCTCCATTACGCTGAGCGTACTTCATGCATACGCCGAACGTACTCATAAGGGACCAAAAATCCATATAAAGCTCTTAATGGTTAAGCCAATGACATTCAAACTCAGGTGTGACCCTAATGGGATGTCTTAACACGTAAAGTTGGCAACTTTACTCTTTTGCATGGCTTAATGGGACCAAATCCTTAATAACATTCATAATAAACATCCAAAGTCATGCATGGTCCAAGATAACTCGCCAAGATGACATTTTTATGAACAACAGACCTCCTAAAGGCCAAGTGCTGGAACATGGAAATGCTCTACAAATTATGAGTGATAGTTAGGATAGAATATCCCATTAATGTTTGTAAGACTCCCTTTTACTATATAAATAGAAGGGGATGGTCAATGTAGTGAGTGTGCACCATAATATAGTCTTCTATAGAGAGAGAGAGAGAGAGAGAGAGAGAGAGAGAGAGAGATAAACAGAGGATGGGGTCTGTCCCCATCTAAAGATAACTTCACTTTAATATTGGTATCTCTTTCTTTCTAGTAAATTATCAGATTACTCATCTTTGTGTTCTTCATATGAGTTTTTATCGTTAATCATCAAGATATTCTTATTCTGTACAAGTCAATCATTCAAATGAGTTCCTACAATTAGTATCGGAGCCATACCTTGAAGATCTAAGTGGTTATTTCAAGGGAACCACTCCTGATCGATTAATTTCATCTTGTGATTTTTTGATTTTCATACAAAATTTTCTCAGTTTCGCAACCGGATATTTTTATAATGAGTTATCTAATTTAGTGTTGATTCAAGTTTTTTCAAGCTTTCCAGAATAAATGCCGCTGCTGATTGTTTTAAATTACTGCTAAATATCCGGGTTATCAATGTTTTTTTTCTTGCTGCTGGAAAAGAAGAAGAAAAAGATAACTTGATTCTTGAAGAAGATACCAACAATCTTTTGAGCCCATACTACTAAAAAAAGTATTTTGTACAAAAATATGAGGTATGTTGCTCTTAACAAAAGTATTTTGTAAAAAAATATGAGGTATGTTGCTCCTGTTTAAATATTGACATTTGTATTTATTCATTATTTAATGAAAACTGTACAAGTTACATTTTGGATGGTACAAATCGTATATGCGTCAATACGAAGATGTTAACTTTATTTTTCCAAAGTCCAACCATTAAATTGGGATACCCACGTACATTGGTGGAGCTTTATAAGGGTGCCCCTTATTTTTTAGTTATAAACAACCCTCATACTTTCATTTTATACATTTTTGGCCTAAAAGTATAAAATTTTAGATTGATGTTTGTTGATTTAGATTTAAAAAATTGTTTGTTGGTTTAAATTTTAAAAGTTGTTTCTTGGTTTTATAAGAAGATTTGTTAGTTATAATGATGTTTGTAAAAACACCTAAAAAAAACTAAAAGCAAAAAAAGAAAAAATATTATATTAAATAAATAAATAATTAATTAGTACAGTGAAGGTTCTAAAATGATTATGAATATAGCTTTACCTTTTTGTTCACCGTTGTGTGAAAGAAAGAAAGGAGCATCATATATTTAAAAAAATAAAATAAAATATTAAATAACCCTATATGATAAATATGTTTAAAACTATACAGTTATGTAAATAATCTTTTCAAAAACATCTATGTGTAAATAATCTTTTCAAAAACTCCAAAAACCTATAAGGCAGACCCTTATGTTGTCAAAAACTTCAAAAACCTACACCGATGACCACTACGTTTTAGGGCGTGTTTGGCAAAAGTAGCTGTTAGCTGGAAACGGGTAGCGGGTAGCTGGTAGCGTGTAACAAGTAGCTTGTAGCGGGGAGCTGTAGCTTTTATTAGTTATATTAATGTTTGACAAAAGTAGCTGGAAGCTTTTGAAATATATAAAATTACATAAACGGACACTTGATTAAAAATAAATAAATATATAAATATATTTTTAAGGATAATTATGGAAATTGATTTCAAAAGCTCAGAAGCGTTTTGTTAAACACTACATGCAGTAGCTTTTAGAATCGCAACGTTTTGTTAAACTAAAAGCTAAACGCTTGTTCTGCCAAACAGAGGCTTTTGTTTAAACTAGAGCGTTTTATCAAAAGCTAGAAGCTAGAAGCTCCCAAACGCTTCCAAAAGCTCCGTGCCAAACACGCCCTTAGTATGAAATAAAAACTCACCGAATGTTTTTCCTAGGAAAGTTACACCATGAACCCTTCATGATATGTACTATTTTCATCTCACACCCATACCCACAACAATTTTACTTTTAGCCCCTCCAACTTTGCATATTTTACATTTTTCATCACAGATGCTTCCCAAACTCGATATTTACATGCCACCGCAGCTTAGACCTGCACATTTGCGGTCCCAGACCGGTCTTAAAACAGTTCGGTCTTTTTGAGGCCGGTCTCGGAACGGTCCGGTCTTTTTTCAGACCAGTCTCGTTCGGTCTTTTTCCGATCCGGTCTTTTTTTTTGGACCGGTCTTTTTCGGTCTCGTCTCTCGGTCTTTCTATACGCCTTTTTTGGTTCGATTTACAAGTTTTTTTTGTTCAGTTTCGGTATTTTTCGATTCTTTTGTTTTGATTTCGAGTTTTTTCCAATAATAAATATGAGAGGATCACCAATATAACAAATTAAGATTTATTAAAAATGATAATTTAAATTTAATAAAAGAAAAAGATAAAATAAATTAGATAGTTTGTGATTAAAATTTTTATAATTAACACAAATATATTTATAAAGTTTGGTTACAAGTCTATTTTTTCAGATCAGTCTCAAACCGGTCCAGTCTTTTTTAGGACCCGAACGGTCCAGTCTTTTTCGGACTGGTCCGGGACGGACTCAAACCGGTCTTTTTTCGGTCTCGTTTTACACTGGGTCAGTCTGATCATTTTTGGGTCCAGAGTCCGAGACCGGTCTTTTTGTGTAGGTCTACCGCAGCCGCAAACTTTTTAAGACTTTCTTTTTCAGCCCATTTTTATCTAATACTCATTTAACTTTTTTTAAAACCAATTATTTTTTTAACTAATTACAATTTTTTTTTAAACCATTTATAATATTTTAAAACCAATTATTTTTTAACACCAAATACTTTTACGAACACTTATTATTTTTTTTAATACCACTTTTTTTCCTTTCGTTAAAGCCCGAAGCCCAACAAATAGCTTAGAATTTTATTTTAACACCATTTTTTTAATACCAATTCTTTTTTAAAAACCAATTATTTTATTTTAACACCAATTTTTGCCACAACCCAACATATGATAGTCAGTTAGTCACATTGGAATACTTCTTGCTAATTTGTAACACCCAAAGTCAGGAAGGCCAAGAAAGGAAAGGAAACCCTAATTTTAAGGGACGACTCGTCGAGTCCAAGGAGGAACTCGGCGAGTCCGAGCGGGATCCGGGTCAAGGAGTAAGTGACCGACTTGGCGAGTCGGCCAAGAAGACTCGGCGAGTCTGGTCTGAACGAGGAAAACCCTAAATCCGGGACTTGGAGCCTATTTAAACGTCTCAATCTCTCCCCTAGGGTTCCTTTACCGCCTCTTTCACCCAAAACGTCGAACCCTAAGCCCCATTGTTGCTCATTCAAGCTTTCAAGCCATTTTTGGGTGATTTGAAGGAAGAAGAAAGAGGGGAATCATGGAAGCTTCAAGGATTGTCCTTAGATCTGGAGTTTGTGAAACCTTTATGAGTTATTCAAGGTACTAAGTCGTTTCCTTCATGTAGATCTATTCTAGTTGTGAGTTTTGGGGCTTTTTAGCCATGATTAGTTATCCATTTGAGTTGGAAGCCAGATCTGAAGTTGCTACTTCGGATCTAAGCATATTTTGGCCTTGTGAAGCATAAAGTAACTGTCCTTGAGTTGATTGTAGAGCCTCCTTGCCTTAAACCCTAGTTTATGGTGTAATTAGCCTAGATCTCCTTCTCTACACGTAAAGTTTGCAACTTTACGCGAGGAATACGCTTGGGAAGGGTAGATCTACAGTTTGGAGTACATGCATGACTCAGAAGTCCTCTGTATGTATGAAGATCTGAATGGACTCCATGAGTCCTTTGAGTGGACTCGGCGAGTAGCATGAAGATTAAGAGCAACTCGACGAGTGGGATGAACAGCTCGTCGAGTCGGATGAAGATTGCCTTGTACTCGGCGAGTCTGTTCTTGGACTCGGCGAGTCAGGACGCGAAACCCCAAACCCTTCGAGTTGAGACTCGAATCAGTGAGTCGAGTGGAGACTCGGTGTGTTGGACAGGTCAGGACTCTGAAATCAGTAGACTCGGTGAGTCATGGACTGACTCGGCGAGTCGAGTCGCGAATGGAAAGACTCTGAGCATATGAACTCGGCGAGTCAGTAGGCAGACTCGGCGAGTAGGGTTGACCAGGAAGGTTGACTTTGACCAGGACTTTGTCATTGACCAGAGTTGACTTAGTTGACTTTCAGGGGTCAGTTAGACTAAGTGTTGCATTGATATTGGTAGCTCGGGGAGCTAGTGGAGCAGGAGTTCAGAGAGTTGCCGGGCAGCAGCTAGAGGGGTTATCAAAAAGTTCAGCAAAGTGCAGGTGAGTTTCCCTTTTGTGTGAATGGGTCTAAGGCCACAATGCCGTCCTATGTAGTTATGAGTAGAGGACTCGGGGGTTAGCCCTAGGCACAGTATGCTAGTATGATATTCAGGACGAGATCCAATGATAGCAGGCGGGTGCCCAAGGAATGGTTTGTGTGATAGTTTATAGTTGTTGTCTGTGTGATACTTGTATGTGCCTGGTAAGAAGGTGAATGTGGGCGAGGCCCTGTAACTCACCAATAGCAGAGTGTGGATGGTGTTCCACATCTCATTAGCAGCAGATCAGGGGCGAGGCCCAAGTTAGGGAAGGAGTAAGGGTGGGCTGGGCCCGTACCTCACTATCAGCAGGAGTATGGACGGGGTTCCATGACTCATCAGTAGCAGGACAAGGGTGAGGCCCAGAGACAGGCGAGGCCTTAGGACAAGATCCGTTAGTATGTGTTTAGCTTATGTGTTGTGATATATTTATGTGCTATTATATGTTAGCGGGCGAGGCCCTATGACAAGCGAGGCCTAAGTGAAACAGATCTGTATCCGAGTGGGGCTCGAAGCCAGGCGGGGCCTGGAGCGGCGGGGCCGTTGTAGTGGGCGAGGCCAGAGGTAGAGGGCGAGGCCCAGGATAGCGGGCGTGGCCCAGTATGTGCAGTATGTGGTTATGCATCGTATGTGGTAGGTTGGGGAACTCACTAAGCTTCGTGCTTACGGTTTTCAGTTTTGGTTTCAGGTACTTCCGGTAGCGGAGGGAAGAGCTCGGGGTGATCGCATGGCACACACCATAGATTAGACAGCCTGGGAATGTTTACTCTGATAACGAACATGTGTTTTGGAAATTAACACTCTGATTATGTTTTGGATTGACGATTTTACTTTAAGTAATGTTTTATTAAAAGAAATTTTTAGTCTTGAATTTTGGGTCGTTACAAGTTGGTATCAGAGTCTTGGTTTGAGGGATTCAGACAAGCTCTCGGGTGTGTCTGAACTCAAACTGAGGAATTGGTATAGAAGTTTTCAAAATGAAAAGACAGATTGTAAAAAGAGAGTTTTGAGAAAGAAAATAGTTTTAGAAAAGCAAAAGAATTCAGAGGTAAAAGAATTTTGATAAGAGAAAAGGGTGTGGTGCATGCAATCGGCCGAGCTCGAGTAAGTACCCCAAAATACCCATACAAGTTTATGTTATGATTATCAGTTAATAGAACAACATGCTAGATTAGGACTAAGGATCTAGGGAAGATGTCTTATGTGCATGTTATATGTGCTTTTGAGCTGCATGATAGTGCTGATTAGACAGTAGTAGGATAGCATGTTTAGGTTATGCCTGAGTTTATGAGTTTGTGTTGCATGCTAGTACAGATTCTTGGTATGATATTATGATTGCTTGAGTATGTTATGGTTAGATTTTCCCTTGTCTGAATGCTGCTTGCTTTGTGCAATGTGGGATTTCGAGTGATGGGAGTTAGCCATTAGGTGGATACGTCACGTTACATGTGATCAGGGTTGAATAATCTCAGAGTGCTGGATTTAGCCCTATTGCACAGCTATTGTTTGAGTCCAACCGTTATAGGGACGAGTCTTTTACTCGAAGGATTATCTGAGTCTCGTCACATGTGATAGTATCCAGGTAATGGCTAATTGGCATCACAAGGAGTCCTTCAGCAGTCGAGGACTGGTTTGGTTTGAGTCAGAGGTTTCCCTATGGCAAGCCTAGGATGAAGTAGTGCTGGGAGCAGTAGTGGTAGAAAAGGGACCTGGTGGAGTCGAAGCAGTTCCTGAGGAAAGTACGGATAGATGTGGAAGGTAGTATGGGCCCGTACTACTGAAAGCAGAGGATCCGTACTCGATTTGGGAAAAGCTGAGATGAGACCGGGGAACTTGTAGTGTGTGTGTGTGTGTGATCCCTCCGTAGTGATGTGTATTTTGATGGTTGTGTGTTATGCATGTCAGCATGGTGACATTGTGAGAAAGACCAGTGGGCGGATCAGGCGCCGGAGAGGGATCAGGCTCGGGTTCAGGAGCCGAGCAGCTCAAGGAGCGAATGAGGGAGTTGATATCAGCCGAGGTTACGTGCAGTATTCTAGATTAGACTCCTGTGATCTTTGGCACGGTCAAGGAGGGTATATTGGAGATTTTGGATTAGAGGCTGGGAGCCTTCCGTACGGAGATGATGGCTTTGATGGGAGCGCGTACCTTGACATTTCGAGAGTTCAGGGCTTGTGGGGCACCAGATTATCATGGGGCTAGGGATCCCATCGCTAGCAGCAGATGGTTGGCGGATGTTGCCAATGCATTCCGTACGAGCCGGTGTCCTGAGGGGGACAAGGTCAGACTCGCTTCCTGTCTTTTGAAGGATAGAGCGAGGGATTTATGGGAGGAGATTGGTCATGCTTTGGGGGATGATGCCGCGTTAGACGCGATGACATGGGGTGATTTTTCAGCCAGGTTCAGGGCGGAGTTTTCGCCAATTATTGAGGTGCAGCAGTTGGCATGGGAGTTTCAGGATTTGACGCAGACCACTGAGACTGTGGCGGAGATCACCGCCAAATTCAGGGAGAAGGCCCTTCTTGTTCCGCAGTATGTCGCGGATGAGGAGATAAAGAAGGCCCGATATCACGAGATGTTGAGGGCTGACATCAGGGAGTTCGTGAGCAGGTCCGGCTGTAAGACGCTGGAAGATATGATCTCTTGGGCTAGAGAGAGAGATTGACTTAGAGCAGATCCGGAAGAGGAAGCCAGAGGAGGTTCAGGTAGCCACAGGCTCGGGCAAAAGGCCCAAGGGATCGGATTCGAGATCAAGGGATTATCAGGACCGCAGCCGGTGCGGGAAGTGTGGCAGGGCGCACGGGGGCGCATGCAGGAGTGTTAGCAGTGGTCAGTCTGGCTTCTTCAAGTGAGATCGGATTAGTCATTTTAGCAGGGATTGTACTGTTACCACCACACAAGGATCAAACTTGATATGTTTTCACTGCAATCAACGGGGCCACAAGAAGGACCAATGCCCCGGTTTTTTTTCGGCAGGACGGGTGATGGCACCTGCCCCTGCAACTTTGAGGATCATAGACGGCCGTCAGGGTCGTGCGGAGGCGGTAGGAGGCAGGGCTTTTCAGATGACTACCTTGGAGACACGAGTAGCGTCGGACGTTGCAGGTATGCGACTTCCGTTTTCAGTTCTTTTATTTGTTCATGATTGTATTGTTATGGTTCTGCATCATTATCGGTATGAGTATTTTATTTTTGTGCGGCTTGATTGTGACCGAGTTATATGCCATCTGCATACCTTGGAAATTTGGATAGTAGTTAAGGGACGGGTTCTATTGGAGAAGGTTAGTTAGGGTGCAGTAACTGTAGCATGCCTTCGAGGGACTTGGTATGTCTCGCTAGTTCAGGGCCGTATAAGTTTTAGAAATGGATTGGTTAGATCCCTAGCTATGGTGAGCTTGGGGTTCCTCAGCAGATTGATTACAGAATGGTAGCAAGGATTGGGATTTCTTTTCGAGCATTGGGCAGCGAGGTGTGAGCAGGATCGAAGTGGGGGAGAATCCTCCGAGTGTACAAGGGTAAGTGCACGCAAATCCAGAATGAGTATGCGATTTCTGAGAAGGAAAAGAGGTAGTACAGCGTTTGATGGATTGAGGAGTTCAGGGTTGGGAGTTTGAGAAACTCCCCATCAGTTCGTGCGTGTAATGGTGATGGTGAGTACGTGGTTCAGAATTCAGGTTGAAGGATCGCCTATAGGACTCGAGTGAGTTGGAATGAAGATCTTGAGGACGGATAGCATAGGATGCTTTCGTGTTAGTAGACAGTGGCAGAGGCAGCATGTAGAGCATGGTAGAGCGGCGGGAGAGCCGCAACCTTCTTCAGCAGCAGTCAGTGGTGGAAAGTGTTGTAAGACTATGGGGCAGCCGTAGCATTCACTAGCAATCAGTGGTGGAAGGTGTTGTAAGACTACGGGGCAGCCGTAGCATTCACTAGCAGTCAGTGGTGGAAGGTGTTGTAAGACTACGGGGCAGCCGTAGCATTCACTAGCAGTCAGTGGTGGAAGGTGTTGTAAGACTGCGGGTAAGCCGTAGCATTCCCTAGCAGCTAGTTAGCGGAGTATGAGCGGAGGCCCGTGTCTCCTGGTTAGCGGAGTGGGGCGAGGCCTTTATCTCTTAGCGATCAGATAAGGATCAAGAATGGGTAGTGGATGAGAATGATAGTGAGTTTGCCTGTATAGCCCTAGAGAGGTGAGACCTTGGGAGAGGCCACTCCAGGATGTAGTTAGGTGAGACCCATGGGCGAGGCCCGTATGAGAGTAGCAGCATAGGTGAGACCTAAGAGCAGGGTTGCTCAACAATATGATTGGGTGAGACCCGTAGGTGAGGCCCGTGCGAGAGTGGTTAGATAAGTGACACTATAAGGATAGAGGCGGGTGAGACCCGTGGGCGAGGCCCGTGAGTTGTAGCAGCACAGGTGGGACCTGGTAGGGACCGTAGTGTCGGATAGGGGGATCGAGGATCCCAGGATTGTAGTGCCTGAATGACAAAATAGATTGAGCAGTTATAGGTGGCCGAAGTTTCTTCGAAGTCGCTGGGAGCGACTAGGAGTTGTGTTGGGTCTAGCGACCGGTGGGAGCCGGTAATCCAGATATTGATAGATTGGTAGGGACCAGGGTGGTCTCAGTTCCTCTGGAAGGCAGATAAGGAATAGCAGAACTTTCAGTCAGTAGCGGTGTTGGTAAGCAGTCTATGGTGAAATTTAGTTAGTTAATCGTGGGGTGCTCGACACCAATTTATAGTAGAAAGAAATGTCCAGTGGATACTGGCGATAATGAACCGTACTGGAAGTAGCGAAAATTATGGATTTGGTGAAGACAGGATCTTCACAGTGTCAGAGGAAATAGTTGGTTATGGAGCATCGCCTTGGGAAGGCAAGGAAATCGCGCAAGGAAAGAAGGGGTGAACCCCTATGGGTTCAGTGCAGTACTCGGTGAGTACCAGAAGGATTGTCGGTTGAGTAAGTTGTGTTTCCAGAATGTTCAGAGTCAGGTTTGACCCGAGATTATTATCCGCAAGGATTAATCTTAGCCAGAATGACCGGGCGAAAGATCAGCGGAGGTAGGCAGCTGGTGTTGGATCAATTAGTAGAGTATTGGAAGCAGATCGCAGGCGGTTGGCCATAGCAAACTTCGAGGTCGAAGTTTAGTTTAAGTGGGGGAGAGTTGTAACACCCAAAGTCAGGAAGGCCAAGAAAGGAAAGGAAACCCTAATTTTAAGGGACGACTCGTCGAGTCCAAGGAGGAACTCGGCGAGTCCGAGAGGGATCCGGGTGAAGGAGTAAGTGACCGACTCGGCGAGTCGGCCAAGAAGACTCGACGAGTCTGGTCTGAACGAGGAAAACCCTAAATCCGGGACTTGGAGCCTATTTAAACGTCTCATTCTCTCCCCTAGGGTTCCTTTACTGCCTCTTTCACCCAGAACATCGAACCCTAATCCCCATTGTTGCTCATTCAAGCTTCCAAGCCATTTTTGGGTGATTTGAAGGAAAAAAGAAAGAGGGGAATCATTGAAGCTTCAAGGATTGGCCTTAGATCTGTAGTTTGTGAAACCTTTCTGAGTTATTCAAGGTACTAAGTTGTTTCCTTCACGTAGATCTATTCTAGTTGTGAGTTTTGGGGATTTTTACCCATGATTAGTTATCCATTTGAGTTGGAAGCCAGATCTGAAGTTGCTACTTCGGATCTAAGCATATTTTGGCCTTGTGAAGCATAAAGTATCTGTCCTTGAGTTGATTGTAGAGCCTCCTTGCCTTAAACCATAGTTTATGGTGTGTTTAGCCTAGATCTCCTTCTCTACATGTAATGTTTGCAACTTTACGTGAGGAATATGCTTGGGAAGGGTAGATCTACAGTTTGGAGTCCATGCATGACTCATAAGTCCTCTGCATGTATGAAGATCTGAATGGAATCGGCGAGTCCTTTGAGTGGACTCGGCGAGTAGCATGAAGATTAGGAGCAACTCGACGAGTGGGCTGAACAGCTCGTCGATTCGGATGAAGATTGCCTTGTACTCGGTGAGTCTGTTCTTAGACTAGGCGAACCAGGACGCGAAACCCCAAACCCTTCGAGTTGAGACTCGAATCAGTGAGTCGAGTGGAGACTCGGTGAGTTGGATAGATAAGGACTCTGAAATCGGTAGACTCGGCGAGTCATGGACTGACTCGGCGAGTCGAGTCGCGAATGGAAAGACTCTGAGCATATGAACTTGGCGAGTCAGTAGGCAGACTCGGCGAGTAGGGTTGACCAGGAAGGTTGACTTTGACCAGGACTTTGTCATTGACCAGAGTTGACTTAGTTGACTTTCGGGGGTCAGTTAGACTAAGTGTTGCATTGATATTGGTAGCTCGGGGAGCTAGTGGAGCAGGAGTTCAGAGAGTTGTCGGGCAGCAGCTAGAGGGGTTATCAGCAAGTTCAGCAAAGTGCAGGTGAGTTTCCCTTTTGTGTGAATGGGTCTAAGGCCACAATGCCGGCCCATGCAGTTATGAGTAGAAGACCCGGGGGTTAGCCTTAGGCACAGTATGCCAGTATGATATTCAGGACGAGGTCCAATGATAGCGGGCGGGTGCCCAAGGAATGGTTTATGTGATGGTTTATACTTGTTGTCTGTGTGATACTTGTATGTGCCTGGTAGGAAGGTGAATGTGGGCGAGGTCCTGTAACTCACCAATAGCAGAGTGTGGATGGTGCTCCACATCTCATTAGCAGCAGATCAGGGGAGAGGCCCAAGTTAGGGAAGGAGTGAGGGTGGGCTGGGCCCGTACCTCACTATCAGCAGGAGTATGGACGGGGTTCCATGACTCATTAGTAGCAGGACAAGGGTGAGGCCCAGAGACAGGCGATACCTTAGGACAAGATCCGTTAGTATGTGTTTAGCTTATGTGTTGTGATATGTTTACGTGCTATTATATGTTAGCGGGCGAGGCCCTGTAACAGGCGAGGCCTAAGTGAAACAGATCTGTATCCGAGTGGGGCTCGAAGCCAGGCGGGGCCGTTGTAGCGGGCGAGGCCCATGATAGCGGGCGTGGCCCAATATGTGCAGTATGTGGTTATGCATGGTATGTGGTAGGTTGGGGAAGTCACTAAGCTTCGTGCTTACGGTTTTTAGTTTTGGTTTCAGGTACTTCCGGTAGCGGAGGGAAGAGCTCGGGGTGATCGCATGGCACACACCATAGATTAGACAGCCTGGGAATGTTTACTCTAATAACGAACATGTGTTTTGGAAATTAACACTCTGATTATTTTTTGGATTGACGATTTTACTTTAAGTAATGTTTTATTAAAAGAAATTTTTAGTCTTGAATTTTGGGTCGCTACATGATTATATTCGGAAAATTTTATTACTTTTTTCCATGAGGATTACTCCATACCACAGTCGGACATCATATTTTTCTTCGCGAGGATTGTATCGCAGTTGCATCTGATCAACAAAATTGTTTTGCAACCTTCGCTCTACGGGATTTTTATGACTTGTCGCTCTTGATCTTCGGTTGACGAACCATGTATCTTGAGCATGTGGATTGTATTTATTAATGACCACTTAAGGAGCTCCGACACCGTAGTTTGGGTATATAAGTATTCTTCCTCACAACATAAATTTTTCATACAGAGTTATTATTTGTTACTTTGGTATTTATTCGAGCAGTTTTCAGCGGCATAATTAACCGACTATAGATGACAAGTGATTATTTGTTTATTCTCATTCTCGTGTTTTATCGAGACCCTTCATACATCTAAGGAGAGCATACGAAGCTCTTGGTATTCGACACTCTCCATCCTGATGATTTACGTATTTTTGATATTCGGTCATCGGTTATTAAAAATAGGGAGATAATATTATGTTATCATCCGGATATGTTTTTATGATTGTTTGAGTTTGGATTTTCGAGACTTCTGAAGACGATGATTTATTTAGTGATGCGACGTGACACCGATTTTTAGTCTTCACATATCAAATTTTTGGCTTCACTAGATATTTCCTGGATCCGGATTATTGTTTATTTAGACTCTACCACAAGATGTGTGAATTGTGTTAGCATCCGGATCAGATCTTATGATTTCTTGAGTTTGGATTTGTGATATTTTGAAGGCAAATATTACTTTGGCAATGTGACGTGACACTTATTTTTTTTTTATCTTCCGATTAAATTTTTGGCATTGCTAGACCATGTCTTCCGACTCACATTATTTATTATTTGGACTTCACTTTTGTATGCTTCACATTTTTAGCAGGTTATTCTTTTGAAGAATTTTTGGTGTATTATGATTCGAGAACTAAAGATGTTTCAGACTTTTTGAAGCCGAAGTGTGACTTGATTGGATCTTCAACTTGATCCTTGGGGTTGTGATGAGTTTGAAGTTTTGGATCTTATTTTTCTGCCTCAAGAGTGATGACCTTGAAGTTGAAGACCTTGCTGATTAGAGATTCATGGCCGGCATCAGAGATCACAGACACCTAAGAGTTTCAGAGAGATTTCAGCATTTGGTTCTCATTATGTTTCATTATTATTACCACACTTTCTAGTCAGTTACTATGTATTTTAGCCTTTTATCACTGTATTTTTATCCCTCATCATTTGCGAGCATTTAGGGAGAAATTGTTGGAGCATGGAAATGCACTAAAAATTATGAGTGATAGTTAGGATAGAATATTCCCTTTATGCTCGTAAGATTCCCTTTTACTCTATGAATAGAGGGGGATGGTCATTGGTGTGAGTGTGTACCATAATGTAGTCTTGTAGAGAGAGAGAGAGAGAGAGAGGATGGGGTCTCCCCCCATCCAAAGTGAACTTCACCGTAATATCAGTATCTCTTTCTTTCTAGTAAATTATCAGATTACTCATCTTTGTGGTCTTCAAATGAGTTTTTATTGTTTATCATCAAGATATTCTTATTCCGCACAAGTCGATCGTTCAAATGAGTTCATACACCAAGATCCAACATTCTAAGCTCTTAGAGTAGTTCATACTCACAAGGATGACTCTAAGGACCAAAATGAACCCACAATACACCTTAAACTAGATCTAACACCTAGACTCATCAAGATAGAAACTTTATACCTCAAAAGGGTAGATCAAGATGCAACAAGCCTGGATCCAAAAGCTTCAAGCAATCCCACACTTCTCCAACAAGTTCTTTCTTCTTTTATGAACACCAAAAACCATGAAACACCACCAAAAGCTCAAAAACCAATCAAATAGGGGCTAGGGTTTTGTCTCTAGGTTTTATAGGGATGGATGATGAAGATAATAGGGTTTGGTAGTGAGTTAAGGAGCTTAAATAGGGTCAAAGACCCTAAATTAGGGTTTGGGTATAACTGGAGTACGCCCAACATACTTCTGGTACGCCCAACGTACTCCATAAGGAATGCACGATCAACTTGCTTAGTATGCTCAATGTACATCAATGTACGACCAATGTACTGGCCTCAATACTAGTATGCCATGCATACTCAATGTGTACGCACCGTGTTCTCAATTAAATCCTAAAACCATGAATCTTCCGAAGGCCATAACTTCTTCGTTACAAGTCTGTTTCCGATGATCCTTATATCCACAAAGAGGTAACGAGAAGCTTTACACGTCTATCAAATCATACTTGCCTTAACACTTCCCGAACAAAAATCTAATTTCCATAAAAGCCCGAACCGACGCTTTACTGAAATACCCCTAGGCCCCAAAACACAAACTGAACTCCCGGATCATCCAAATTACATTACCCACACCCAAAAGGGTCTAAATATATTTTCCTCAAAGGTCCTAAGCCTAATGCTACTCGATCTTCGGGTCACCACCCCGCATTAGGAGACAATTCAGAACAAAGCGTTACAAAGAGAATATCATCTATATATTATGTGAGTATGGTAAAGTTCCTCCCACTGATCTTGAGATATATACATTGATCTACTTGGTTCATAATGAAGTCTTTTTTACTTATCACTTCATCGAACATTAGGTACCTTTGACATGAAGCCTGATTTAGCATATATATTTAACTCTTAGTTACAAAAAAAAAAATCTGACATTTATTTGATGTAGCTCTAAATCAAAATGAGCTACAAAGGTCATTACGATCTTAAGGAAGTCTTTTTGAGAAACTGGTAAGAATGATTCTTGGTAATAAATACCCTCCTTTTGTGAATACCCTTTAGTGATCAATCGAGTAGTTAAATGTTTCCATTGGGTTCCAGTTTGATCTTAAAGACCCGCTTGCATCCTATCGGTTTGAAACCCATTAGTAGTTAAACAAGTTTGCAAAAATTATTCTTTTCCATGGAATTTAGATAATCAATCATAGCTTCATTCTAGCTATTTGACTGGTCAAAAGTTATGGCATCACTATATGTTATAGGGTCATTTTCTTTTAATATATCAATATCAATTTTCACTTAAATTGGATGGTCGACTCGCCTTCATCATAGAAAATGTCTTACATCTTATTGAGTTTATGAGATTAAATGTCAAAGAATTAAAGTGGGACCATTGTTGTGGTGTTTTATTTTCCCCTACATTTGAAGAGTCTTTCTTCTGAAGCAAAATATATTGAATCGAATCCCCAAATGGATTGCTAAGTGTAATGGGAATTTGAAATGGAGGTGTCTCTTCATTGGATTCTAGGAGGTCAAAATCCCTCAAAACCACTCCCACTGATTTTGAAACTCACAAGAAATTTGGAAAACTTCATTTTTAGAATTCAGGTACTATGTGATGGAAATTGGTATGAGGAAGCAATTTACAATTTTCATATTGAGTTTCTAAAATTGAGGAGTCTAGAGTTTTTGTTAGGTCGTACATACCAAACCCATAAATTCCTTAACCTTAGTTTCATTCTTCTCGAAATCTAAAAAATAGCCTACGAGAAAGACTATTTCCTGAAAGGTTTTAGAATTTTAGGAGATTCAGACTTTTCATGCAAGAAGTGTGGATACATGTAATAAGAGTAATCATTGTATATATATATATATATATATATATATATATATATATATATATATATATATATATACATATATAGGAGTAGGATTAAATGAGAATAGCAAAAAGGTTGAGAACGCGAGAACAAAATATATTCATTTGTGATTCCATGTATTTATTTGTGGAGGAATGATAAATTTTTATGCCTTTAATTTCAATTGAAGAGAAAAAGCATATTCATGTTGATTATGCGTAAAAATTTATCATTTCTCCATAAATGAATACATGGAATCACGAATGAATATACTTGTTCTCGCGTTCTCAACCTTTTAGGTGTTCTAATTTGATCCTTTCCATATATATATATATATATATATATATATATATATATATATATATATATATATATATATATATATATATATACATATATAGGAGTAGGATTAAATGAGAATAGCAAAAAGGTTGAGAACGCGAGAACAAAATATATTCATTTGTGATTCCATGTATTTATTTGTGGAGGAATGATAAATTTTTATGCCTTTAATTTCAATTGAAGAGAAAAAGCATATTCATGTTGATTATGCGTAAAAATTTATCATTTCTCCATAAATGAATACATGGAATCACGAATGAATATACTTGTTCTCGCGTTCTCAACCTTTTAGGTGTTCTAATTTGATCCTTTCCATATATATATATATATATATATATATATATATATATATATATATATATATATATATATATATATATATATATATATATATATATATATATATATATATATATATATATATATATATATATATGATTTATGACCACTTATTTGGAGAGGTTCTGAAAATTTCTAACTTCTTGTAAATCCTTCCTTTTATGCTTTTATACACATAATGCATTCAGAAGTCAAGTTACTATAGAATTTCATCTTTTACAAGATGCATCATTATATTTTGTTATACGTGGCCAAACATTAATGCCACAATGTACACAAAGCCTCAAATTCTGAATTTCTTTTACTTTATTTATGGTCAATTAACAATATTAAAGATTCCATAGAAATGTTGTTGAGTTATAAGTATAGAGGTTTCCCTCGAAACAAAAATTGAAACTAATAGTTACATTATTGTTAGTATCTTTATTAATTTTTAACGGCAGAAATTTTGTTAGTATCTTTATATTTTTGTTTTAATATATATATATATATATATATATATATATATATATATATATATATATATATATATATATATATATATATATATATATATATATATATATATATATATATATATATATGCATCATTATTAATCTCCAATTTACGTTTTGTTTTGTAAGTTCAGACATTTAATGAAATCATTAGTTTTTACGATGCAATACACATTTAAGTGTAACGAAAAAAAAAAAAAACACAATAAGTCATTTTGTTACACCATATTCTTTTTAAGAAATTTATGAATATAACTCGAGATAAAACGTTTTCTACATAATATATATCTTAGAATCTCATTTACAAAAGAAAGTCACCCAAAATTCTCATTTATTATTGGATTCTAAAATAAATATTTAAGAAAGTCACCTAAAATTCTCATTTATTATTGGATTTTAAAATAAATAAATTTGAGTGCATTTTAAAGGTATGCACGAACAAAAACGTCATACTAAGCGATTTGAATTAAATGTAGATTCTCATAAGTTTTTGTTATTTTATTTGATTATGCGATTTGAATTAAATATGTATCAAGTTGTCTAAATCAAATTTTCTAAAAATATGGCTTTGGAAACTTAGATTACGTACTTTTAAACTTAGACTTTTGGCCTTGCAAAATCACGTAGCACTCACATAATATTAAAAGCATAAAAAATAAACCCAAGTCACAACCTTCCGTTCAAAAGCAGGATGCTAAACATCATAGAAACATGGCGATGACAACCTGTTGCTTCAGCATATGTAAGTATTTGGAATGTATTTGACAGCTTGATACATTGATATATAGGAAAATGCAGCATGTTAGCAATCTAGAAAAAAAAAAAAGCAATGAAATAAATTCTTGTGGGCTCGTTGATCCTGACAGAGATTCAATGGAGAAAGCATTGCAGTGTCCATTACTTGAAATAAAATCTTATGCGCATTTACATAGGCTTTCTAATAATACAATTGACTCAGCTGCAACCATAGGACCTTGTAACGTAGACATGGGAATTGTTCCAACATGTCCTTGTGATCCTCTCACTTATAGCTGCACTTAAGCATATAAAATAAATTTATTATTAGTACAAAACTTTAGCTTTTAATTTCACAAAACCAATATTTCTTATAAATACACAAATCATCTTTGCTTTTAAAGGCAAGTCCAAACGATCACCATAAAGATATAATAATCAAGGGATAACCTCACAAAAACCCTATGTTTTATACCATAATGCTTAACCCTTATATAATTTTTTTGTACAAATTAAACATTATTTTTTCTAACTTTGATTGTTTTGATCGTCTGTGACCGGTTATCCCTAACCTGCCGGTAACATAGCTTACGTGGCTTTAAAATGGATTTGGGTGAAAATTGTTAAAATGGATGATGTGCTTTTAATTCCAAAGATGGTGCGTTTCATTCTCCTTCTCCAGAAGCTACAAACTCGTTCTTCTACTTCTTCTTTTCAGTTCGTGCTACATCTCGAATGGGTGATCCATCATATGGATCTTCTTTTTCCTCAACTTCAAGCTATAGAATCAGATACTTCATTTGAGAAGGGGTCCTACGCAAATCGTATTTTCCTTTCTCAAATTCTTCATGAGAAGGGGTCGATTTGAATTCAATTTGAAGTTGAAAAACGAGACTCTCCTTCAGGTAACAAAAAATCGATTCACCAACAGGGGGTATTGTTCATGGCTAGATTCCAGCACCTGCTTTGCAGATGACAATAATTGTCTTTTTTAATCATGATCAAAATTCATCCTTGAACCATTTATATTTGAGGAATCAACATAAACTAAAGAAAAAAGAAACTCAAAGAGAAAACTAGCAGCCAAGCTTGATCGATAAGCAGGATATGATGTCCCATCTTCTGGTTGTACAATAGCCCTTATTAACTTCAGAGCTTTATGTAGCACACCAACACTTAACTTGATCGATAAGCAGGATATGAATACTCAAAAGCAAACTTCTTGAATCTAAAGTAGGTTGTGCAAGAAACTGCTGTAATGTGAGAACTTCCTTTTTATCCCATCATGATTGTAACTTCTGATTTCACAGCAAGAAGTAAACTGCAAACTTTTTCCCGTTGAAGAAATCGATCAGAAGCTGCTGGACTTTTGGGATCCGGGTGGATTATTGTGGATCGATGATGGTTAAGCAATACGCGAGGAGGGGCAGCCACCTATCTCTGGCGAGCCTCTTTTGTGGTTTTATCTTTCGTTGCCGGCAATAGCAAGCCGGAGGGAACAAGGTAGCAGTCGTCGATTTCGGGGGAGTACCTCCGGTGATGGGTTCGACTGAAAAAGAAAAGAAGAAACACAGAAGCGACAGCAGAGCTGTCATTGATTGCTGTGTCGGAGAGGGTGCTCCGTCAACTCTCGGTTGTCTCACTTTTGTCCGACAAGAAACACGAAGAAAAAAAGGGGTGAATCGGAAATAGCACAACAGTAGTAGGGATGTTTTGGTGTGGTCCGATCGTTGTTCATAGGACGAGGGGGGCTGCCATGGTGGTCGGCTGCCTCTTGATGTTCACTGGTAAAACAATCCCCGGCAGTCTCTTGTTGGTTGCCACGAAAACAACCCATCACCGGTGGTTCTTGGCAGTCGATTGAAGAAGAAAGGAAATAAAGGAGAGGGAGAGAGAGAGAGAGAGAACAGGGTAGCTTCATTTTTAAGCTTGGTTGTATCACTCGTGCACTCATGAGAACACGTAACTTAAGGTTACCGATTAAAGGGAAAATGACTCTTGAGGGTAATTAACTTTTGCGTTTGTACTCATTTGGTCTCTTTTTCTTTTTTTTTGTATTCAATATACCATCGAACTTGTTGTTGGTGTTTACCATAGCCCTTTTGACCGGCTTTTGACCTGTGATAGCCGGTCAAAGGGTTATGGTGAACACAAACAACAAGTTCGATGGTATATTGAGTACAAAAAAAAGGAAAGGGACCAAATGAGAACAAAGGCAACAGTTGGTTACCCTCCTGATTTATTTTTCCTTTACTCATTTACAACAAATCTCACATCATCTCCTACTGATATTAATGACTTTATGAGATTCATTCTTGCTTCTCTTCAAAACATAACCTACGAAAGGACATTATTCATACATGTACAACTTTGTAATGCACTTGAATATTTATTAGGGAAATCTTGACTAAGCAGGCGCATTTCATGACTACATTTACATTTGCAATAAAATAATTTATCGTATCATGGATTCTAGATAAGTCTACAAACGAGTGGAATCACAAGTGCTATGATTTTTGAGTTTACTTAGCTTTAAGATCGAATTCATGGGATAAGATACAACATCAATATGTACAATATTATGGTGATGTGTCTACAAAAGAAGCATGATATTGTACATATTGATGTTGTATCTTATCCCATGAGTTCGATCTTAAAGCTAAGTAAACTCAAAAATCACAGCACTTGTGATTCCACTCATTTGTAGACTTGTCTAGAATCCATGATACAATAAACCATTTGATTGCAAATGTAAATATAGTCATGAAATGCGTCTGCTTAGTCAAGATTCCCCTAATAAATATTCACGTGCATTACAAAGTTGTACATGTATGAATAATGTCCTTTCGTAGGTTATGTTTTGAAGAGAAGCAAGAATGAATCTCATAAAGTCATTAATATCAGTAGGAGATGATGTGAGATTTGTTGTAAATGAGTAAAGGGAAAATGAATCAGGAGGGTAACCAACTATTGCGTTTGTTCCCATTTGGTCCCTTTCCTTTTTTTTGTACTCAATATACCATCGAACTTGTTGTTTGTGTTCACCATAACCCTTTGACCGGCTATCACAGGTCAAAAGCCGGTCAAAAGGGCTATGGTAAACACCAACAACAAGTTCGATGGTATATTGAATACAAAAAAAAAAAGAAAAAGGACCAAATGAGTACAAACGCAAAAGTTAATTACCCTCAAGAGTCATTTTCCCCCGATTAAACTACGTATATTACACGGTTTGGTAAATAATAATGGTTAAATCGTATAAAAAAATATTTGAAGGGTTTTCTTTAAGCACTCACCTATAATATATAGGGTTTTTCTGGGATTTTCCCAATAATCAAACTTATCAACCAGTAGTACATGCACTCACTTCTTTTCAAAAAATAATCTAAAAAATCAAATATTATCCTATCAACATAAAACCTAAAAAAAAAATTATAATATTAGCTTTAGATACAACAAAGAATGTTATGTACTTATGTTAAAACTTATTTTTTTTAAAAATCCAGTGTTAATTTATTATATTTATTTTCAATATAAGTAACTTGTGGAAAAGAGGATAGAAGAATTTATCTTTTGAATGTTACCGCAAGATTGATAACAGTTCTTTCAACATTTATTGTGCAATTAACTTATATAATTTATGGAATGGGATTGATGTCAGAAGTTGTCCCTATTTGTTCAAATATGTTAATGCAAGGTGATTTCTGCGTGAAGGCCTCAAAAGCTATCTTATATGAATTCACAACATCATCATAATTATTATTACCCAGGCTTAATCTAATATCTGACTGATGACCTCTTGTACTCTGTATATATACTTCCTATGGGTTAAGGGAAATGAAACATAGTTTATGGCTCCATTCTTCCACTTTAAAGTTTGAGCCTTTTTCTATTAATTCAAAAAGAAACACCCAAAAGTTACTATTCATCCATACTAAATTGTTAGTAATCAATGAAACATGTGTGTGGGTCTTAGAGAAATGGAGATAGAGAAAGGGGTTTCTAAACAATGTCACCATTCTTATCATCCGTAAGTCAGCTTCCTTATGTCACAGAGGCAATACCAATGACAACACCCATGCCATGGGCCTCTTCATCTCATGTCGTGAGGTACAAAACCAGCCAAAAAAAGCTCAAAGTCAACTCACCATAAACCTAATTTGACATAATTTAAGATGAGAGATTGACTGACGCCACAAAAAAACAATTTTATACAAAAAGAACAAAACAGTCAATCAATTTCAAGGTATTGTAAGTCTTTAAGGATGATTATAAATACTTAGTATTTACATCTATTATAGAAGAATTAATGTTTGAAAGTTTTTGGTGAAAGCTGAAATTGAAATCAAGCAGAATAAGTATGCCCTCGTATCTTAAAAACTGAAAGATTTGGAGTTTAGCAATCAAATGAGTCATTTTGCAAGGCAGGATATAAGTCCATTATCCATGGAATTCTAAAAAAAACCAACCGTTCTTAGGCTTTTAACAGAGAATTTATACCTAAAATAAAGAAATTCCTCACAGTATTTTGCTGCTTCATCTTCTGGAAGATCAACAAGATTTTGTTCCAAAGCACAACCGAAAAGAATAATTGTCTCACCCCTATATACTTGAATCATAGTACTAAAAGGACTAAAAGTTAAATCAACAACAAACATGTTAGCTATTGGCCAAAGAATAGAATCATGTAAAACTTGAATTAGGAAACCATGAGAATCCAATGCATCTTTAAACAAATAATTCTATCAAAAAAAATTAACATACACAAGGGCTCAGAATTGTTTTTTCTTCAAAAAGAATATGAAAAGGATGATATAGATTACCTTATTCATCGGTGTGCTGAGAGAGGAACCAGTCGTGTTAGAGAAATGAGTTCATCAGCAATTAGTGGAGGGTAAAGGAGAATGTAACGACCCAATTTTCATGACTAAAAATTTCGTTTTAAAAACATTGCTTTAGAAAATATTAAAAACTAAAAACATTGTCTGATCAAATCATAACACAAGTGAACCATGTCTAAAAGCCAATTCATTCATTCAATCAAAATATCAGAGTACAAATCCCAGTGAAGCTCGTAAATGCGGAAACCGGAGAGTGTGTGTGTGACATGCTGCTACCGCGCCGGCTCCTTTCCCCTAGCTGAGGAGGTACCTGAAACCAAAACTGAAAACTGTAAGCACAAAGCTTAGTGAGTTCCCCCGTCGTACCTCATACCATACAAACACGTAACATACATACTGCCAGGCTATTCTGGGGTGCCTGACTACCCGGTACGGCCGTTCTGGGGTGCCGTCCTACCCGTGTCAAGCCATTCTGGGGTGCTGACTACCCATGTCAAGCCATTCTGGGGTGCTGACTACCCGTCGGTCCTAACAACTGACCACAGGGACTGGTCCCCTCATACTACCTCTATCGCATATAACATAACAAGCCAGCATGCAAACATATCATCATATACTGTCAGACGTATCTGGGGTGTCTGACTACCCTTCGGTCCTAACAACCGAACTCGACTACTATCACATACAACGTATCATGCTAGCATATAACATATCAGGTAGTAGTAAACCTAGATGATATCACAAAGACAATCATCTACCATACGTCTCCTACTGGTGGGTCGGCGTTGTGGCCTTAGACCCACCGCTACTGGAAGGTAACTCACCTCGAAGTAGCTGCTGATCTGATCGGAAACTGACTGCCTACTGCTGCTGCTGCTGCTCCGGGAATCCTCCGGCTGCAATTCCCACAATATACCCAATCAAACACTGCTCACTGACCTTTGGGTAAAATGACCATTTTACCCCTGACCATGCCCTAAGTCAAAGTCAGAGTCAACTTTCAGTTGACCCGACTCGCCGAGTTGGCTTTCCAACTCGCCGCGTCCCTATCCAAACGACTGCCCTGAATCCCGATCCTACCCGTCGAGTTAGGCGACGACTCGACGGGTTCACCTTCTTAACCAATATTCAAGTCCTTCATCCTACTCGCCGAGTTGTATGAACAACTCGTCGAGTTCATCTTCGTCCGATGAACACTGATGCTAAGACTCGCCGAGTTGTATGAACAACTCGCCGAGTCCATCTTCATCCGAAGAACACTTATGCTGAGACTCGCCGAGTTGTATGAACAACTCGCCGAGTCTGTTCTTGATCTAAGGAGATTGCCTTGAACTCGCCGAGTCAGGGCATTGACTCACCGAGTACCTCCATAGATGAGTTAAGCTTCCGACCCACTGAGTCACACCCCGTGACTCACTGCTCACTCGACACTACGAAAAGGGGACAAACTCGGAGACTCGCAAACAGACTCGCCGAGTCATATGAACGACTCGCCGAGTCGTTGCCATGCATCCACTAAATACACAGATTTGCTCGACTCCAGTCCATGCCATTCACAGATCTGGACTTCTAGGACACGAATCACACGTAAAGTTTCCAACTTTACGTGTGGATATTCACCAATATGGATTTTAGGGCTCAAAATGTCTCAAAAGGATAGATCTAGGGTGAACAAGCAACATGGGGCCATAAAGCTAACAGATCTGAGCTCCTGGAGCTCAATCTTGCCTAGATCTAAGGGCCAATCAGCCTATTACGAAGTAATTTGCACATACAAACTTGGGGTTTGGCTCAAGAATGACTTACATGAAGTAATAAGCATAGAAACAGGGGAAAAACGGGTTATACCTCAAAGGAACTGCTGAAAGAGTGCAAAGATGCCTGGATTCCTTTCCTTCCTCTTGATCTACTTCCCCTTTTTCCTCAAAACCTTCAAGAACACACACAATAGCCTCAAACTCTCAAGGAACAAGCTTAGAACGAGGGTTTGGAGCTTCTGGGGAGAGAATGGGGGCTGGCCTGAGCGGATAAGTCCTTTAAATAGGGTGCAAACCCCTGAAACTTAGGGTTTCATCCAACAGCTGTGACTCGCCGACTCCAGGATATGGACTCGCCGAGTCGCCAACTTAAACGTGTCCCGGGTCCCGCATCCACTCGGCGAGTCGGACCTATGACTCGCCGAGTCCAAGGCTAAAAGAAAGGAAATACTCAAATAACATTTATGTACCAGGAACCGGGTGCTACAAATCTCCCCCACTTATTTTAGACTTCGTCCTCGAAGTCTGCTGCTCGATCCTGAAACAGCTCGGGATAATGCTCCATCATCTCGTCCACCGGCTCCCAAGTCCATTCCGAACCCTTACGGTGCTGCCACTGCACCTTCACTAGCTCCACCTTCTTGTTCCTCAAATCCTTCGACTTCTTGTCGAGGATTGCGACTGGTCGCTCAATGTAATTCAGACTGTCATCCACCTGAATATCCTCCAAAGGTACTACTGCAGAATCGTCCACTAGGCACTTTCGCAACTGAGAAACATGGAAAGTGCTGTGGATCTGGCTGAGCTCGGCTGGCAGATCCAACCTATACGCTACCTTGCCCACCCGGGCTACGACCCTGAACGGTCCGATGAATCGCGGGCCCAACTTGCCCCGCCTCCTGAATCGAATGACGCCTTTCCAGGGCGACACCTTCAGGAGAACCATATCCCCGACTTGGAACTCCAAATCGGATCGATGCTTGTCGACATAACTTTTCTGCCGACTCTGAGCAGTCTGAAGCCTGCTCCGGACCTGCTGGATCCTCTCGGTCGTCTTGAGCACCACTTCGGTGCTCCCCATGACCCTCTGGCCAACTTCACCCCAGCATATCGGGGTCCTACACCTCCGTCCGTACAACATCTCGAAGGGAGGGCGGTCGATACTCGCGTGATAGCTGTTGTTGTAGGAGAACTCGGCCAGGGGAAGATAGGTATCCCAGCTACCACCGAAGTCTAGCACGCATGCCCGCAACATATCCTCCAGAGTCTGGATGGTCCGCTCGCTCTGCCCATCCGTCTGCGGGTGAAAGGCAGTGCTAAAATGCAGACGAGTGCCCAACTCGTCATGGAATCTCTTCCAAATCTGGAAGTAAAACGCACATCCCTGTCCGAGATCACCGATACTGGCACCCCATGCCGTGCCACAATCTCCCTGATGTAGATGTCGGCCAATTTCTCAGCCGATATGCTCTCCTGAATCTGAATAAAGTGAGCACTCTTGGTCAATCTATCCACGATGACCCAAATCGAATCCACTCCACGTGCGGTCCTGGGAAGCTTCGTGATAAAATCCATCGTGATATCTTCCCATTTCCACAGTGGAACATCCAACGGCTGCATCTTGCCATGCGGTCTCTGATGTTCGGCCTTGACCTTCCTGCAGGTCAAACATCGCTCGACATACCATGCCACATCCCGCTTCATGCAGGGCCACCAATAGTCTAGACGAAGATCCCTATACATCTTCGTCGCCCCGGGATGAATAGAGAATCGGGACTTGTGCGCCTCCTCCATCAAAATCTGGCGCACGCCTCCGTGATACGGCACCCACACCCTACGGTGTAGTGTCAAAAGTCCTCGGCTATCATAATCAAAGGAGGAAACCTGACCCACCACACGCTCGCTCTTCCGATGCTCCTCCTTGATAGCCTCCTGTTGAGCCTCCCGAATCTGCTCCAACAGGGGAGTCACCACGGTCATCCTCATGCAAACGTCCCTGATCGGCGCCGCCTTGCGGCTAAGCGCATCGGCCACCACATTGGCCTTCCCCGGGTGGTAAAGGATCTCACAATCATAATCCTTCACCACGTCCAACCATCGACGCTGCCTCATGTTCAGATTCGGCTGATCCATGAGGTACCTCAAACTCTTGTGGTCCGTGTAGATGGTACATCGAACCCCATAGAGGTAATGCCGCCAAATCTTGAGGGCAAAGACCACCGCCCCCAACTCCAAATCGTGCGTCGGATAGTTCGCCTCGTGAGGCTTGAGCTGCCTCGAAGCGTAGGCAATGACATGCCCCCTTTGCATCAGTACCGCGCCCAACCCAGAAATGGACGCATCACAATAAACCACAAAATCCTCTACGCCCTCTGGCAGGGCTAAGATCGGTGCCTAACACAATCTCTATCTCAGCGTCTCAAATGCAGCCTGCTGCTTGGGTCCCCACCGAAAGACCACGGCTTTCTTCGTCAGCCGCGTCAGGGGTACGACTATCTTGGAGAAATCCTGGATAAATCTCCGATAGTAGCCTGCCAACCCCAGGAAACTCCGAATCTCAGATGGAGACTTCGGAACCTCCCATCTCATCACGGCCTCGACCTTGGCCGGATCGACCAGAATCCCGTTCTGATTGACGAGGTGTCCAAGAAATTGCACCTCGCGCAACCAAAACTCACACTTGGAGAACTTGGCATACAAGCTCTCCCTCCTCAGGGTCTCTAACACCTCTCTCAGATGCTCCTCATGTTCCTCCCGAGTCTTGGAATAGACCAAGATATCATCGATAAAGACTATCACAGACTGGTCCAGCATCGGTCTGCATACGCGGTTCATGAGGTCCATGAACGCGGCAGGAGCATTGGTGAGTCCAAACGGCATCACCACGAACTCATAATGGCCATAGCGCGTCCGAAACGCGGTCTTCTGCATATCCTCCTCCCTGACCCTCATCTGATGATAACCCGAACGCAAATCAATCTTGGAGAACCAAGATGCTCCCTGAAGCTGGTCAAAGAGGTCATCAATCCTCGGAAGCGGGTAACGGTTCTTCACTGTTACCTTGTTCAGCTCCCGATAATCTATACACATCCGATGCGA
The DNA here is from genome assembly GCF_002870075.4 of Lactuca sativa. Taxonomy (NCBI): domain Eukaryota; kingdom Viridiplantae; phylum Streptophyta; class Magnoliopsida; order Asterales; family Asteraceae; genus Lactuca; species Lactuca sativa. The sequence continues at coordinate 100,107,717 of NC_056625.2, read as the reverse complement.
CCCGTCCTTCTTCTTCACAAACAGAATCGGGGCTCCCCAGGGCAAACTGCTCAGACGAATAAATCCCTTGTCTAGCAGCTCCTGCAGCTGCGTAGACAACTCCTGCATCTCGGGAGGAGCTAACCGATACGGTGCCTTGGCTATCGGAGCCGCACCAGGAACAAGGTCAATCCTCAACTCCACCTGTCGCTCCGGAGGTATCCCAGGAAGCTCCTCTGGGAAAATATCTGCAAAATCTCGGACCACCGGAACCTCGCTCACTGTCGACTTACCCGCCTCCCGGGTATCCATCACATACGCGACATATCCTGCGCATCCCTGCTGAAGGTAGCGCCTAGCCCTCGCTGCTGAACATACAGCAGGTCCACACTGGGGCCTCTCTCCGTGAATCAATAACTCTCCCCCGCTTGGGGTCCTGACCCGCACTAGCTGCTGCGCGCAATCTATCACAGCCCCATTAGGGCTCAGCCAATCCATGCCTATAATCACCTCGTTCCCACGCAACGGTATGGGAACCAAATCTACCAAATAGCGCTCCTCGAACAAACGCAACACGCAATCTCGAAATACCATCGATGCTCGCACCGATCGATCATCAGCAATCTCCACCTCCAAAGGGCAATCTAACTCACCTGATGGCTCATGAAACTTCTTACTAAGCGCAAGGGAAACGAATGATCGGGACGCACCCGAATCAAATAACACCTGAACTGGGAGGCCGTTCACATGGAACGATCCTAATGCATACGTATACATACAGAGCACATATCAATAACATAACATTATAAAAATAAGATAGAGGGAAAGAATCATACCCGTCACCACATCGGGTGCGGCGCGTGCCTCCTCGGTAGTCAGCTGAAATGCTCGGCTCCTCACCACTGGAGCCTCTGACTTGCCCTGCCAGCCATCCGTGATCCGCAGGGTCGCTGGAGTTGGCACCTTCACCGATGCTGAAACTATCAACTGGGGGCAATTGGCCTTCTTGTGGCCCCTCTGGTTGCAGTGAAAACACAGCAACTCTGATGTCTGAATAACTGCTGCCGGAGCAGTGCAATCCCTGCTGATGTGCCCGGACTTGCCCCACTTGTAGCAACCTGATGATCCCATCCTGCACGCCCCCTCGTGCGGCCTGCCGCATTTCCTGCAGCGGCTCGGTCCTGACTGGCCTTTCGGCCTACCATCTGATCCCTTGGGCTTCTTCCCCGAAGCCCCTCCTGCCTGTCCCTCCTCCAATTTCCATTTCCGGATGTGCTCCAAATCTATCTCCTTCTCCCTCGCCCTGGCAATCATAGAGTCCAAGGTAGGGCAAGCCGAAAAACTAACATGCTCCCGGATGTCAGCTTGTAGCATATCATGGTAACGAGTCCTCCTCATGTCCTCGTCACCGGCATACTGGGGCACCAACAAAGCCCTCTCCCGGAACTTGGCGGTGATCTCCGCCACAGTCTCCGTCATCTGTCTCATGTCAAGAAACTCCCTGGCCAGTTGCTGAAGCTCGACCGCCGGCGCAAACTCTGCCCTGAACCTGGTCACAAAGTCCGACCAGGTCATAGCCTCGATAGCTGAGGCTCCCAACGAGTCACCCACTAACTCCCACCAATCCCGGGCTCGGTCCAGTAAACATCCTGCTGCATACCTCACCTTCGACCCCTCGGGGCAGAAGTTAGTCAACTGGGCAGACTCGATGTCTGCAATCCATCGCCTGGCAGCAATGGGGTCTTTCACCCCATGGAAATCCGGCGCACCACTGCCCCTGAAGTCCTTAAAGGACAGTGTGCGAGATCCCGACTAGCCAGATGCCATGTCGCTCCTGAACGCCCTGAGGCGATCCTCCATCAACTCGATGATCCCTTCCTTGATCAACCCAAAGATAATGGGAGTCGACTCAAGGATACCCCTGGTAATCTCTGACGCGATGAACTCGCGTAGTCCCTCATCAACCGGCTCGGAACCTGATCCTGAACCTGACCCCTCTCCTGAACCGCCATCTACCGGCCTCGATCGAAGTACCACCATTCTGCAATACATCACAACAATCATTAGTGATACTGATACTCCCTGAGGGATCACATCTACTTACAAGTTCCCTGGTATTATCTTGGCCATCCTTGGTTCGGGTACGGATCCTCTGCTTTCAGTAGTACGGGCCCATACTACCTTCCACATATATCCGTACCTTCTTCAAGGAATGCCTCGACTCCACCAGATCCCTTTCACTACTGCTGATTACTGCTATACTCATCCTAGGCTTGCCCTAGGGAAATCTCTAGTCCCATTCTAACCAGTCCTCAGCTGCTGCAGGCCTCCTTGTAATGCCAATTAGCCATTACCCGAGTACCATCACATGTGACGAGGCTTAGATAATCCTTCGAGTACCCGACTCGTCCCTACAATGGTTGGACTCAAACAAGAGCTGCACAGCAGGATCAAATCCGGCACTCTAAGATTATTCAACCCTGATCACATGTGACGTGACGCATTCGCCTAATGGCTAACTCCCATTATTCAAAGTCCCACGTAGCACGAAGCAAGCAGCATTCAGATAAGGGTAACAATCTCAACTAACTCTATCTACCTTCGGAACTGAGCTAGCATAAAGTTCTAAGCTCATACTACCAGGCATAACCTAATCAGGCTATCCTACTTACTATCTACTCAATAACTAGCATGCAAGTTCTCATACAACTGAAACACATTAAACAGGCACATAAGGCATCACTCCTAGATCCTTAGTCCTATTCTAGCATGCTGTTCTACAAAAACTGATAAACATAACATAAACTTGTATGGGTACTTTGGGGATACTTACTTGAGCTCGGCCGGTCGCGCACATCACACACTTCGTTCTTTCTCAAAACTTTTTTCTCAATTTTAGAAAACAATTTTTTCCTTTAGAAAATCTTTTAATCCCTCGATTTGAGTTCAGACACTCCCGAGGGTGTGTCCGAATCCCTCAAATCAGGGCTCTGATACCAACTTGTAACGACCCAATTTTCATGACCAAAAATTTCGTTTTAAAAACATTGCTTTAGAAAATATTAAAAACTAAAAACATTGTCTGATCAAATCATAACACAAGTGAACCATGTCTAAAAGCCAATTCATTCATTCAATCAAAATATCAGAGTACAAATCCCAGTGAAGCTTGTAAATGCGGAAACCGGAGAGTGTGTGTGTGACATGCTGCTACCATGCCGGCTACTTTCCCCTAGCTGAGGAGGTACCTTAAACCAAAACTGAAAACTGTAAGCACAAAGCTTAGTGAGTTCCCCCGTCGTACCTCATACCATACAAACACGTAACATACATACTGCCAGGCTATTCTGGGGTGCCTGACTACCCGGTACGGCCGTTCTGGGGTGCCGTCCTACCCGTGTCAAGCCATTCTGGGGTGCTGACTACCCATGTAAAGCCATTCTGGGGTGCTGACTACCCATGTCAAGCCATTCTGGGGTGCTGACTACCCATGTCAAGCCATTCTGGGGTGCTGACTACCCGTCGGTCCTAACAACCGACCACAGGGACTGGTCCCCTCATACTACCTCTATCGCATATAACATAACAAGCCAACATGCAAACATATCATCATATACTGTCAGACGTATCTGGGGTGTCTGACTACCCTTCGGTCCTAACAACCGAACTCGACTACTATCACATACAACGTATCATGCTAGCATATAACATATCAGGTAGTAGTAAACCTAGATGATATCACAAAGACAATTATCTACCATACGTCTCCTACTGGTGGGTCGGCGTTGTGGCCTTAGACCCACCGCTACTGGAAGGTAACTCACCTCGAAGTAGCTGCTGATCTGATCGGAAACTGACTGCCTACTGCTGCTGCTGCTGCTCCGGGAATCCTCCGGCTGCAATTCCCACAATATACCCAATCAAACACTGCTCACTGACCTTTGGGTAAAATGACCATTTTACCCCTGACCATGCCCTAAGTCAAAGTCAGAGTCAACTTTCAGTTGACCCGACTCGCCGAGTTGGCTTTCCAACTCGCCGCGTCCCTATCCAAACGACTGCCCTGAATCCCGATCCTACCCGTCGAGTTAGGCGACGACTCGACGGGTTCACCTTCTTAACCAATATTCAAGTCCTTCATCCTACTCGCCGAGTTGTATGAACAACTCGTCGAGTTCATCTTCGTCCGATGAACACTGATGCTAAGACTCGCCAAGTTGTATGAACAACTCGCCGAGTCCATCTTCATCCGAAGAACACTTATGCTGAGACTCGCCGAGTTGTATGAACAACTCGCCGAGTCTGTTCTTGATCTAAGGAGATTGCCTTGAACTTGCCGAGTCAGGGCATTGACTCACCGAGTACCTCCATAGATGAGTTAAGCTTCCGACCCACTGAGTCACACCCCGTGACTCACTGCTCACTCGACACTACGAAAAGGGGACAAACTCGGAGACTCGCGAACAGACTCGCCGAGTCATATGAACGACTCGCCGAGTCGTTTCCATGCATCCACTAAATACACAGATTTGCTCGACTCCAGTCCATGCCATTCACAGATCTGGACTTCTAGGACACGAATCACACGTAAAGTTTCCAACTTTACGTGTGGATATTCACCAATATGGATTTTAGGGCTCAAAATGTCTCAAAAGGATAGATCTAGGGTGAACAAGCAACATGGGGCCATAAAGCTAACAGATCTGAGCTCCTGGAGCTCAATCTTGCCTAGATCTAAGGGCCAATCAGCCTATTACGAAGTAATTTGCACATACAAACTTGGGGTTTGGCTCAAGAATGACTTACATGAAGTAATAAGCATAGAAACAGGGGAAAAACGGGTTATACCTCAAAGGAACTGCTGAAAGAGTGCAAAGATGCCTGGATTCCTTTCCTTCCTCTTGATCTACTTCCCCTTCTTCCTCAAAACCTTCAAGAACACACACAATAGCCTCAAACTCTCAAGGAACAAGCTTAGACCGAGGGTTTGGAGCTTCTGGGGAGAGAATGGGGGCTGGCCTGGGCGGATAAGTCCTTTAAATAGGGTGCAAACCCCTGAAACTTAGGGTTTCATCCAACAGCTGTGACTCGCCGAGTCCAGGATATGGACTCGCCGAGTCGCCAACTTAAACGTGTCCCGGGTCCCGCATCCACTCGGCGAGTCGGACCTATGACTCGCCGAGTCCAAGGCTAAAAGAAAGGAAATACTCAAATAACATTTATGTACCAGGAACCGGGTGCTACAGAGAATACAAAAAATTCTGTTATGCTTCCGTACAAAAATTCTCATTTATTTTGAGAAAGTCATGAAGATGTATCTTGGATAGAAATTAGGTAAAGTCAGAGTTTGTCCGTAACTTTTACCCAAGAATTCAAACAACGAATGAGCAAATTTTTAATAGAAAGACCTTGTAATAATCAGAAAGATAGAATGAAAAAAAAAATAAACTTGCATACCATGAATTAAGTACCTTAATAAGAAGAATTCGTGAACCAGAAGTTCTCAAGTGAATCCACCATCGTTAACATCCATAAATGTTAAACCAATAGATGAGACCATAATCCCAATACGACAATATAACCGAACCATCGCCTAACTCCTGCAATAGGGGAACATGGAGAAGAAATCAGAATTTGAGAAAGAGGGAGATAGGGTTGCGATAAGCCAGCGAGAATGAAGGAAAAATTGTAACCTTGCAATTTGTTTGTTTTCAATGACAATTTGATATGATTAGGATCAAACTTATTCAAATTACTAACAGAAATCAAATCAAATTACGAGCAACAGAAGACACAGGAAGAACTCCCATCTAGGTTTTTTTTGAACCGACAGATCTAATCTACTCCCCATCTAGGTGTGCGTGATTTCTTGCGATTCTGTGCCTGATTTTGCACGATCATGGTTTTGAAAAATGAAGAAGTTATACTAGGATTAAGTTTCATCAACAGAGAAAATTTAAGCGTAAATAATTGACTTAATAGCTTAAACCGATGAACAAATATGATTATGTGATTTGATTTTCAAAATGCAAAAGCAAATTAGGCATCTTTATTCTTGTTATAGTTAGTCAATCATTTTGTTGCAAATTTAACGGGATTGATTATGAATATCATTATCTTTATACATATTATAATTATAATTATACTGCTGACCAATTTGAAGACATAGTTTAGTAATTTCACTTGAAGGAAAATGGGCGGGAAAATAGTTTAAGTTTAGGAGGGGCTAAGCAAATTACATGTGGCATAAATAATGATATTATAGGGATTTTTAAATATGATAATAATATTATTAATAAAAAGGGGTATATAATAATAATAATAATAATAATAATAATAATAATAATAATAATAATAATAATAATACTTCAATTAATTATAAAAACTTAAAATGGAGTATTTGGAGATTAAGGGATTGAGAGTGTCAATTTCCTAAACCTTGTATGTAACCTTTTGTGTTGTAGGGGTTGTTTTTGCCAAATCGAGAAATAGTACGTGTGTTTGTGTGTTTTAAGATGTCGGGAAGAACCACGCTTCTTCCTTTCCCCTGTCGTTTAATCGAAGCAACCACAAACCCTAAAAGCCACAATTTATCTTGTTGTCGTTCTAGGTATCAATCGTCGCCGCTATCATTGCATATCATCACCATCGTTGGAGGAAAACGTATCTGCAGTTGCCGCCTTTAGGCTGTGATCTGTGATCTGGCTGCCAGATTAAATAAGAGTTAGGAAGGAAGGACAAAGTTATCTCTTATTCTTGTTCCATGCTCAAAAAGACCTTGAACCACCACCTCCGAGGTGGTGACTGCCGACGACAGCCACCACTACCATGGTGGAAGTGGGTGGTGATGATACTAACGCCATGTTGTGTCCTCTTTTTTCTTTTATCTATTGTTTAGGTAAAAGAAAATGAAAGCCTAAATTTACATAAACATGAAATGATAAGAAACACCAGTATTCATCATTATGGTAATCTACTTACAAGGCTTTGTTTATGAAATTGTTGAAAGCATTATTATGTTGAGCGATATTAGTTTAATTTTCCATTCATTGGGTAGGTTTCCTAACGTCTCAATGCGTTAAGATGCAACATTAACTCTAGGAAAGTATATTACTATTTTTTATATTAAGGGTGTAACAACCCAATTTTCACGTCCAAAAATTTCATTTTAGTTAACTAATTTAAACAAACATTCATAGGAAAATATTGTCGAATCGTATCATCTCATAAAACATTGTATAATGATTGAAAACCCAAATCGTAAAATAGTGATAATGTTAGAGTACAATCCCAAGGAATCTCAAATGTGGAATCTAGAGTGTGTGTATGATGTGCAGCTACCGCGCCGGCTCCTTCCCCTTCGCTGAAGAGGTACGATTCAACCTGAAACAAAACTGAAACCTGTAAGAACGAAGCTTAGTGAGTCCCCCTATCGTACCACATACCATACGACCACATAGCATACATACTGTCGGGCAATTCTGGGGTGCCCGACCTACCCGGTATGACCATTCTGGGGCACCGACCTACCCGTACGACCATTCTGGGGTGCCGACCTACCTATTCGGCCATTCTAGGGTGCCGTCCTACCCGTGTCAAGCCATTCGGGGGTGCTGACCTACCCGTCAGTCCTAACAACCGACCCTTGGGGACTATTCCACCCCTACTGCTACTATCACATATATCATAACATTAACATACTATCAGACATATCTGGGGTGTCCGAACTACCCTTTGGTCCTAACAAGCGAACTTGGGGACTATTCCCCTCCTACTACCACTATCACATATAACATATCATGCCAGCATAAAAACATATCATCACATACTATCAGACATATTTGGGGTGTCTGACCTACTGATATGTGTATTTTTATATATACTTTTATACATTATATCTTAATATTTTAGCCATTATTATTCTCTTTTAGAACTAAAAAGTACTTATAATGCTTTGAATTATGATTTGCAACTATTAGTTGTCGATAGAGCGGAAAAGAAAAGACTAGAGTGGAATTTGGACTTAAAAGCTAAAAGAATAAAAATTGCTGAACACCGCTATTAAGCCCAGCGTAATATAAATTACGCCAAGCGTAATGATGAAACATGGACTACGCCCATCATAGTTAAGGTTACGCCCAGTGTATTGGGTGTTTATCCAGACTTCCCAATCGCGATGGACTTCTAGCTACGCCCAGTGTAAACCGACTTACGCCCAGCGTACGTAAGGTGTATTGTGGTGGTTAAGTAAAAGTCTGAGCTCTTGCTGTTCTTGACTAGTTAGGTCACCTCTTGTTCTACTTTTAGTTAAAGGTGCGAAGAAAACAAAGGAAATATTCTAACGGGTCCCGAAAGTTGTTGTTTTCACAAACCATTTCTTGCGTGCAAGGGTTTTAATCAACCATTGTAGTTTGATCTCGACAAAGACAAATGATCATGGTGTCTCATTTTTTTAATATGTCACTCATCGGAAAGCCATGGCTGTTGTTGAAGCAATTAAAAAAAATAATATTGAGAAGTTGGCAAATATATTAGATGGAAAAAGGGATTTCAAATAAGGAAAAAGGAAATAAAAAAAGAAAAGGAAATAAATACAGTAAAATTACGCCCAACGTAACCACAATTACGCCTAGCGTACTAAGCGGATGGTCCCGACCAGACTAGTCAGGGAATTGGAGGTACGCCCCGAATACAATGGAAATTACACCCATCTTAAGTCGGCGTCAGGTAATCTTTTAAACCCTTTGACTTTTTGTTCTTCCAGCATTTTGTTGCTCCAACCCTACGCTACGCTGTGACGGACAAATTTCCCCGAAATTTCCGATTTTCCTTTTTTTCTTGTAGAATCGACATAGAGGTATGTTCTTTGGTTACCTTTTGGCTTAATTTTATGTTTAATTTCTAGAAATTGGTTACATTGAGCTATTTAGAAATCTAGGGTTTCTGCATATCTTGAAATAGAGCCAATTTCAGTTGAATGTATGTGTGTTTATGGCTCAAATAGACCGATTTCACTTGTTTGGGACTTAATTTGTCCTTAAAGTGGTGTATTAACCTTCAATTTAAGCATTTGAACGAACGCATAGCGTTCTATACATTAGCCCAGTCTATGGTCCTGTATTTTGCCTCAAGTAATGCCTTGCTAATAGGAACTATGAACGAGTATTTGTTAGCTTAAGACCTGTGAATGAATGGGGAACAGATACGACTTCATTGGGAAGTAGTTTACCCATATTGTGACTGCCCTTCATGATTCTCCTGTGAATATCTGCGAGTATTTGTTGAATGTTGATTATGGCTAAACAATGACCAAACAGGGGACATATTCGATGCTCTGGACGTACGCCCAACGTATGCTGGATGTACGCCCAACGTACAACCTAGACCAACACCCATATTTTTCATTTGAATCTGTTTAATGCTGTGGAATTTTGTTTTGGTTTTGTGTTATTTTTTTATATTTTTGTAGAATACAGATCGTAGAACTCAAAGAACCAACCCACCCGAGGACGTGATAGATCATCATTTTTTTGCAATTCCCGCAAACTCTAAACAATGAAACCTGGGCCAAATATGTGAAAAATTTGATTGGGAATTGGCGGCCCAGACTGGACTTGATGAGCTGACCCAGAGTTTATTGCAATACACCCACTCGGACGTGAGTGGTGTGACTTTGTTCGTATGTCAGGGTTGGGCAAGATTGTTTAGGATCAAGGAGCCTGTGTATCGGGAATTTTTGCTAGATTTTTATGCTACAGTTTCCTATGACCCTAGGAAGACACCCGATGATAGGACAACCTTTTCCTTTAGACTTGGTGGTGTGAGTCGGGAGTGTAGTGCGATTGAGCTTGTCACTCGAGTTGGGATATATACAGTAGACGAGACGAGGAGTGTCCACTTCCCGACATTCCTTGTTGATTGTCTCACGGGCCGGCCGAATGACTATAATGAAAACACTTTCTGGGCAGAGATTACTGGGGGAGTGTACACACCATCTACTGCTTGGGGGAGGATGATTCGGTCTACCACATATAGATTGCTGCACCGTCTGATTTCCATGTCTCTCACACACCATAAGAATACTGAGAGAGTGCCTTCTACAGACCTGTATTTCTCATGGGCGCTTGTTACTCCAGGGAGGCACCTGAACCTTCCAGTTGCGTTAGCTACTTATTTGGGTAGGAGGGCCAGGGGACTTTGGGAGGATAGCCCGATTTGCGGGGGGCATTTTATCACACGATTAGCTCGAACCTATTAGTTGTTGACGCGCGCGATTACGAGATCGATGGTGTTTCATGATATGAGGCCGATGAGCCTTCAGTTATTGGAGTTGATGCGTTTACTTCAGCGGGGCGAGGATGGTGTCTTATGGGTACGACTAGATGATGTGGCCGAAGAGGAGGGTGTAGTCGAGCCACAACCACGACGAGCCCAGCGGCGTAGACCTGCTCCTCGAGGAGCGTAACAGGGACCTGGGCTAGAGATTGATATACGTTACATGGCCCAACGCATGGACAAGGGATTTCACCGCATTGACGAGGGATTTCAGAGCCTGGGTGAGCGCGTTGCACATGTAGAGAGATGGAAACAGTGGTATGGGGATGCGCCGACCGCATTCTTTTCCCATCAGGGGTTTCAGTACCCGGTTCCTTTTCCTCCACCATTCAAGTCACGACCTGATGGAGCCGGTACATCTAGGACATAGCAGCACGATGACGAGGATGACGAGTGACTTAGTTTATCCTTTTTATTTTTATTTTTATGTTATTTTTTGTTTATTTTTGCGTTGCTTAGAATTAGTATTTTTATTTGGTATGTAATTAGTTTAATTTAGGTTGTTTTATTTTTGGTACTTTTGTTTTCCATGTTGATGCTCTTTGGTTGTTTAGATCTTTGCAGAATTTTCGCTGTTAGAAAGCTGGCAGTAAGTTCAACAACTAGGTCCGACTGTTGCTAGAGAGAGTTGTGTGAGAGTTCGAAGATTATAGTCAAGACCCACGATTTGTCATAAGTGTGTGGTGCGTCTTGATTTCGTGAGAGATTATTTAGAAGAGTGACATTTTTACTATATTTTGACTCTTATGGTATGGATGAGCTGTTCCCACACCATAGAGTTTTATTTCGACGCGAGGTAGAAGTTGTTGGGTTTTGAGCATTCTAACACTTCCTAAGTGTACATGCAACCCTAAATACCTTGGATCTATGTTTTCTCTATTATACATGCAAATAAGAACATCCAAGGTATTATCCTAATCTCGCATACAAAAACTATGAATGTAACAAGATAGAATACATACCTCTTGATGTAGCTTGATGTCTTCAAGCTTTAAGAGCTTAGCCCCAATAGTGTGGAAGCCTCAAGTGGAATCACAAATCACCAAGACACCTTGGAATACTTTAGAGAATATGATTACTTGGTTCTCTCTAGTGAAATTGGCTAGCCCTTCTTTAGTGTATCCACACTAGTGCCAATTTCACCAACCAAAGACATCTTTATATAGTATGGAGGATTAGGGTTAAACCCTAATACCCATGACCTTTCATTTCCTCGGATCCATGGGTTAAACACTCCATGGACTATCCATGAAAGCTTAGCCCAACCTAAATGAACTTGGCCCATTCCATATATATAAGAGTCCATATTTAATTAGTTCCTTTTGATCACTTAATTAATTATAAATTAATTCTTGATCAATACTAATTAAATAATATGATTCCATATTAATATATTAGAACTTATAATATATTAATATTAATCATAAACATACTATTCTCAAAAGATTATCCATATAAATTGTGTCGGTGAAGTGCAACCCAAATGGACCATGCCGGGTCGGGTCAAGTACATACCAAATATAGTTATGGACTTAGACATTAATCCAACAGTCTCCCACTTGGATAAGTCTAAAACTATTATTGCGTATGACTTCAAACCTAACTGGCAATCGTAGCTCTTAAAGCTGCTGTCGAACTCTGATCTTGTCAACGAACTTGTCCATTAGATAAGGGATCATATATTCCTCCATTCTAGATATCATATGGACTGAGACATGGATTATATTCATTCTCTCTGTCCATTTGTTGTTTCCCGATTTCCGATTTATGACGACTGACTAATTGAACAAATCAAATCAGTCCTGGCCCGGCCGAGCACTTCCATTTGTCATCATCAAATCATCGAGGTGCCCACATATATCGCTTTTATCCCGAAGGTAAAAGGAACAGATAAACTTCGACTCATATGGCTTGTTCTACTACTTGTTGAATCATACACAATGGCACGTTTTATAACACCGAGTTACCGTATGCGTTTTCGTGCAATCAATGTACTATCAAATCATAGTAACAACTCATATCTCTAGGTTTGAAGAATATAAGATATTATCGTCTCATGATCACTCGTGATAAAATCCATGAAGTGATTCCAATGAGCGCGGGTTGAATCCAATACTCAGAACTTATGAGCACTCATGAGTGTTGTAGCCCTTTGTCCAACACCTTAGACCTCTACAAGCCAACCCATGACAGTCTTAATTCATATCTACTTCCAACATATGACCGACTGTGGATGGTTTGAATAACTTAGTCATTCCGGAAGAATAACCTAGTTTATTCGGGAAGTCAAAACATGCAAAGTGAAACACAATAATAATTGAATCCAATATGGTATCAAAAACTATGAACATAAATAAAACACCTTTTATTTATCACCATATGATTGCACATTATTCATTGTATACTGTTTCAGCTATCAACTTTATTCTTGAATTTAAAACAATAGTTGTCCCATGCTCCAAGCATGTACACTATGTTTTTCTAAACACTAGTCATGCCACACACCAAGTATGCATACTATGTTTGTCTATGATCTTTACTTTGTGAACTAGATCAATTGAACATAACTTCAATGATTCTCTTTTCACACTCCCAAATCCTTACCGCAAATGCAAGAATTCCAAATTCATGCCATTTATTGAAATCTGTTAGATTCTAAACTTATATGCATTGATCCTCTTGTAATGATTATGCACAAAGTCATAAAGACTTGACAACAAACATTACAGAGCATTCCAAAGGAGATCATCTCCTTGGAAACATCCTTCTTGCATTAAGTTTCCTTAATCTTACACAGATTGAATAATTTCTAACTTTGAAACATTTCCAGATTCCATTTTGACTATCACTTCTGAACAAGAGTTGCCTCCTTACAGATTATGTCAATATGGTCCTTCCAGAATTATCACTATACTTCCAATTGTCCTTGAGTAAACAATCTTTGGTAAACCTTAGATTGTCCTCGACAATTGTTTAATCCTTTTAGTCATATCCAGTTCTAAACCTTTTCCCTTCTTAATGCCCCAGGCATTTGGAAAATTTTAGAACGGATGATTATAACACATGTAATCGATCCTATATCCGAAGCATATGGGACACGATTCATGATGTCTCACATAAAGACTAAACCAGTCTTTTGCTATAACATTTCCATTTCTATTTGCCAAGTTCTCATAATTCAGATTATGAAAAGGGATGTCGTAATCATAATCGAATTTTAGAACGCAAATAATGGACCCATATACAGAATTTCCTTATGTTGAGCCATTCCAACATGAAATTCATATATATCCTTGACTAAATGATTAAAACCTCACGATCTAAGCTTATAGATTTGAGATGAAGTATAATTTCCTCTCCCTTAATTATAGCAAAACAACTTTTCCCAATTGAAACCTTTTGTTTTCTATAATTAACATTGCTAACTTGCAATATTTATCATAATTATCATGCTCCCACTAACATGATGATTATTAGCATAACACTTATGCTCCCACTAGCTTTGACATGTTCTCAGAAATCACATGGACTTCTAGAAATCAATACTTCATTGACTTTCTTAACAAAGTTCAGATTTCTGATGCTAGATTGTTTTGATAAAATTTTATCAAAATCATACACCTTCCCTTAGATAGCACACTTGTGTGTCTAAACAATTATGAAGAGGTATGCCGTAATCATAATGGTTAGACCTTTTTGCCACTTCTCACAAATCCAGGTTAGTGTGCCGGTAAACCACACACGCTCCACTAACGACTTTGAGAATGCAAATATCACAATTGCTATCTAGCTAAAATCTACTTAGTGAAAGTGTTTCCTCACCATCATTTTCATGAATCGGAGAGAAACCTTATGAAACTTAGATTTAATGGTGTATGTGTTCTTATCCATGTGAATTGTCAAAATCATAGTCACAAGACAAGGATAATGACAAATCCAAACTCATATGGACTGAACTCAATCTTAATTTCTTGCCACCTGGCAGCTCAAGGGCCTACCATTGCTTCCAAGTTGTTGTGCAACAAATTGAGAACTCTAAGAACTCATATGCAAAGCCAACTTTAACTGGAATGGGCATAGAATATGTCAACACGATAGGTTATGAACCTCAAGTTGTGTGCTAGTGAAAAACTTCAGGTTCCATTCTTGATTAGTTCTTGAGACTTTCAAGACCTTTCAGACTCCCACTGTCCTCTTGACCTATAAGACTCCCTTGTCAAATATCCAAGAGATAGTGTGGATTCTAATCAAGACAAACACTTCACACAATTGGCCTAAGTTGATCTTTGTTTTATCCAAAACATCACAACTTACCAATTTCAAATGTACAAGAGTAGAAAACTTTTACTCTTACATTTGACAAGTGTTTTAAACCTTCTTTAAGACATGTCACTCAAGTTACAATCTTGGAGTATGACTCTAAGACTTGTATTGGAACGAAGTATGACTCATCTTCTTGATTTAACCACTTCAACAATTCAAGATCCCTCTTCTTAGTCATAAGAATGCACTAAGACTTCCTTAGAGAACTAATTGTGCTATGGTTTCTTAATCATTAAGATGATCACAAAACTGATACTAAAGTACTCTCCCATCTTTTCAGATTTGAGAAACTTTTATCCTTCTGCCTTATTTGAATCTTCTTATTCGCTCTGCCATACATTGAAACTTTTCCAATGTCTCAGAATTACACTTTAGCCTGTAAGTATAACCATATTTACTAAGCTTTAGTAAATTATGACGAATAATCTTATCGATCTTTTGTGGTGGACTTAATCAGTGCACAAGAATGTGTACTCGATCCCTTAGTCCGTTACTTGACTCACACATCCATGTGAACAAGTAGTTAGTCTTAATTTTCTAATACTTGAAAGTTCTCATCCATCATGCTATACAACTTGCATGATTCCAAGTTCCGGTCCAATTGAAACTTGGGTGATGAGAATCTTTCCTTATTTGGTAAATTTAGACATTACCACAAATGAAAGAATCAATTTCATACTTCCACTCTTGCTATTAATGGAATCTTATAAGCAACAAAAATTTCCACAGATGCCATTGTAAGGATATTTTAAAATAAATAAAATCAAAAATTTTCCTTTTATTTTAAAAACTTTGCGGAAGAACTTGTCCTTACAATCCATATGAAAACTTGTTGTTATCTATTCCTAAGCAATATCTCATAACTCCTAAGAAGTAGCTCAAGAATCCGATCTTCAAACTATGCGATAGAAATCCATCTACGCCATCAGATTCAACATATTCTTTCTTTAAGTTTCTTCACTTTTCTTTGATTCTTAAAACATCACCATGTGACCCAGTCACATCATGTATCAGGAATCTCATAATAGAAACTTAGCAGAGTTAGATAGTGGAATTTACCTAAAGTAGAGTCAAACTTATTGACTTTAACATCCTTAGGTAAATTTGGCAGCTTCGCAACCAATGCCCCTTCCTTTGGCAATATAAACATATGGAGCCTTTGATAATGGTACACGGGACTATCATAGACTTAGCTTTTCTCTTTACCATTTGGTCAACCGAGTTGACTATGGCCAATCCCTTTCCATTGGGAAGAGAGTGCTTTCCTGGATTTCCTGTGTCATCATTGTCAATGTCCATAAAGTTTTAGGAAGTTGATCTTAGCAAATAGATAAGATCATTAAGGGTCTTGTCATAGTCTGTTTCATAGGTGTCCCAAAGGAACTCACTATGTGACTTAGAAAGTGATTGAACCACCAACTTTCTCAGGAGTTTGACACCCAACTCTCCCGGCTTGTCAATATGTGACTACATCTCCAAGATGTGATCACACCTAAACCTTGCCTTGCCAATAGGGCTTGAGTAACCTTAAATTTTTTAAGAACTTGTAGGTTGGGGAGAATAATTGGAGGAGGCGAAAGAAGTATGATTTCCATGGGACATCATGTTCATTTAGGAAAGCTTGTTTCAAGAGATTTGGAAAGATCATATATGTCTAAACCAGACATCTTTTGGGAGATATTCAAGATAGTTGATTTTAAAGTCCTTAATATGACACCCAATATGAAATATTAAGGCTAGGACCCAACAAACTATTTTATAACTCAGAAGAGGGATGCCGTAATCCAAGCTATAAAATATTTGAAGGTAGGTGAATGACGATTCACCAATTTCCACCAAGATAAACGAAATGTATTATTAGGTTTTAATTGGTTTTGAAACTCCTAGATCTTTGAGATTCATTGAACTGTTCAAAGGCATGTTTCAATCTCGAGTGTGCCCTTCAGGTTTTGTGACTGGGATGCCGAGGATCACAAAACAAGGTGTGAAGTAACCATGCAAATTACTTGGTACCCTTAAGTGTTTACCCCTCAATCGATGTGCCGGTTAACCACACACGCTCCATCGATACTATGATAAACATTAAGTTACCCTTTACCTACCTTGTTAAATACGAGTTAGTGTGCCGGTTAACCACACACGCTCCACTAACCGACTTAAACAAAGTGCAAAGTGTAATTTCATGGATTAGCACGTTATTCACATTTTCCTAAGTAACTAAGATTGGGTATTATTAAGAGTTTAGTTACTTAGTATTTATCATTAATACTTTTAATGAAGGGAGAATTATAGTCCTGTCAAACCCGTTCGGCTAACGACCCTCCACCAGTCAAGCAAGCGGTGGGTGAGAGTGGACACCCATTAAGTTGCCATTTTATAGGCAACAACCTTATACCCACCTTATAGACCGGCTTCGTGAATGAGGCGTACTAGCGGTAAGACTGACTTTACTCTTATACATATATATATATATATATATATATATATATATATATATATATATATATATATTATTATTATTAACTTATAATATTATAAAGTATAAGGGTTGAATTTTAACTCTTAAAATTCTAAGGGCTAACTTGGAATTAAAGTATTCATAAGAGAAAACTTTACAAATTCCAAAACTTGAGGGCAAGTTTTGAAACTATTCAAAACTAATTAATTCCATAACTTATGTGTTTAAAGTAGTTTTAATCCAAAAACTCTTCAAGTTCCATAACTTGAGGACAAGTTATGGAAGACTTTAAACTAATAAAAGAATTAACTTTTCTTTATTTTATAACTTATGGAATTAATTAATGTTACACCTTTTTTTTATTTTATTTTAGTTTATTAAATGAAGAGACTCTTGGTCCTCCATAACTTGAGGACAAGTTATGGAGTCATAAAACCATTTAATTAGAACTAGACTCTTCATTTTTGTAACCTTTGCCAATTTTTATGAGTTTTATGATTCTTAAATGTGACTTTTCATATAACTTGAGGACAAGTTACAAAAACACATTTTAGAATCAATTCTTAGATTAATTTGGATTAAAACCAACTATCACATAATTTTATTCATTAATCTAAATTCACTCATAAAACAAGGTAACACAAAAAACTTTTGGTGATCCATAACTTATTCTTAAGTTATGGAATCCTTTAAAACATTAACACCAAATTTTGTAACTCCATAAAAACTTTGAATCAATTTTTTTTTAAACCTTTTCATATCCATAACTTATGGAGGTTTCAAAAAATAAAACTCTTTAGATCAAACTTTTAAAACTAATAAAATAATCATATCATTTTATCTTTTATTAAATTTGACCTAATTCAACTCATAAAGAAAATTATTCAAATTTTACAAATAATTAGTTTTTCACAAGAACAAGTAATTATCTTAAAATTTGACGAACTTCATGTTTTTTTTTCTTTTTTTTCAACTTTGAAAATAAAATATTTGCATCAATATAACAGAAAACAACCCGTGGCTCTGATACCACTGTTGGGTTTTGAGCATTCTAACACTTCCTAAGTGTACATGCAACCCTAAATACCTTGGATCTATGTTTTCTCTATTATACATGCAAATAAGAACATCCAAGGTATTATCCTAATCTCGCATACAAAAACTATGAATGTAACAAGATAGAATACATACCTCTTGATGTAGCTTGATGTCTTCAAGCTTTAAGAGCTTAGCCCCAATAGTGTGGAAGCCTCAAGTGGAATCACAAATCACCAAGACACCTTGGAATACTTTAGAGAATATGATTACTTGGTTCTCTCTAGTGAAATTGGCTAGCCCTTCTTTAGTGTATCCACACTAGTGCCAATTTCACCAACCAAAGACATCTTTATATAGTATGGAGGATTAGGGTTAAACCCTAATACCCATGACCTTTCATTTCCTAGGATCCATGGGTTAAACACTCCATGGACTATCCATGAAAGCTTAGCCCAACCTAAATGAACTTGGCCCATTCCATATATATAAGAGTCCATATTTAATTAGTTCCTTTTGATCACTTAATTAATTATAAATTAATTCTTGATCAATACTAATTAAATAATATGATTCCATATTAATATATTAGAACTTATAATATATTAATATTAATCATAAACATACTATTCTCAAAAGATTATCCATATAAATTGTGTCGGTGAAGTGCAACCCAAATGGACCATGCCGGGTCGGGTCAAGTACATACCAAATATAGTTATGGACTTAGACATTAATCCAACAGAAGTATCATCCCGGCTGCCACGACATGGTTGACACTTTCCTATGTCTTGGGGGAGTTTTCATCGCGAGAGGAGGCTACCATTCTTGATATGACGATGTGACCAACAATTTTCACATTGTGGCCATTTTACATCTCTCGACGAGACGACATGGTTGACACTTTCCCACGTCATGGTTACTATATATTGCATTTATTTGCAATCTTTACACCACATCTTAGAAGTCGACGTTCTTGAAAATTCAGAAGCAACAGTTCCAGTTTCCATTCGTTCAACAATGTTTGGAGCAACTTGTAGCAGCCCCATTCGATCTCGCCACAACTACCCCGGGGAGTCTGTTCCTTTTTCTCCCTTTTTATGTGCTTAATTAGTTTTATGCATACAATGAGGGCATTGTATGAAATAAGTGTGGGGTAGGGGTCGATAAAAGTAAATTAAAAATTGAAATAATATTTTGAAAATTGCTAGATTTAGGAAAATTTAAAAATTTATAAACTTGTAATAATAGTTTGATTTAGAAAATCTAGTGATAATTTAAAATTTTGCTAATATTGTATGGGATGATCCGATGTGAACTCATATGTTTAGTTGAGCCAATACACGTTATAATGCATTTGTGGCCTCCCTTATTCTAGTGAAATCATGGGACAAAAACACAACTTCGCTTAGTTTGAGGGATGCAATATGTTTAGCAGCCTATACCCTGAAATGTATCCAGGAAAACTTATGTAGTCATTGCACTTAGACTAATGTCTTAACCAATAAGGGTTGGAGTAGAGCGCCCCTACTTAAGCATGTAGGTTTTGAGTGAAAAGAAAAAAAAAGTGAGATACATGTAAAAAAAAGAAGAGAGAAATTACCGAAAAGTAAAAATTGAAGAATTTTGGAGCTGTCAAGTTCAAAAGATCAAAATTCAAAAAATTCGAAAGTGAAAGATGCCAAAAATCAAAGAAAATGGTGAATTCAAAGAAATTGAAGATCAAATATCAAAGAAAAGAAGAATTCAAGAGCTCCAAGTTTAGGTATCTTCTAAAATTTGTAATTCTCTAGTCTATGTATGCTTGGGTAGCTCTACAAAAATACCTTGAGGTTAGAAAGTTTTCTGCAGATGGATTCGGAGGGTTGCATAAAATGAACATTGTTCAAAAGAAGTGGGCGAGTGTTTATGAGGATTGTGAGTATTTAGAATTAGAGGGGTCCTTAAGAAAATTTTTAGACACAAATGCATGCGTTGCGGTCTTGACATAATGACTGAGTTTAAAATGGATTGTTTAGTGCGATATTGGTAAAATAAAACTAAGTTTGCTTAGGGGCAAGCAAATGCTAAGTGTGGGGTATTTTGATATGTGTATTTTTATATATTTTTTTATACATTATATTTTAATATTTTAGCCTTTATTATTCTCTTTTAGAACTAAAATGTACTTCTAATGCTTTGAATTATGATTTGCAACTATTAGTTATCGATAGAGCGGAAAAGAAAAGACTGGAGCGGAAATTGGACTTAAAAGCTAAAAGAACAAAAATTGCTGAAAACTGCTATTACGCCCGACGTAATATAAATTACGCCAAGCGTAATGCTGAAACATGAACTACGCCCATCGTAGTTAAGGTTACGCCTAGCGTACTGGGTGTTTATCCAGACTTCCCAATCGCAATGGACTTCTAGCTACGCCCAGCGTAAACCGACTTACGCCCAGCGTACGTAAGTCGGTCCCAAAGGTTATAAATAGCAATTATTGGCCACCCAGGAGGGGGGATTCGATTTCTAACCTAATTTAGTCGATAATTAACTTCTGTTAAGCTATTTTGAGGGTCTAGAAGGCGGCCGAAAGGCCGTTAAGCTAACAGGAGCGGAGATCGGAAGGATTAGAGAGCGGATACGTGTCGGTAATCATGTGGTTTGTTAACGTGACCATGTTTAGCATCCCACTGTGATACTATTATGTGTTTAGTTTCTGATTTAGGTGTAAAAACCTTTTACTTTGTGTTTATGATTGAATGAAACCTTGATTTATAGATTATTTTCTAGATTAGATTGTTTGTTTATGTTTAATTTATCTTGCCAAGCTTGTTAAAAGATCCTTACGTGTTAATGATATTTTCTGTTAATTGTCAAGTAAATTGAGTTGTATGAACATCTGCTTGATTGCTTGTCTCTTATGATTTCGATGACCATCAAGATTATATTACTAGGAATAGCGAA
Source organism: Lactuca sativa (assembly GCF_002870075.4). Classification (NCBI taxonomy): domain Eukaryota; kingdom Viridiplantae; phylum Streptophyta; class Magnoliopsida; order Asterales; family Asteraceae; genus Lactuca; species Lactuca sativa. Next base: position 100,086,638 of record NC_056625.2, on the reverse strand, counting down.
TTTGAAACTAGGATTAACTCGGAAATAAGTAAGTTAATGTGTGAGCCTTGTGTGATAAACCATCAACAAGACGTTAAATTTAATTAGCAATTTGATTAACTATTATTACAAGTCTTGCTTGATACGAACTGAACAGTAGGAAACATGTTAGTTTAATCAACTGATCACTGTTTGAATTGACTTGTTTTCTAAAGGATTAGTAATAGTGAACGCGAATCTAATCATTTTAGGAATCGGTGAACATGAATAAATGAATTTGTGTATGCAATTGTCTATGCTTTTAAGGTGTAAATTTATCTAAACCAAAGTACCCGAAGAGATTTGTTTTCCTGTTAGTTTATTGAGATTTGTTAATTAAATTTTCCTTTGAGATTTAATAACCATTTCTTTATTCCTTTCGTGTATTTTGTAACCTATAATCAAATATTTCAAATTAATTCACTACCGTTCCCCTTGTGTTCGACACCCTTGCTTATCAATGCTATATTATACTCGATCGGGTTCACTGCCTGTAAGGGGTGGTTTAGATGTGATAAAATAGGAATTATAAATAAAAAACAGTGCATTAGAAAATACACATCACCTACCCTTCGGTCCTAACAACCAAACTGTACTAGTATCACATATAACATATCATGCCAGCATATAACATATCATGTAATAGCAAACCTAGATGATATCACACATAGAATCTGTTGGGTTTTGAGCATTCTAACACTCCTAAGTGTACATGCAACCCTAAATAACTTGGATATATGTTTTCTCTATTATACATGCAAATATGAACTTTCCAAGGTATTCATCCTAACTAGCATAATAACATTGATTTAAATGAATATATCAAGTTAGAATTACATACCTCTTTGATGTAGATTGTCTTCATGAATCTTGAGTGCCTAGTGCCCCAAGTGTGACACCTCAAATGGTTCACACAACACCAAATGCACATGGAATGACTTGAGAGAACTTCACACTTCATGAAAATCGGCTAGCCCTTTCTATTACTCATAGTGGCCGATTTTCTCCAAGAATAAGATCATTATATAGTTAGGGTTACACCATGTAAACCCTAATTTTCATGGCCTTTCATTTCCATGATCCATGGGTACAAATACACCATGGAGCATCTATGGAGCATCTTATGGGTTTTAGCCCAACTTGACAATCCATGAAGCATTAGCCCACTATACAAGTATGGGTGATTTACACAATCAACCCATATATTTAATTAGTCTTCTTTTGATCACTTAATTAATCCTAGATTAATTCTTGATCAATACTAATTAAATAATTTTATTAATATATTAGAAATTATAATATATTAACCAACCTTAAGTGTTATTTCTCTCATTATAGTCTTTCCAAATGCATGATGCCATGCAACCATAATGGACCATGCTGGGTCGGGTCAAGTCTTACCAATTATAGTTATTGACTTAGACATTAATCCAACAGTCTCCCACTTGGATAAGTCTAAACCTATTATTGTGTATGACTTCAAGAACCGACTGGAAATCGTAGCTCTCAAAAGCTTCTGTCGAACTCTAACCTTGCCGATGAAGTCTGACCTTTGTCAATGACTTGTCCATTAGATAAGGGATCATATATTCCTCCATTCTAGATATCATATGGGCTGAGACATGGATTATAATCATTCTTTATGTCCATTTGTTGTTTCCCGATTTCCGATTTATGACGAGTGACTAATTGAACAAATCAAATCAGTCCAGGCCCGGCCGAGCACTTACATTTGTCATCACCAGATCATCGAAGGGCCCACATATATCGCTTTTATCCTGAAGGTAAAAGGAATGGATAAACTTCGACTCATATGGCTTGTTCTACTACTTGTTGAATCATACACAAATGTACGTTTTATTACACCGAGTTACCGAATGCGTTTTTGTGCAATCAATGTACAACCAACTCATAGTAACAACTCATATCTCTAGGTTTGAAGAATATAAGATATTATCGTCTCATGATCACTCGTGTTAAAATCCATAAAGTGATTCCAATGAGCGCGGGTTGAATCCAATAATCAGAACTTATGAGCAATCATGAGTGTTTTATCCCTTTGTCCAACATCTTAGACCTCTACAAGCCAACCCATGACAGTCTTGATTCATATCTACTTCCAAAATATGACTAACTGTGGATGGTTTGAATAAGTTAGTCATTCAGGAAGAACAACCTAGTTATTCTGGAAGTCAAAACATGCAAAGTGAAACACAATAATAACTGAATCCAACATGGTATCAAAACCTATGAACATAAATAAAACACCTTTTATTTATCACCATATTATTACACATTATTCATTGTATACTGTTTCAACTATCAACTTTATTCTTGAATTTAAAACAATAGTTGTACCATGCTCCAAGCATGTACACTATGTTTTCTAAACACTAGTCATGCTATACACCAAGTATGCATACTATGTTTGTCTATGATCTTTACTTTGTGAAATAGATCAATTGAACATAACTCTCATGATCCTCTTTTCACAGTCCCAAATCCTTACTTCAAATACAAGAATTCCAAATTCATGCTATTTACTGAAATATGTTAGATTCTAAACTTATATGCATTGATCCTCTTGTAATGATTATGCACAAACTCATAAGGACTTGACAACAAACATTACAGAGCATTCCAAAGGAGATCAACTCCTTGGAAACATCCTTCTTGCATTAAGTTTCCTAATCTTACACATATTGAATAACTTCTATCTTTGAAACATTTCCATATTCCATTTTGACTATCACTTCTGAACACGAGTTGCCTCCTTACAGATTATGTCAATATGGTCCTTCCAGAATTAACACTATACTTCCAAATCTCCTTTAGCAACCAATCTTTGGTAAACCTTAGATTGTCCTCGACAATTTCTTAATCATTTTAGTCATATCCAGTTCTAGACCTTTTCCCTTCTTAATGCCCCAGGCATTTGGAAAATTTTAGAAAGGATGAATATAGCACATGTAATCAATCCTATATCTGAAGCATATGGGACACGATTCAAGATGTCTCACATAAAGACTAAACCAGTCTTTTGCTATAATATTTCTATTTCAATTGGCCAAGTTCTCATAATTTCAGATTATGAAAAGGGATGCCGTAATCATAATCGAATTTGAGAATGCAAATAATAGACCCATATATAGAATTTCCTTATGTTGAGCCATTCCAACATGAAATTCATATATATATATATATATATATATATATATATATATATATATATATATATATATATATATATATATATATCCTTGACTAAATATGATTAAAACCTCAATCTAAGCTTTTAGATTTGAGATGAAGTATAATTTCCTCTCCCTTAATTATAGCAAAACAACTCTTCCCAATTGAAACCTTTTGTTTTCTATAATTAACATTTCTAACTTGCAACCTTTATCATAATTATCATGCTCCCACTAAGATGATGATTATTAGCTTAACACTTATGCTCCCACTAGCTTTGAGATGTACTCAGAAATCAGCTGGACTTCCAGAAATCAATACTTTATTGACTTTCTTACCAAAGTTCAGATTTCTGATACTAGATTGATTTGATAAAACTTTATCATAATCATACACCTCATCATAGATAGCTCACAGGTGTGTCTAAACAATTTTAAGAACTATGAAAAGGGATGCCGTAATCATAGTCTTGATTGTTTAGACCTTTGCCACTTCTCACAAGTCCATGTTAGTGTGCCGGTAAACCACACACGCTCCACTAACGACTTTGAGGATGCAAATATCACAATTGCTATCTAGTTAAAATCTACTTAGTGAAAGTGTTTCTTCACCATCATTTTCATGAATCGGAGAGAAACCTTATGACACTTAGATTTAATGGTGTATGTGTTCTTATCCATGTGAATTGTCGAAACCATAGTCACGAGACAAGGATAATGACAAATGCAAACTCATATGGACTGAACTCAATCTTAATTTCTTGCCACTTGGCAGCTCAAGGGCCTGCCATTGCTTCCAAGTTGTTGTGCAACCAATTGAGAACTCTAAGAACTCATATGCAAATCCAACTTTAATTGGAATGGGCACAGAATATGTCAAGACGATAGGTTATGAACCTCAAGTCGTGTGCTAGTGAAGAACTTCAGGTTTTGTTCTTGATTAGTTCTTGAGACTTTCAAGACCTTTAAGACTCCCACTTTCCTCTTGACATATAAGACTCCCTTGTTAAACATCCAAGAGATAGTGTGGATTCTAATCAAGACAAACACTTCACACAACTGGCCTTAGTTGGTCTTTGTTTTATACAAAATATCACAACTTACCAATTTCAAATGTACAAGAATAGAAAACTTTTACTCTTACATTTGACATGTGTTTTTAAACCTTCTTTAAGACATATCACTCAAGTTTCAATCTTGGAGTACAACTCTAAGAATTGTTCTGGAATGAAATATGACTCATCTTCTTGATTTAACCATTTCAACAATTCATAACTCCTCTTCTTAGCTACCAGAATGCACTTAGAGGATGAATTGTGATAAGGTATCTTAATCATTAAGATGATTATATAACATGATACTAAAGTACTCTCCGATCTTTTCAGATTTGAGAAACTTTTATCCTTCTGCCTAATTTGATTCTTCTCATTCATTCTGCCATACATTGGAACCTTTTCCAATGTCTCAGAATTACACTTAAGCTTGTAAGTATAATCATATTTACTGAGCTTTAGTAAATTATGACTAATAGTCTTATCTATCTTTTGTGGTGGACTCGACTAGTGCACAAGAATGTGTACTCGATCCCTTAGTCCTTTCACTTGACTCACATATACATGTGAATAAGGAACTAGTCTTAATTTTCCAAAGATGAAAAATTCTTATGCATCATGTTATACAACTTGCATGATTCCAAGTTCCGGTCCAATTGAAACTTAGGTGATGAGAATCTTTTCTTATTTGGTAAATTTAGACATTACTACAAATAAAAGAATCAATTTCATATTTCCACTCTTGCTATTATTGGAATCATATAAGCAACAATTTTTTTTCACAAACGCCATTGTAAGGATACATAAAATAAATAAAATCAAAAATTCCCTTTTATTTTTTTTTAAACTTTGCGGAAAAACTTATCCTTACAATCCATATGAAAACTTGTTGTTAACTATTCCTAAGCAATATCTCATAACTCCTAAGAAGTAGCTCAAGAATCCGATCTTCAAACTATGCGATAGAAATCCATCTATGCGATTAGATTCAACATATTCTTTCTTTAAGTTTCTTTACTTTTCTTTGATTCTTAAAACATCACCATGTGACCCAGTCACATCATGTATCAAGAATCTCAGAATAGAAACTTAGCAGAGTTAAATGGTGGACTTTACCTGAAGTAGAGTCAAACTTATTGACTTTAACCTCCTTAGGTAAATTGGCAGCTTCGCAACCAATGCCCCTTCCTTTGGCAATTTAACATATGGACGTTTTGGTAATGGAACATGAGACTATCACAGACTTAGCATTTCTCTTTACCATTTGGTCAACCGAGTTGACTATGGCCGATCCCTTTCCATTGGGAAGAGAGAGCTTTACTGGATATCCAATGTCATTATTGTCAATGTCCACAAGTTTTAGGAAGTTGATCTTAGCAAATAGATAAGATCATTAAGGGTCTTGTCATAGTCTGTTTCATAGGAGTCCCAAAGGAACTCACTATGTGACTTAGAAAGTAGTTAAGCCACCAAATTTCTCAAGAATTTGACACCCAACTCTCCCGGCTTGTCAATATCTGACTACATCTCCAAGATGTGACCACACATAGACCTTTACTTGCCAATAGGGCTTGAGTGACCTTAAAATTTTCAAGAACTTGTGGGTTAGGGAGAAAAATTGGAGGAGGTGAAAGAAGTATGATTTCCATAGGACATCATCTTCATTTAGGAAAGCTTGTTTCAAGAGATTTGGGAAGATCATAAATGTCTAAACCAGACATCTTTTTGGGAGATATTCAATATAGTTGATTTAAAGTCCTTAATATAACACCCATTAGGAAATATTAAGGCTAGGGACCAACACAATACTTTTATAACTTGGAAGAGGGATGCCGTAATCCAAGCTATACAATATTTGAAGGTAGGTGAATGATGATTCACCAATTTCCACCAAGATAAACGAAATGTATTATTAGGTTTTAATTGGATTTGAAACTCCTAGATCTTTTGAGATTTATTGAACTTTTCAATGGCATGTTTCAATCTCGAGTGTGCCCTTTAGGTTTTGTGACTGGGATGCCGAGGATCACAAAACATGGTGTGAAGTAACAATGCAAATATACTGGGTACCCTTAATAATTATCCCTTAATCGATGTGCCGGTTAACCACACACACTCCACCGATACTATGATAAATATTAATTTACCCTTTGCCTACCTTGTTAAGTGCAGGTTAGTGTGCCGGTTAACCACACACGCTCCACTAACCGACTTAAACAAAGTGCAAAGTGTAATTTCATGGATTAGCACCTTATTCACTTTTTCCTAAGTAACTAAGATTGGGTATTTATAAAATTTTTAGTTACTTAGTATTTATCATTAATACTTTTAATGAAGGGAGAATTATAGTCCTTGTCCTACCCGTTCGGCTAACGACCCTCCACTAGTCAAGGAAGCGGTGGGTGAGAGTGGACACCCATTAAACTACATTTTATAGGTAGTAACCTTATACCCCCTTATAGACCAGCTTCGTGAATGAGGCCTACTAACGTTAAGACTGACTTTACTCTTATACATACACACACACACACACACACACACACACATATATATATATATATATATATATACACACATTATTAACTTATAATATTATAAAGTATAAGGGTTGAATTTTAACTTTTAAAATTCTAAGGGCTAACTTGGAATTAAAGTTTTCATAAGTGAAAACTTTTCAAATTCCAAAACTTGAGGGCAAGTTTTTGAAACTATTCAAAACTAATTAATTCCATAACTTATGTGTTTAAAGTAATTTTAATTAAAAAACTCTTCAAATTCCATAACTTGAGGACAAGTTATCGAAGACTTCAAACTAATAAAAGAATGTAACTTTTTATTTTTATTTTTGTAACTTATGGAATTAATTAAGGTTACACGTTTTATTACATAATGAAGTGACTCTTGAACCTCCATAACTTGAGGACAAGACTCTTCATTTTTGTAACCATTGCGAACTTTTATGAGTTTTATGAAACTTAAATGTGACTTTTCATATAACTTGAGGACAAATTACAAAAACACATTTTAGAATCAACTCTTAGATTAAAATGGATTGAAAACACATAATCAATTAACTTTTCTATTAATCTAAGCAACTCATAAGAACAAGATAATTCAAATCAAACTTTTTCATCTAATTAGTCTAAACCTTAAACTAATACAAAACATGAATCTATTGACAATTATCTTTGAAATTGGATTAGCATGAACATTACCACATCAAAACAAGTTTATAAGTCCAAAAACATCTTAGGGTAATGTTCCTAGTCCAATTCCAGCCAAAACAATAGAATCTATACTGTCTGGGGGTCCAACTCGTTGAGTGCACGAACAAACTCGACGAGTTGGATGCATTTTGCCTTGGACTCGGCGAGTCCATCAGTGGACTCGGCGAGTCTGCCGAGCAGACAACATAAAAACTCGATTTTTCAGCCAATTTTGCAAGTATAACAAGAAACAAGCCTAGGCTCTGATACCACTGTTGGGTTTTGAGTATTCTAACACTCCTAAGTGTACATGCAACCCTAATTACCTTGGATCTATATTTTCTCTATTATACATGCAAATATGAACTTTCCAAGGTATTCATCCTAACTAGCATAATAACATTGATTCAAATGAATATATCAAGTTAGAATTACATACCTCTTTGATGTAGATTGTCTTCATGAATCTTGAGTGCCTAGTGCCCCAAGTGTGACACCTCAAATGGTTCACACAACACCAAATGCACATGGAATGACTTGAGAGAACTTCACACTTCATGAAAATCGGCTAGCCCTTTCTATTACTCATAGTGGCTGATTTTTTCCAAGAATAAGATCATTATATAGTTAGGGTTATACCATGTAAACGCTAATTTTCATGGCCTTTCATTTCCATGATCCATGGGTACAAATACACCATGGAGCATCTTATGAAGTATGGGTGATTTACACAATCAACCCATATATTTAATTAGTCTTCTTTTGATCACTTAATTAATCCTAGATTAATTCTTGATCAATACTAATTAAATAATCTTATTAATATATTAGAACTTATAATATATTAAGCAGCCTTAAGTGTTATTTCTCTCATTATAGTCCTTCCAAATGCATGATGCCATGCAACCCAAATGGACCATGTCGGGTCGGGTCAAGTCTTACCAATTATAGTTATTGACTTAGACATTAATCCAACACAATCATCTAACATACAACTCCTACTGGTGGGTCGGCATTGTGGCCGTAGACCCACCGCTACTGGAAGGCAACTCACCTCGTATGAGTATCTGCTGATAATCTGTGCGGGAAACCTCTGTCTGCTACTGCTCTGACAATCCTTCGACTATAATCCCTACAAAACACCCAGTCAGAATCTGATATCTACTCTTAGGGTAAAATGACTATTTTACCCCCAACCAAGTCCAAGTCAAAGTCAACCTCCAGTTGACCCGACTCGCCGAGTTGGGCTGTCACTCGTTGAGTCCCTAACCCTTTATTCGTCCTTATCCACAACTCGACTCGTCGAGTTTGGCAAAGACTCGACGATTTCTTCCTCTATATGAACATCGAATGAGCCTTCATATGACTCGTCGAGTTGTATGAACAACTCATCGAGTTCACCTTCATCTGATGAACATGTTCGGACCTTGACTCGCCGAGTTGTATGAACAACTCGTCGAGTTCCTCTTCAACCATAAGTAGATTGCTTTGGACTCGTCGAGTCTGTTCTAGCACTCGTCGAGTCCTATGAACTCCAGGTCTAAGGGTAAGTCCAAAATGTTGGGTTACTCCTTCGGACCTTCCACAACCCTTCTAACACCCTAATGAGTTCTTTTGACCCTCAACAGATAAGGGACTTTATGCCTTGGACTCGTCGAGTCCCAAGAACGGACTCGCTGAGTCGATAACGTCCATGCTCTATTTCCTCGATTTCTGATGTACAACCTTTGACCAAAAGATAGATCCAAGCCCCTAAGGTCGATCTAGCACGTAAAATTTCGAACTTTACATGCATGCATGGGACTTTTGAGCCTAAAAGGCTCTAAAATGGCTCTTTTGTTGCATGGGACCTTCCTTGGGTGAAAAAGCAACCCAAATCTGCCTTGTGACTCCTCCCAAGACTTAGATCCGAAGTCTTGGCCCCCAACCATGTTTGCAATCATGGTTGGCCACCTCATATGGCCTAAAAAGCCCTAATTCTTCCCCCAAAATGGATCTAACAAACAATCAAGCAAGGTACAAACTTTATACCTTTCAAGGACTGCAAAATGATGAACAAAACTCGAATCCTTCAGTCTCCTCTTGATCCTTCTATGCTCTTCCTTCTTCCTTGAGGTCAAAACTCACAAAAAATCACTCAAAAGCCTTAGATCTTGCACCAAAACACTTAGGGTTTTCTAGGGAGGGTTTCTGGGAGCAATAGGGATGAGTGGTGGCTGAAAGAGGTGATTAAATAGGGTGCAAACCCTCAGATTCGGGTTTTGTTCAGTCAGAGCATACTAGTCGAGTCCGGGACCCGACTCGACGATTCCATCAATTAAACCCCGCATCCTATCCCGCTTCTACTCGGCGAGTTGGTCCTTCAACTCGTCGAGTCCCAGGCCAAAAATGCAAAATACCTAAATAAAATGCATACCAAGAACGAGGTGCTACAAAGGGTTGTCATTTCATGTAGATTTTGGTTGTTTTTCAAGTTGTGTAGCCAAATATGCACAACTCTTTTGATAAGGTATCATTAGACTTTTCAACAAACTTGTTAAAGGCTTTACATTCTAATTTATGATGGCCTTGTCTCATTGGTTAAGTCTGTAATAGATTAACGGAAGGAGAAACCCAAGTTGTGACTTTATGCAAAAACTCAACAATCTGTCCATGTTTTGTAAAAATCATAAAAGCATCATGGAGCATCTTTTTGAGTCAAGAACAGTGCCTAAGTTTCGTATTTGAGTCTACTCCATTTCATTAATTTTTACTAAAATTGAGAAATACGTCTAACTAGGGTGAAAATACCATTTACCCAGACTGGTCTGGAATAAGCTGCTATGCGAGCAGTTTTGTAAATTCACCGTAAATTGTAAAAAATCATATGAAGGCTTATGAGTAGTCCTTGAAAACATAGGGACCTAAAATATATTCATGTAGTGTAGTTTTGGGAAATATGAAGTTTAAGGTAGGAAAAACAGGTCCCGAAAATACCTTAATTTTTATGTAGAAATCTGAAATTTAACCTTTTTGCCTATTTGCATGAATAGGGTAAATGAGTAGCTAAATTTAACATAAATTGTTATTATCAGGGAGTGTGAATGGTGATTAGGTGGGAGTGAGTTTCGGATTGCTTTGGAGGCTGCTTTGCTTTTGGATGTGAGTTCCTCACAAGACCATGTTGTGTTATATTCTCTTTACATTTTCTCATGTGTGCTATGTATTGTTTATGCGGGTAGTACTAAGTGAGGTAGTGTCTAGTGGTTTCCCTCACATATTTAGGATTATGCATGGTAGCACTCGTCACATCCGAGTGCAGATCGTGCATAGAACATGTGTCTCAAAGGATCGACGAATTGAGCAAGGGGATCGAGAATGCCCAATGTGTCCTAATGGGTTCGGCTACAGGGGATCAGGCTTAACCAATGTGTACTAAGGGCTCGATGTATTGATCAAGGGGAATTGTGCCTAGACAATGTGTCCCAGTATGAGTATGTTTGTTATTGATTTATTCTTTGACATGCATGTGTGGAATTCACTAAACTTTGTGTTTACCCCTTTTCCCTTTAAAACACTATTTTAGGTACACATGATGGTCAAACATGATCGTACACACTGGCTCGAGGCGGTTTTTTGGAATTGATATTGAATTGGTTGTGTTTTCATAAATTTTGGAATTATAACTAATAATGTGTAACGTCCCAAATATTTTAAGTGGTTTTTTTTAAATCGATCAGAACAACCATTTATTCAGATTGAAAACCCATCATATTATAAAAACATGTCATACAATCATCAGACTAGAACATAGATCAAATAAATAATGTGGAACACTGATGGATTTGGTATAATAATATCGAGCTCTTCTCCATGAAACAAGAAGTACTTGAAACAACAAATATAAAACCGTAAGGACAAAGCCTAGTGATTTTCCCCAAAATACCCCATACCATATATTCATATCAACTCGAAGTTGTTCGGGTCTACATCACCCCTGAGTCTACTTCAACTCAGTAAGTGTTTTTCAACCGAACGGGTCTATTTCACCCTGGGGTCTATTTTCACCCTGGGGTCTATTTCAACTCTATCGGGGTTTTTCAACCGAATGACTCTATTTCACCCCATATACATATAACATACAAGTATATCAACAAGAGTCACAAAGACATAAAGTACATAATAAACGAGTTTGTTTTACCCCACATAAGCATACAATTATATTAGCCAGTGTCACAATGACTACTAGCATCCTACACACATAATCCTGTGGGTCGACATTGGTGTCTTCAACCCACGGGTACCATGAAGAGACTCACCTAAATCGGTCAACGAATAAATATTACACACAAGTCTCTGGTGCTGATAGGGATGTCAAAAAGTCCAATAGGACCATTAACCCATGGAGTCCTGATCTTATATGGGGATATTTATTAAAAAACTTGGGAGCGGGGACACGGGCAAGGTTAACCTCCATTTTAATTTTTTGGTGGGAACAAGGGTGGGCAGTCATGTCCTGAACCACCCATGGGGTCCTCGTTAATATATTATATATATATTTTTATATATTAATTATATAAATATAATAAATATTAGTAATGATTTTGAGCTTCCAAAATTCAACAAAAAAGCATGTCTTTAAGTTGTTAGGATAACGTTTTTGAGATGTGATAACAATTTTGGTTTTAGTATGTAAAAATATGTTATAAATAATAATTTTTAACCCTAAACATTCTTTTTTAGCCCAATAAAAATATCCCAAAATCAATCGGGGGCGCTGAAACGAGAGTGGGGACGGGGGTTAATCAAAAAATTTGGGGGTTGGGGTGGGTAGGCTGGAAATTCTAGTGGCGGGGTGGAGGCAGGGGAAGGGGAAAATTTATAGGGTGGGGTGGGGGATGCAATCTGTGACAACCGTCAAAATTCAAGTCAATTTTATACTTGAGTAAACTTAGTTGCACGTGTAGGAACGACATATGCTAGCTTTAGTAGCGAGAGAATAAGTCATAACCTACTTGAAACTTGAAAAAAAATTAGAAACGAGGGATAGTGTACATAGAGATAACATTGATATGTGAATTCTACAACTACTTTAATAGTAACAACTATCCAAATTTGGGTCATTCATTGACTCGAGCTTTTTTGTACATTCATGTAGACACATCCTACAATTGACCTAGAAATAAAAATTAGGTCAGAGTCTCATAGAAACTTAAATTATAGTTGAAACTACGACTAGTATACCTGATACCTCAATTTCACTTGAATCTCGAAACCACTACCTGAAAATGCCAATAAACCAATAAAAGTAAATTACAAACATTATTTCTAACTTAAATAAGAGTTATGAAACTCTAAAATAGTTTGAAGTCTTAAAATTCAACTAAACTATTTTAGAGTTTCATAACTCTTATTGAAGTTAGAAATAATGTTTGTAATTTACTTTTATTGGTTTATTGGCATTTTCAGGTTAATTATTGATATGCCAATAAATAAATAAAATAAAATAAGATCTCCTCACCTTACTCAAAAATCGGCCTCATGCCTCCCAAAACCACTCTTTCCGAAAACTCAATCATTTCACTCACTTATTCATTTTACCACTCTACTTCTCTCTCTAAAATTTCTCTCTTGTCTCTAAAAGAAATATGATGTTAGGAGCAAATTCTATGGGAGAGATTTTCCAGTTAATTATTGATATGTTAACACACATCTCTGTATTATGGTGACCGATATTAGTGGAGAGAAGCCCCAAAGAGATGACGAGAGATATTGGGTATCCAAAGAGATGAAATCTTTCTTTTCTTCTTTTTAAAAAACCTATTCTTTACCTTTATGAATTAGCTCCAAAACCCATTAAATTTCTAGAAAATATTCCTCCTTTTACTCAAGAATCTTCATCATTTGAAGTTGATCTTCAAGGTAAAATCAATTTCCTTACATTTTATTCACTTTTCTTTAAAAAATATGAAATTTTCTTGCAATTTTTCTCCTATTCTACACCATTCTTTATGAGCATGTTCATGCATGTCGAATTTGATGATGATAGTGGTAGGATTTCACCCAAAAACAACATGCATGTTGGTAGAAGGTGAAATCCAATGCCCAAAACCTATATCAAATCAATCAACTTGAGTTTTACACGTTTTAAAGATCCAAAACCACATGCATTCAAGTTTTTCATTTAGAAACATCATTTTGAACAAAATAAGTTCATTCATGGTCTTCAAATCATAATGTATGTGATGAACATCAAGCTTAAAGACTTTATGATCAAAGTACGTTGTTAAGAATGCTTATAAAGGATTTATTCAATAAATATCTAAAACTTATTTTCTACTCATGTCCGATTTTTCCCAGAATCCAAACAACAACATAAGATGATTTGGAAATTTTCAGAAGATAAATCATTTTTTCCGATATATTATAATTTTTGCAATAAAATAGAACAATAATTCATATAAAATACTTTTTATGGTCAATAAATGACATATACACTGATTAAAGTTGTTACATGATGTTTAATGTATTTATATCATTGTTTTCCATTGAGTTTGAATTTATTTTTGTTGAAGAGAAATAAATAGTAAAATAGATTTATGAATATCCAAAACCATATTTGATAATTTTCACATCTTTTGGAAATCATAAAGATTTCATGAGAACATTTTCAGATCTTTCCAAGTCAATTTCTTATTTTCCACGATTTAATGAATGTTTAAAGGATTAAATTGATGAAAATTAGAAAAAATGGTCCAAAAATTAAATACCTCTTTCGGAATATCTTATATTAAATATTAATTGTAAATAAAAGGCTTAGTGAATTGTTCTTACTATTTAGTAATTTTCATGAATTAATGCTTATTTATCATAATAAATAAAGGAAAAATAGTCAAACTATTCTCAAAATCACAATAAATCATTATAACATTGTTTATTACACTATAAACGCAAATAAAAATTTTGGGAAATTTTATAAACTTTTTGATATTTATTTTCATTTTAATAGAATAAATACACAAAAATCATTGAAATAGGTTAAGTTGTTCAATAATGAATTTTAATATTTTTCCCAGTTTTTATACAACCAATAAAAATTGTAAATAATTTTTAAAACATTATCAAATCTGTTTATTATTTATGCTATATTTCTCTCATTTAGTACACATAAATCATGAAAACAAGACTTACTACTTGAAAAACCCTTTTAATATTTTCCCCAAATTATATACCTTGTATATAAGTTGCAAAAAAAGATTGCAAATTTTATTTAACGGGTTTCTATTTTTCTTGAACTTTTTGGGTTTCAAGTGGTTAAATAGTGAAAAAATATCTATACATATCTAAAAGTCATGAAACATTTTCTCTATGTCCCAGACTTTAATTGGAACACAAAATAAAGTATGGTGATTTTAAATTACTGTTTGATATTTAATTAAAATTTCTTGGTGCAAAAGACATTTAAATTATAAAGCCGAGTTTTATTTATCAAAGTTGGCATTTAATAATTTTTCCAGTTTAGGGACACCGTGAAGTAGTAACATAATAATTATAAGAGTTTTACATGATTATTTACTATTTTCCCCAATTTTATGATGTTCTCAAGGAATTAAATTGGTGAAAATAGTTAGACAAATCAAAAATTCAAGACACTTTATTTTAATATCTTTCACTTTAGTTAAAACTGAAATCCAAAGTTTAGGAAATTTTATGATTTATTTGATTTAGTTTTGAATATTTATCCATTTGAAACACTTTCCAAAATGTTATAGTTGCACTTCAATTGAGATTGCCAAAAATATGATTTTTGTTTTTCACTAAAATCTGTTATTTAAAAACTTGAACCATGGAAATCTGAATTTATAGAAAAATATTTGTAACTTATCAAAACCTAATTTTGACATAATATTTACACAATTCTATTAGAGAAATTAAGTATCCTGTGGTGATCATAGGAATTTGTCCATCCGCTCCTGAGTTCTTTGTTATCGGGTAGCCCCTCTTGTAGTGCCCTGTCTCACCACAACCATAGCAGACCTGGTTTACTTCTATTCCAGGGACATGGGAGATTGGTTGTGCAGGTGCCCTGCAGAACCAGGGAGTGTGCCCCTTCCTGTGGCAATTCAAGCATTGCATTTCCCGACATACTCTGGTGTGGTTATAGTTGCACTTTCCACAATTCAGGAGAGTTCCAGCATATCGAATGGCAGGTGCTGGAATAGCAGGTGTTGTGGCGGTGTCTATAGTACTCGTTTGTTGCTCCTGCAGGGTTTCCTGTGTTGCTTGCTTCTTCATCCTCTTGTTCCCCGATTTCTATTTATAGTCCTCTCCCCTTGAAGGCTCGGGAACGGGGACTACCACGCCATGGCGGACTCTATGGTCAATGAGTCGCTGGGCCAGGCGTTTGGCGCTATCGAATGTAGTTGGTTTAGAAGAGAGCACATCTCCTTGAATCGGGGTAGATAAACCTCAGATGTGCATTTCTATCTTCTTACTCTCCGGAGTAACCATCTTAGGACACAATGCTGCCAGGTCACTAAACCTGTCAGTGTAGGTCACTATGTCCGAGCCGACCAAGGTATGCTCCCATAGCTCTTGTTCCAGCTTTTGAACTTTGCCTCTTGGATAGTATTCTTCCAACATCAAATCTTTTTGGTTTTCCCAACCTATTGAGTTAGCCACTGATAGGGTCAGTGACTTAACATGGCTATTCCACCATGTTAGGGCTCGGTCGGAGAAGGTGAAGGCAACAAACTTAACTTTGCTCCCTTCTGGGCGCGAACAGATTGTGAAGACAGGATTTGTTTTCTTGAACCATCGCATCAAAGCAATGACTCCACCATTTCCATTAAAGAATTTAGGTTTACAGTTCATGAATTCCTTGTACGAACACTCCCTTGGGTGTCCGTGGATAACTCCAGGGTTGGTTAAGTGGGTACCGCTACCAGTTCCATAGGTATCACCTTCGCTGATGTGAGATAGAGCAGCTGCCACCACGGCTGATATCGCTGCTTGGAGAGCATCTGGATTGAACTGAGGAGGAGGTTGTGGAGTTTGAGTTGGAGATATTGGAGTAGTGCATCTCGTTGATCAACGTGGAGGCATCTTGCTATAATAAGAATGTGTAGACAAGATGGAAATAAGTCTATAGTCGTGGATATGAGCCGAAAGCTGAAATACTAAGTTATACTAGTTCTGAATGTATCTGGTTCGGACTTTCATAGGGTTCTGGAAACAATTCATAAAAGGAAGTCTATGCAAATAAACTTTATGAATCAGAAGTGGCTATCCTCAAATGAATCTCTGCGAATCGAATAACTGATACCGGCTGCATGAAAATACATAATTCTATCACATAGTGTGAGTAGTAAAGTCACTAGCTCACTAAATCAAATAAGGTAATTATTTATTAGTGTGACGCATAAGACGTTTTAGTTTCTCTAGTTGATCACTTCTCTGGAAACTTCTCATGAACCTGTTCTTGTTCCTCCTTGACTCTTCTGTTGACTGCTATGGGGGAAGTGGTTGCATCTATCTGGGTTTGTTGTGCGAGAATGGAAGTGTCTAAAGAATCTATGAGATTTAAGTGAAACATTAGGGGTGATCGTTACAGAGTCCTCCTATAATTGCATAATGTATACAAGTTGTATATAATTTAAGATTAAATAGACCTTCGAATAATTGATCCTACTCCAAAACCACAACTAAACAAGGAACATGTAGTGAAGCATAGATCACAAATTCTAAGTCTATAAAATTCTCAATTATATAAAACCTTGGAAGTATACACTCCAAAATTATAGATCTATCCGTAAGGGTATTTTAAGTTATCACATAAGTTATTTATAGTGCCTAAAATACCCCTATAGTATTTTAATGTAATGAACTTGGTATGTTTTAAACTTGTCGTTGTCTTGTAGTATCAAAAAATACTCCCATAGTATTCTAACTTTTTGTTATGATCTAGAAATCCCTTGAATAGTGTTAGGGTAAGTTTTAAGGCTGTTGCAACACAGCATCACCCCCAAACACATGTTAGTCACATCCTGAATGAATATAGTTGATCAGGCTATATTGATCCTAGATATGATTACATAACTGTCTAGGTTTGACCGCAGTGTTCAACCTTTAAATACTTCTGTTATGCTCTTCTTGTGATTCTTGTTCTAGTATGTATATATGTATAAGCATGTATGTATACTTTTATAAGTTATCGTTATATCCTAAAAATATATTATTATCTAGAGCACTTAGGCCCCATTGCATTTATAGTTGTATATCTTTTATCGGTTGATATACTTAGTTCAATATAAAAAACCCTCTGATACCAATCTGTCACACCCCAAACCGAAACAACGGAAACGTTCGGGGGCAGAGGGCGTCATGTTTAGTATCACAAGACATGTAGAATAGTAATCAAAGTAATAAACAACCATTTCATTAGAAAGAAAGTGTTTACAAAGTATGTGATTCTCAAAACATAGACTACATACGTAAATAACAAAACAAAAGATGAAGCTATTATGCTTCATCTTCTGAATCTCTGCGCGCGTACCTGTCTACTAGTTTCCTGACAATACAAGTTATTTTGAAAGAGTAGATCAGCATTTAAGCTGGTGAGTTCATAAGATTTTAGTGATATAAAGTAAGTTGAAAGTTCTTTTTTTAGAAAAGCTTGTCTGTTCCTCTAGAAGATCCTATATCTTCTTATATGATGAAAGTTAAGTAAAAATGGCTCTACAATCCTTTCTATGAGTACTAATTGGATACAAGTTATATAAAACCCAGAGTAAACAAACAATCAGTTGTGTGAATCTGCCCTAATCCCACAACCAAACAAGGAATAGGAATGAGGCGGAAGTCACACATCTCGTTGTTTCTTAGGTCCTCGTTTTATATAACCCTGGTGTATTCACTTGGTACTCACGATGTTCACTGTAATAGTTCCTTTATATTTGATGAAAACATTCTTGAAGAAAAACCTTTATTTCCTTTAGTAAAAGTTGTAACCACAATAGTTACTTCTATAATCACTTAGTTCATACTAGTTATATATAATCTAATATCGAACGAATAGTTAATTTTGTGAATCTGCCCTAAGCCCACAACCAAACAAGGAACAGGAAGTAAGGCGGAAATCACACATCCAACTACCTATCGGATATTAATTATATATAACCTTAATTTATAAGCTAAGGTATTATAGAATTAACCACTTAAGGTCCTTTAAGTTCCTTCTATAATCACTTAGTTTATACTAGTTATATATAATCTAATATCGAACGAATAGTTAATTGTGTGAATCTGCCCTAAGCCCACAACCAAACAAGGAACAGGAAGTAAGGCGGAAATCACACATCCAACTACCTATCGGATATTAATTATATATAACCCTAATGTATAAGCTAAGGTATTATAGAATTAACCACTTAAGGTCCTTTAAGTTATACTGGTTTAATAAAATGGATTAAACCCTTTTTCCGGTAAGTTTCTAGTTTTGTCTACCAAATGTTCTTCTTGAAACGTATGTTTTGTACTAGAAAACGATGTATTGAATTTGTATACTATGACCTGACCCATACCTGATACTCCTTATGATTACATAGTGTATACGGAATATATATATATATATATATATATATATATATATATATATATATATATATAAAACTAAGATCGGATAGATAGTAGACTGGGTGCATCTTCTCTAAGCCCACAACCAAACAAGGAACATGAAATGAAGTGGAAAACACACATCCTACTATCTGCTGGACTCGATTTATATATATATCCCTGCTGTATAAACTAAGGAATCATAAATTTAGCATTATAGGTCCCTTTCTACTGAATGTACTAAGACTTGACTGTTCCGTTTGTCATTTTTAATGATGAAAGTATTCAGTAATGTTTGTAAAAAGTGACTACTGAAACACTAACTACCTTAAAACCATTTTGTTGATTCAGGTTAAAACGTGATATGATTATAACCATACTGATATGACACGTGCTTTACCATGACGACCTAAAGGTGCTGAAACTGATATGATATTTGTCATCCGTAGACTTGTAAGTCCCACTGTAGCTAGCAGCAAGGTGTTGGGTGTCAATCCCGTATAGATCTATACACAAACTCATGCTCGCCCTCCAGGAGACTCTGGTTACAAAACGCAACCTAGCAAGTATATTTCGAAGTCGTGAAGTAGTGGCTCACATTAATGTTATAGTATTCTTGTATTAGTATTGTATGTTCTCTCTGTTCTAGTGTACTGTGTGTTCTCTTTGTATAATGTATAGTATGTTCCTCCCTATTTCTCATTATAGTATGTTGCTCCATGTTTCTCATTATAGTATGTTTGAACTCCTAAACTATACCTATTATAGTTTACTAGTATGTTTATTTGAACTGTTACTAACTTGATGAAAAGACTCATTTATCTACTGAGTTATGATGGTACTTTAAAAATGGAGTTTTATAAACTATAAAGTAACATAGCTTAAAAAGAACTTTTGAAATGATTTGATCACTTATAAAAGTATAACAAATCCTTTTGAATATGATGGTTATCACAAATAACATTTACACAATTATCATTGTGTTCAGCTTGTATCCCCCCCCTTTAAAAGCATTTAAAACATTTAAAAGATTGATTATAGGGGTATAAACTTGACTTATGTGGGTGATTCAATTGCAGATTCGTGTAAGGATGAGAAGTTCCAAGAATGAATTTCCGAGACACAAATGAGTCCTAATTGACATATAATGTCACACCCCCAAACCAAGGATGGCGGAAACGTCCGAGGGTGGAGGACTTCTTGTAGTATCACAACAACGAGTATAATAGTGCTCAAAGTAAATACAACCATCATAAATATAATTGAAAAAGTTACACCAATGTATATGTTTACATGTTTAAAATCAATTACATTATGATTGACAAAATGAACTGTTTAACGATTTATCGTCCCATCCTCAAAACGCTGTTGATTTCCTGTTTCACTAAATTCCTGAGAATACAAGTTGTTTGAAAAAGTGTCAACACAAAGGTTGGTGAGTTCATAAGAGATTTCATTAGAGAAGTAAACCATTTTACTTGTAAAAGTGATAGAGTATGTATCCAGAAAAATCCAATATTTTATTTATAAAAGTTATGTGGTCCTAAATCCCAGGACCGAGAAATAACAAGTATTTGCCATACTTAAAGATATAAAAGTGGTTTTAAATCGGCGTAAAACCCTTTTTGGTTTGAAGGAAAGTCCCGTAACGAATGATGTATAGTCTTAAATACCACGACCGAAAGTGTACAGTAATATCCGTACTTATTGATATAAAAAGTGATTTTAAATCGACATAAAACCCTTTTGATTTATAAAAAGTCCCGTAAACTTCATGTGTTGGTAGCTCCCTATGTGAGTCGCTATAACCATACTATGACTAGAGGTAACCTGCACAACGTCTTTCAGATGCCCTGATCCTATGAGTCTTGTCACCCGCAGACCTGCCGATCCGGCTGTAGCTAGCAGCGAGGTGTGGGATGTCAACCCCAATATAGATCTATACACAATTATCACGCTCTCCCTACAAGAGATTTTGGTTATAACTTACAGGAATTTGGATCACGTACTCGAACGTATGAGGAGAGAATGTCTCACAACCTGAGTTAACAAGTTTACGTGTAGTGTGCGTGAGTGTAGAACCTTTTTGTATAAATGTACCCTTTTTGTATGAGTGTGGTATGTGATGTATCATAAACTATAGTTTATCAAAACAAGGGAAAAAGTGGTAATGTACATAAACTATACTTAACATAGTTTATTCAAATGTTTGTATGTAATAGATGTACTTTGATTATAATGAATTGTTATTTCTATGCTTTGTGTAGAAAAATCCATTTGTTAACTGATGTATGTCTACATACTAAGACAATATTGTCATATATTGCAATAACATATAATCACATAAGGATATACACCTTGCTTAACATGTTACAAGGTGAAATGAAATTGATAGTATTTTTCTGTTGATAACATTTTATATCCTTGTTATTAGAAAATTTGTAGAAAAATCATCAAAGGTCCAAATCAGAATCCAAAAATTCTGAGAGTTTGGAAAATGAGTCTAATTTAACCATAATTTTTCTCATGATTTTTAATGACCCCTAACTTGTGTGAACAAGTCCATAATCATAGACTGGTCCGGATTGAGGTTTGAAATGATAGGCAGTTTTGTAAAAATTACCATAAATCGTAGAGACATCTTTTGGAGATGTGCAATTAGTCATTTTAAAGCTAAGAACTGGAGCTACTTGCAACTAAAACAGTTTTGAAAACTAAAATGTTTAAGTTTCCCAAAACAATCCGTGAATGGAGTCCAACTTTTCTGATGAAAGCTGTTAGAAAAGTTTAGTTATGTTCTTGGTGTTTTAACTTGTATTCCCTCCCCCCCCCCCCCCCAAAAAAAAAAAAAATTAAGAAAACATGAAAATGTAGGGGTATGAACTCACCTTATATGATTTCAGTGGGTGAATGTTGAAGAAGTGAAGTGTTCAACTCAAGAACACTTGAAGGATCACTTGAAGATTTGAGAATCTAACACACAAATGATGGAGTTTATGTAAGGAATCATTGATTTGAGTGAAAGGGATTGTAATAACCATAAGGAGAGTGATGATACTTACCAAATGAAGATGGAAAGCTTGAAAATGACTTGGAAATCTCGAATTTGAATGAGAGGATTTGAGAGAAAAGTGGCGTTTGATACTTGGTTGAAATGAGGGAAATGAGTGAAGTGAAGAGTGAGATAGGGGATTTCCCAATTCCTTTGGACGTGAGTTGCTGGGAAATGAGTGGGGTAGTACCATGAGGTGACTAGGAGTGGTGGGGAGTACAATAGCTGGTCAAAGGAATGTGTATGGGGTGGTTGTTTGTGTCAAAGATTATGACAAGATACACACTCCACCTCAAGATCTCACTTAATAGATTTTATTCTTAAATATGAATTTCCCTAAAAATATGTTTAAACTATGAATATTTAGGGTCTTATACATTAAAATATGATTTTTGGAGAAAATCCCGCGTTAAAATGATGAAAAACGGCCTTAAAACGTTAAAAATGTTGAAAAACGAGTGAAAAAGGGTGAAATCTGAAGTTCAGGACCGGAGGCGCTAAGGCTCGGTCATTAGCAGTCTAAATCCGAAGCGGCTTAGTCACATGACTGCGGTTTGAGGGCGAGATCTGATGCGGTCCGAGCAGCTACCGCGGTGGCTTCATCAGCAGGGAACCGAAGGCTCGTTGGCTGCGGTCGGTGGCTGCGGCTAACTTGTCTTGGCTCGCTGGCTGCGGTTTAGTCAAGGACCTCGGACTCATTCTAGGTGACCTCGGTTCCAAGAGGGGTTTGGCCCCTATAGAGAGGCTTCGGCCCTAAGAGGCTCACTTCCAAGGATTCTTCCCGTATCGAGTGGTTTTTCACCAAGTTAAGTGTCGGGATGCCCCAAATGATCAAAATAAATTCAAAAGAGGTTTTGAGAGAGATTTGGGAGAGATTTGACATACTTGGAGATATTTCTCATACGAAGAGAGATTCCACATTCTTGGAGAGATTTCTCATACAAAGAGAGATTTGGGAGAGATTTGACATACTTGGAAATATTTCTCATACGGAGAGAGATTTGGGAGAGATTTCTCATACTTAGAGAGATTTGGGAGAGATTCCACATACGTAGAGAGATTTGGGAGAGATTTCACATACTTGGAGAGATTCCTCATATAGAGAGAGATTTGGGAGAGATTCCACATACATAGAGAGATTCCTCATATAGAGAGAGATTTGGGAGAGATTTCTTGTACTTAGGGAGATTTGGGAGAGATTTCTAGATAAAGAGAGATAGAGTGAAAATGATTGAGAGAGGTTTCTTTTATGACCTTTTTGAGTGCTTGGCTCCACAACGCAAGGTCCGTAAGCTCCGTTAAGCCATGTTTAAGGATCTTACACACTCCCAATGAGTATGTAACATTGTTTTGTCGGTTTGGTTCGTTACTTACCATAGTTTTAGGTTAAGGAAATCTAGATGTACGAACTTTTCAATTTATGATTTCACATTAGAATAGCGAGTTGTATAGTAATTACCGAGCGTAAGCCCTAGTACCTACGAGCTAATTGAGTCGACCGGTTTGACTTGTTGACTTTAGTTGACTTTGACTTGACCGGAAATTGACGGTTGTCACATATAAGGGCATATATAGGCATGTAATTAGTGTTTTAAACAACTAACATGAAAGGAAACACCCTTAGGGACTAGGAAACACTTGAAATGAAGTGTTGAAATCACATGTGATTGATCAAAGGGGAGTGTACCACCAAATGAAGTGTGTTTATGGCCACACTTGAGTTTATGGCCACACCAAGTGTGTACGGCCATAAACTCTCCAAAATGGATGCATTTTTGGCTTTTGTTTTATAAGGGTTCAAGGGTTCGAGAGTTATAATGGCTAACAAGCATCTATAAGTGTTTGAGGCTCAAGATATGTCCAAAACAAGGGTTTACGGCCAAGGGAGATGCTCATAGCCGTAATAGTCTAGGTTAACCTTTGTAACCCGTTTTGAAATAATAAGAGTGTATTATTTGAGTATTATGTGTTTTGTGCTTAATTGCTTAATTATGTGGTTTGATTAATTAAGAATAAAAATAAGCGTCAAAATTTAAGTGTAAAATAAACTTGATATCTTTGGATAATGTTGTAGTGGTTGAAACGAGGTTTCCGAATATATATAGAATGTCCAAATCTGACTTCGTATGAGGAAGTTATGATTTATTGAAGTTTCGACTTAACGGTATGCAGCCTGAAATACTCGATTTGAGATCGAGCGGTTTGTAGCCGAAGCAATCTAAACGAGGATCGAAGGTCTCGTTGTTGGCATCGAAGCGATGAAAAGTTAGGCGAAAACGGACGTTAAACGAAGAAGTTACGATTTTATAACGAAGTTTTTCTGTCCCGGCCTATTAAAAATAAATAATAAAAATAAATTTAAAATTAGCCAACAGAGTCCAAACGAAAGTTGTAGAGCGTAGTCTCACCTATGCGTGGATATAAAGAACGTCGAAAACGGAGTTCGTATGAAGAAGATATGAATTTCTGAAGTTTATTAAATAATTTGTATTTAAATTTAATTATAAAACCCGATATTATCCGAAGGGGGAGTCACCGGGCATATCCGAAGTACGCCCAGCATACTGCTGTACGCCCCGCGTACAGCGAAGCATGACGACCTTCACACTCGAGTTCTTCGGATGACGAACACAATGACGATTTTGGACCAGTACGCCCTGCCTACAGGCGTACGCCCCGCGTACTCCGAGGCTCCAGCCTCCTATAAATAGGATGCGAGGGTTCCGGGCTTATTTGCTTATTTCTCCTCCATTTTATGCCGAAGCTCTGCGTGTAAACCCCCGAAGCCATCCCGACGCCCCGGATCTCATATCCAAGTTAAGAAGGAAGCTTCGTGCTCCCGAAGATCCCGAGAAGTGCGATTCCCGAGCCGAAGCTCTGCCCGCGAGAAGTTCGATTTTTGTAGAGATCTTTCAGATCTGCTAAAGAATACTACTTCTGCAAGCCGTAGTGCTGTCCGATCATCTTCTGATCAAGTGAGTGTATACTACCTTTCATAAAAACGATAATAATACAAGTATGGTTTGAGTGTATTACGTATATTGTTGTTTATATGTGTGAGTGTGTAGTTACTTTCTTCTAACGCATAATTATGAAGTATTTTATACGGAATACGTATTATGTGTATAATTTTGTGGTTATGTGTGTGAATGTCTATTCACTTTCTCTTATCTCATGGATAAGATTTACTCTCTACGAAATACGTGTTTTGTGTGTGTGTGCCTCATCTGTTATGTGGAATATGTATTGATTAAAGCATGCTATACAGGTTTTTAAACTATGTATAAAAATGTATATTTTTATCTACTAATATGTTGGGTAGAACATGGGTAGATAGTTGGTGTGTAATAAACATATGAGAGGCCTCGTTGTTTTTTGATTTAGTCATCTAGCGGAGTTTAGATGACGACCACGGACTTTTCTAGATAGTCTTGTGGAAACATTAGGAGGTTCGCCACCTGTAGGTGTTAATGAAGTTGGGTGTTCATTCGCTGTACTCCATCCCCCTCATGGTTGCCTTATTTGACTTATATTGCTGAGGAACCCCCGGAGCATGTGTTGTCGCCCCGATGAAATATTCTTAGACTAGGTCCCTTATGTTAGTTGTCTTAGGGACATAAAGTGAGAATAACGGGAATGGGTAATTGGGTTATTGTCGGTTGGTGGAAATTAAATATAATTATTTATTGTGGGTTGAAAACCCTATATGCTCACCAGGCTCCCAAGCCTGACCTACTCAGTTTTATTTGTATTACAGGAAGTGGCGCAAGGGCATAAGATGGATGAACCATCAAGTTGTTTTGTTTACAAGTTTGTATATGTATATATTTGTTGAATGACTTGTAATGTTATCGTTTATGCTTATTGGTCTGTATCGGAACATGACACCCCGAGTTTTGATTATATAATGAAAATACATTTCTTTTATGAAATTCTTTGGTAAACATTGTTTTATCATGTTTTGTTTTTGGGAACAAATTCCGCAACTCTTTCAAATCAAAAGGATTTACTCTGAAATTATTTTAAAAGCATAAATGAAAATCGGTCTTTTCTGGACGAGATTTTAGGGATGTTACAGTTGGTATCAGAGCATTAGTTTAAGCGAACTAGGAATTTGTAGGATTTCTAGACTTAAACTTAGAATGCTAAGTGAAGTTTTGAGATGTGTGTATGTTATGTTTTAGACACGAGCACTAGTTTATTTTAGGAAAATTGCCTAAAATGCTTTTATGTGCTAAATGTTATATGTTGCCATATATGATATTATTTGTTCGGATCTATGGTTTGTTGCCGCCCGGATCTAGAAACTTTATGTGTGTAGGATTCTAAGCGTACGTCTACGATATTAGAACTAGCATGTAAACGTTTCGGAGTGATAAGGATGATTTGAATATCAACCGTGATTGAGGATCTAATTTCACCTTATTCGGTGTGTAGATCAAAATGGTGAGAGCAAGAAGTGGAGTTGGAAATGCTGATGAAAACTGGAATCAGCCACCAGTGATTGAAGAAATTCCTGTCGTAGCAGCAGCACCTAAGCTAATAACCATGGCTGGTGTGCAAATGATGATTCAAGAGATGTTGGATCGACAGATGGATGAAACTAGGCGGTTGCTTCAACAGAATCATGATGAATTGTCAATTCGTGTGGAAGAGCCTGAATTAAATGAAGGGCACTCGGAAGGTGGAAACTTCAGTGGGTCTATTGGTTAAGCCAACCCACCGATAGTTAGGCAAGACAACCATGATGGAAGGAATGATGGAATGGGATACAAGTACAAGGACTTTTTAACTTGCAAACCATCGACCTTCAATGGAAAGGAGGATCCAATTGGGGTTATGGATTGGATCTCCGAAATGGAGTTAGCCTTCATGACTTGTGGCTGTAGAGGCAAGTTGCAGACTATCTATGCAGTGCGTCAATTCCAAGGTGGAGCCGTTCGTTGGTGGAACACTCTAGGGAAGACTTTGAGCCCTAATGAGCCACTGCAATTATCATGGGCAGAGTTCTTGGTGCAGTTCAAGCGCAAGTTCTGCTCGGCTCAAAATCTGTTGGAACTAGAGAACAAGTTTCTGACATTAACGAAAGGCAGCATGTCAGTTGAAGAATACACCAATAACTTCACCGATAAGATGGAGTTTGCCTTGCGTATCGTTCCAGATGAGCTGAAAAAGGTGGACCGGTATGCGAAGGGACTCCCATGGGAGTACGAGGTGCCAGTACGTCAGACACATACTCTAGAGGCAACTATCTGGGCTGCCAAGTATGTTGAGAACATGATTAAGGGGAGAACCACCGACAAGGTTGAGGTTGGTGAGAAGAGAAAGTTTGAGGGAACATCTGGTTCCGGTAAGAAAGGAAAATTTTCGAAATCTGATTCGAAAAAGTTTGGAGGAAAAGGAGGCGAAGCGAATTGGTGTGATAAGTGTAAGAAAAAGCACTTTGGGAAATGTAGCGAGGATGTAACCTGCTACAAGTGTGGAAAGGTTGGACATTTTGCCAATGAGTGTCCGAACAACAAAAGGATGTGTTTTGGTTGTAATGAAGAGGGGCACATTTTGAAAGACTGTCCGAAGAAGAAGGAGGCAGCTAGGCCCAACATTCCACCAAAGCCAAAGGCGAGAGCCTTCCAGATGACAATTGAGGCTGCGAAAGATGAAGCTGATGTCGCTTCAGGTACCTTTCTCGTTAACAAATTGTCTGCCCAAATTTTATTTGATTCTGGAGCCAACTACTCCTTTATATCGCATGAATTTGGTAGAAAACTAGCTTTGCCTGTTGATAGACTAGATAATGCTTTATTAGTCGAAGTTGCTAGTGGCAAGTTTGTACCTGTTAGCCATCGTATGAAAAACATCTTAATCGACCTTAATGGGAATAAATTTCATGAGGAATTATTGCCTATCGAACTTAATGGTTTCGACATCGTGTTGGGAATGGATTGGCTTAGCGCTAATGATGCCGAAATTTTATGCAAGAAGAAAATAGTAAAAGTGAATCCGCCTGGGAAGGAATCGTTTATGGTGTATGGGGACAAACGCAGAGTGAATTCTGGAATCATTTCCCTAATGAAAGCCAAAAAGTTTTTGACCAAGGGATGTACATCATATTTAGCATTCGTGATTGATGCTAAGAAGGAAAAGAAGGTGATGCAGAGTATTCCAGTGGTGTGTGATTATCCGGAAGTATTTCCCGAAGATCTTCCTGGATTACCGCCTGATCGACAAGTGGAATTCCGTATTGACTTGTTACCAGGAACCACACCAATAGCAAAAGCACCTTATCGATTAGCACCGATAGAGATGAAGGAGCTAATGATGAAACTTCAGGAGTTATTGGACAAAGGTTTCATTAGACCTAGTTCATCGCCCTAGGGATCTCCGGTGTTATTCGTGAAGAAGAAAGATGGAAGTATGAGAATGTGCATCGATTACAGAGAGCTGAACAAGGCAACAATAAAGAATAGATACCCGTTGCCAAGGATTGATGACCTATTTGATCAATTGCAAGGTTCGAGCTATTTCTCGAAGATTGATCTAAGGTCAGGATATCATCAGCTAAAAGTAAGAGAGCAAGATATCGAGAAGACTGCATTCAGAACTAGATATGGACACTACGAGTTCTTGGTTATGTCGTTTGGACTAACCAATGCTCCGGCAGCATTCATGGATTTGATGAATAGGGTTTGTAATCCGTTCCTTGATAAATCTGTGATAGTGTTCATAGAAGACATTCTAATTTACTCGAAAAGCCAGGAGGAGCATGGCAGACACTTGCGAGAAGTGTTAGAAGTTTTGAAGCAGGAGAAGTTGTATGCAAAGTTCTCCAAATGTGATTTTTGGATTCGTGAAGTCCAATTCTTGGGTGACGTGGTCAACCAAGAAGGGATAATGGTTGATCCAGCAAAGATCGAAGCTGTGATGAAGTGGGAACAACCGAAAAGTCCCACGGAGATCCGAAGCTTTTTAGGATTAGCCGGATATTACCGAAGGTTTATCCAAGGCTTTTCTTCGATCGCTACTCCATTGACAGCTTTGACCCACAAAGGAGCTACTTATGCTTGGAGTGATAAGCATAAAGAAGCATTCGAGAAGTTAAAGAAGAAGCTATGCGAGGCACCGATACTTTCTCTACCCGATGGAGTTGAAGACTTTGCTGTTTATAGCGATGCGTCTGGGGTTGGATTGGGTTGTGTTTTAACCCAAAGAGAAAAGGTGATAGCATATGCGTCTCGACAGCTGAAGGAGCATGAAAAGAATTACCCGACTCATGATTTGGAGTTGGCAGCGGTAGTTTTCACTCTAAAAATATGGAGGCATTACCTCTATGGCATGAAGTGCAAACTTTTTACTGATCATAAGAGTCTCCAATATCTCTTAAATCAGAAAGAATTGAATATGAGGCAACGACACTGGCTGGAGTTACTCAAGGACTACGACTGTGAGATACTTTACCATCCCAGTAAAGCTAATGGTGTTGCTGATGCTCTCAGTCGGAAAGTCAATCTTGAAAGGAAAAGGCCAAGATCATTGAGAATTGAAGTTGTCTCGACCATTGTGGAAAGTATAAAGAAATCTCAAGAGGAAGCTTCTGAAAAGAATGACCGAAAGGAGGAACGTTTGGGGAAAACGTTGGTGTTCGGTGTAAACAGTCATGGACTGAAGGTGTTCCAAGATCGGATTTGGAT
Source organism: Lactuca sativa (assembly GCF_002870075.4). NCBI lineage: Eukaryota > Viridiplantae > Streptophyta > Magnoliopsida > Asterales > Asteraceae > Lactuca > Lactuca sativa. Next base: position 100,056,839 of record NC_056625.2, on the reverse strand, counting down.
ACCTAAGACATGAGGAATCAGAGATCTTCTTATGGAAGAAGCTCACAAAACCATGTACTCGATTCATCCCGGTAGCACTAAAATGTATAGGGACCTGAAACCCTACTACCGGTGGCCGACGATGAAGCTTGATGTTGCAAAGTATGTGGCTGAGTGTGTGACTTGTGCGAGAGTAAAGACACAACATCAGAAATGGTACGGGTGTTTAGAACCATTTTCTGTGCCTATGGGTAAGTGGGAAGACATTGTTATGGGTTTTGTCACTAAACTACCCAGAACAAAGAATGGTCACGACATGATTTGAGTGGTCGTTGATCGATTCACTAAGATTGCGCATTTCATAGCAGCCAAGGAGAAATGGTCTATGGAAAAGCTTGCGAATTCTTACGTGAAGGAAATTATGAGGCTTCACGGTGTTCCGTTAACGATTGTATCGGATCGTGATAGCCGTTTCACCTCAAGGTTTTGGAAAAGTCCACAAGAGGAAATGGGTACCAAGTTATGTTTAAGTACAGCTTACCATTCGCAGACTGATGGTCAGAGTGAAAGAACAATACAAACACTTGAAGATATGCTAAGAGCATGTACCTTGGAATTCCTAGGTAATTGGGATGAACATTTACCATTGGTAGAGTTTTCCTACAATAATAGTTTCCACTCGAGCATTAAGATGGCACCTTATCAAACTTTGTATGGACAGAAGTGTCGTACGCCGTCTTGTTGGCTTGAGGCTGGGGAAAGCAATTTATGGGACCAGAGATGGTTCATCAAACTGCTGAAAAGTTGAAAATAATTAGGGAAAGAATGTTAGCAGCTCAGGATCGTCAAAAGAGCTATGCTGACAAAAAGCGAAGACCGATGACTTTTGAAATTGGAGATTCGGTTTTGCTTAAAGTCTCGCCGTGGAAGGGACTTATAAGATTTGGTAAAAGGGGAAAGTTGAGTCCAAGGTTTATTGGACCGTTTAAAGTTCTTTAGAGTATTGGGAACCAAGCTTACAAGCTCGAACTACCAGAAGAACTGAATGGAATTCACAACACTTTTCATGTGTGTTATTTGTGGAAGTTCACGGGAGAAGTTCCCGACATAATTCCAATTTCTGAATTGAGAATTGATGAGAACAAAAGGTTGATTGAAGAACCAGAGGCAATCGTTGACCGAAAGACTAAGAAGTTGCGACGCAAAATGGTTGGGTTAGTGCTTGTCCGATGGAAACACACGAATGGGCCGAATCTCACCTGGGAGACGGAGAGTGACATGTTGAGTCGCTATCCGCATTTGTTTGTTGATGTGTGATTCTGGGGATGGAATCATTCTAAGGTGGAGAGAATTGTAACGCCTGTGTTTCCGGGCTTGCCATTTTTAGCAATGTAATAGTCTAGGTTAACCTTTGTAACCCGTTTTGAAATAATAAGAGTGTATTATTTGAGTATTATGTGTTTTGTGCTTAATTGCTTAATTATGTGGTTTGATTAATTAAGAATAAAAATAAGCGTAAAAATTTAAGTGTAAAATAAACTTGATATCTTTGGATAATGTTGTAGTGGTTGAAACGAGGTTTCCGAATATATATAGAACGTCCAAATCTGACTTCGTATGAGTAAGTTATGATTTATTGAAGTTTCGACTTAACGGTATGCAGCCTGAAATACTCGATTTGAGATCGAGCGGTTTGTAGCCGAAGCAATCTAAACGAGGATCGAAGGTCTCGTTGTTGGTATCGAAGCGATGAAAAGTTAGGCGAGAACGGACGTCAAATGAAGAAGTTATGATTTTATAACGAAGTTTTTCTGTCCCGGCCTATTAAAAATAAATATTAAAAATAAAGTTAAAATTAGCCGACAGAGTCTAAACGAAAGTTGTAGAGCGTAGTCTCACCTACGCGTTGATATAAAGAACGTCGAAACCGGAGTTCGTATGAAGAAGATATGAATTTCCGAAGTTTATTAAATAATTTCTATTTAAATTTAATTATAAAACCCGGTATTATCCGAAGGGGGAGTCACCGGGCTTATCCGAAGTACGCCCAGCGTACTGCTGTACGCCCCGCGTACAGCGAAGCATGACGACCTTCGCATTCGAGTTCTTCGGATGACGATTTTGGACCAGTACGCCCCGCATACAGGTGTACGTCCCACGTACTCCGAGGCTCCAGCCTCCTATAACTAGGATGCGAGGGTTGCTCATTTCTCCTCCATTTTGTGCCGAAGCTCTGCGTGTAAACCCCCGAAGCCATCCCGACGCCCCAGATCTCATATCCAAGTTAAGAAGGACGTTTCGCGTTCCCGAAGATCCCGAGAAGTGCGATTCCCGAGCCGAAGCTCTGCCCGCGAGAAGTTCGATTTTTGTAGAGATCTTTCAGATCTGCTAAAGAATACTACTTCTGCAAGCCGTAGTGCTGTCCGATCATCTTCTGATCAAGTGAGTGTATACTACCTTTCATAAACACGATAATAATACAAGTATGGTTTGAGTGTATTACGTATATTGTTGTTTATATGTGTGAGTGTGTAGTTACTTTCTTCTAACGCATAATTATGAAGTATTTTATACGGAATACGTATTATGTGTATAATTTTGTGGTTATGTGTGTGAATGTCTATTCACTTTCTCTTATCTCATGGATAAGATTTACTCTCTATGAAATACGTGTTATGTGTGTGTGTGCCTCATCTGTTATGTGGAATATGTATTGATTAAAGCATGCTATACAGGTTTTTAAACTATGTATAAAAATGTATATTTTTATCTACTAATATGTTTGGTAGAACATGGGTAGATAGTTGGTGTGTAATAAACAAATGAGAGGCCTTGTTGTTGTTTGATTTAGTCATCTAGCGAAGTTTAGATGACGACCACAGACTTTTCTAGATAGTCTTGTGGAAACATTAGCAGGTTCGCCACCTGTAGGTGTTAATGAACTTGGGTGTTCATTCGCTGTACTCCATCCCCCTCATGGTTGCCTTATTTGACTTATATTGCTGAGGAACCCCCGAAGCATGTGTTGTCGCCGCAATGAAATATTCTTAGACTAGGTCCCTTATGTTAGTTGTCTTAGGGACATAAAGTGAGAATAACGGGAATGGGTAATTGGGTTGTTATCGGTTGGTGGAAATTAAATATAATTATTTATTGTGGGTTGAAAACCCTATATGCTCACCAGGCTCCCAAGCCTGACCCACTCAGTTTTATTTGTATTACAGGAAGTGGCGCAAGGGCATAAGATGGATGAACCATCAAGTTGTTTTGTTTACAAGTCTGTATATGTATATATTTGTTGAATGACTTGTAATGTTATCGTTTATGCTTATTGGTCTGTATCGGAACATGACACCCCGAGTTTTGATTATATAAAGAAAATACATTTCTTTTATGAAATGCTTTGGTAAACATTGTTTTATCATGTTTTGTTTTTGGGAACACATTCCGCAACTCTTTCAAATCAAAAGGAGTTACTCTGAAATTATTTTAAAAGTTTAAATGAAAATCGGTCTTTTCTGGCCGAGATTTTGAGGATGTCACATGTAGTTTCTCTTCCTATATATGCTCCCACAGGGAATACGGAAGGAATGGAAATTGGCGAACAAACTGGGGAAACAACCCTAACGATCGGCTGGGAAGGTGACGCAGGCCCGCTAGAGCGCACATTTCCCTTTTCCACCAAGGGTGGTCCAGAAATCTCTCGCATGTTCCTTTCGGACATAGGAGGAGGAAGAGTCTCTATAAGATCGATCTCACGATGGCAAAGCTTTCCCTGATAGTGACCATGCAGGGTCATCTCCAAAGAAATCTCGGCCTCAACACCTGCGAAAACAAATGCCAAAAGTAAGATCTCACAAACCAACAAAATATCCTATCCTAACTTCGTTTTCAAAAAAAAAAGGGGGGGGGGAGAAGGGGATGAGTTAATACTGCATCTCACGATGAACATCTGCGCCATTTTTCCACGAGCCCTCCACGCAACACTCTTACCGACCGCCGCAAGAATGAAATCTTCCCAATTCCTCTTAGCAACGTTAAGAGTCAGATTACTCCCAAACAACTTGGGGAGACGGTCAGAAAACTCTCGGCTTCTACGATGTCCACATCCCACAAGGTTTTGGTTAACCCAAAGCCAGTGACAATGCCAATTTTTCCTCACATCATCTTGTTCAGAAATCAACTGACGAATGCCTTGTCTTTTCGCCAATGTATGAACACCATAATTCGTGGTTGAACAAAAGAAGTAACAGAAAAACCCAAAAGGTGGGTATGTAACCCAACGATCGGCAGATTAGTTCCAAATCGACGATTTTATTAACTACACTTGGATTCAACTCATCGACGGAAAGGCCATAGTGGTCCACAATCATGTTGAAGAAATTGGATGTTGGCAAGTGTAATCCTGCTTCAAATAGAGGGATCGAAATCCCCACCTTCTCTTGGGGATGATCATAGATTCATGCAACCTTTTCCGGAATCATTACGCCGTGCTCTGGTAAGAAGCCGAATCGATATTTCAGAAATTGGAACTCCTTAGCAGTACAGACTCTACCGTGTGATCCATCATTGAGCAATCGAAAAGAAAAATAATAGAATACTCAGATTGATGAAGCAAAGCCAGAATGGGGATATGAGAATGGAGAGCCTGTGGAAAAAGGGGGTATTTTAAAGGCGAAAATTGGCGTCACGAATCGTCTCTCAACGTGTCACACCCCAAAACCAAGAACAGCGGAAACGTTCTGGGGCGGAGGACGTCATGTAAAGTATCACAACAATGAAAAGTAGTAAACAAGCAACAACATCATCCATTGCATTAATAATATAATTTTAATACAAGTGTTCTGACAAATTATGATAGACACTAAAGTATAATCAAAATGAAAGATGAGTCTTGAACGAGCAATCTCCTCTGAACCTTGCATCGGTACCTGCCTATGGTTGACCAGAGGATACAAGTTATTTTGAAAGAGTGTATCAGCTTTAAAGCTGGTGAGATCATAAGTATTTTAGTGTCTTAATTTGTATGTAAGTATTTATATGTATACGAATTGTAAGTATTGAAAATGTATATGAACTGTAAGTATAAAAAATGTTTTGTAAAACAACTATAAATGTTTGAAAAACCCTAGAAATCCCTATGATTCCTACTATTATATAAGGGTGTCTTCTACCAAGACCTAACTGCTCTGAATGTAGCCTTCTACCAAGACCTAACTGCTCTGAATGTAGTCTTCTACCAAGACCCGACTGTTCTGAATGTAGACTTCTACCAAGACTTAATTGTTCTAAATGTTCGTTTCTTGTAAAAGTGTGTAATTTTCCCAAGTGTAATTATCATTAACAAAATATAGTTTTTACATTTAATGTTTAAGTGAAAAGATCACTAAATATATGTAAAGGGAAAATTAATGTAGTACTGTAGTGTAGTGCTATAGGAACTACTGTTGTACTAACTAACTTAAACCGGATTTATATTAAGACATCATGTGATTAATTGTACCATACTATCGACTGGGTAACAACGACAAATGTAGGTCGTAAAAAGGTATGACATTTGGCACCCGCAGACCTGTAGGGCCGGCTGTAGCTAGCAGCAAGGTGTAGGATAGTCAATCCAGTATAGATCTATACGGTAACTCACGCTCTCCCTCCAAGAGACTCTCGCTACCACTCGGACAATGACATTGAAGGCATGCTCCGATACAGTGGATCACAATTATGTCAATGTATTCATGTATATGTAATGTACTGAAATGTTCTACGTGTGCTAGCTGTAATGTGTGTTCTCTCTCTATCTAGCATGAATAGTAATGTACTGTAATGTTCTAGCTGTAATGTATGTTCTCTCTATCTAGCAATAATAGTAATGTACTGTAATGTTCTAGCTGTAATGTATGTTCTCTCTATGTAGCAAGTATTGACTCATGAATGAACTGACTCATTGTATGATATCGCGTTCTAGTAATAGTTCTAGTACCTTCCTAAACTACCCATATGGTAGTTTACTAGTAATCTAACTGGTACGTATGGACATGGTTGTATACCCTTGATACCTAAGGGCATTGGATGAACTGGAAGGACCTTTATGACTATATATGTACATATGATATATAACTAATATTTAAACAACTCTCGGACGGATACCCGATGTCCCACCAGACCACATCTCAAGCACGAAAAGGAAATAGGGTGGATAGCCTTCCTAAGTCTTTTAAACATTTCTTATATATCTATACATATATAGGCATGCAATTGATAATATAAAAGCATAAAATAAGTTTTGTAAAACCTTTGAACATAATTATTATCTAAGAAAAGATCGACTTGAAGTCAATCTATAAAACGATTTGAAGGCATGGGTTTGATAAAACAATTTAGTACAAAGAAACATTTGTTTGAAACACAATTGTAAATAAGTTTGAAATGTAACATACAAAGTAAAATGTACAATGTAATAAGGAGTTTTAAACACATAAAGTGTTTATGTAAAACATTTGAAGGAAACTATTTGGTAAAACGGCTAAGCCAATCATTTGAATGCTGCTTATTAATCACATGTGATTGATATAATAATTAGCATAATTCTACTTGTATCCCCCCATAAAACATCTAAAAAACAGTTAAAACATTGATTAAGGGGTATGAATTCACCTGTAGCAAGTGGATCGGAAGTAAGTGTCGAATAAGTGCTTGGTGTCAAGTGAAGACTTAGACACGCACAAAGATCCTAATAACATATAATGATATATGTATATGAAAAATTAGTCTTTAAACAACTGGTAAACAAAGTCAAGACACTCTAAGGCATGACAAACGGTTTGTATAAATGTTATAAGTGTTCAGGAGTGCATCTAAGTGTTGTAGGGAAAGGCTAGTATGATTGGGGTTCCAGGAACACTCTTAAAATGAGTTTACTCCCTAAGGATCAACACCCCTTGAGTTTATGGTCGTAAACTCTTGAGTTTACGGTCGTAAAATCCTAACCTTTTGACCATTTGGTGGTTTGAAGTCTGCTAAGCTATTCCAAGCATTCCTACTTCATGATTTAGCCTTAGGAAGTGTTGTGTGGCATCAAAACACTCCTAAATGGAGTTTACGGTCTAAGGACCATTTCTCCATGAGTTTACTACCTTAAACTCATGAGTTTACTACCATAAACTCATGAGTTTACTACCTTAAACTCCTAAGTTTGGTATTTGGTGGTTTTCAAGTCCTTAACTCAAACATGGCACTAGTCTAGGTTAGATTCTAGGCATAAAGAACAACCATGGGACATTTATGGGACTTTTACACATCATTTGAGGTGTTTATGGTTTTGGGAGATCCCCAAACTGTAAACACATAAAAAATATGATTTTGGTGCTTTTTGTGTGATACACTCATCAAGGATGGATCTAGACAAGTCCCTAAGGCATTGTGAAGCATCTAGACACCCTAAAGCACCCCAAGGTACTATATTTGGTGTTTACGGTTTTGGGAGCCTCCCAAAACCGTGAACACCTTGTTATTGGTGTTCTTGGGACTTTTCCTTGGTATAAACATGTATAGCTAGCTTTAAATGACTCTAGGATAGAAGTACTTACATTGTGGAAGCTTGAAATGAACTTTAAGTCCAAGAACACTAGTGTGTGTTCTTGGTGTTCTGGAAAAACTAGTCAAAACACATAAATGAATAGATTAAAGGATGTACAATCACTAGATTAAGTGATATACTAACTTGAAAGGTTAGAACACTTACTAGTTTGAAGATCTAGAACAAAATCAAGGATGATACTTGAAAGGATATTTTGGAGCTTACTCTTTTGGTGTTTGGGGAGTAAACTCAATAATGACTAGTCTTGGGGAGTAAACTCATACATAGGTATGAGGTCACGGTTTTTTGGTGATTTTTCGACCCAAAACTAAAAGTGTGGTCGGGATTTTCTAAGACGCGAGGTGTTTGCGTTTTTTTTAAAAATTGAAAACCCGAGACGACACTTTCTTTCACCCGTTCGTTTAAAAATAATATTAAAATAATCAAACAAACTTTATATTTCTTAAAAATAAGAAATAATGACATTGACTTAAGATACGAAGTGGTTGACTTTTAGGGTTTGACCGAATGGAAATTTCGAGTTGTCACATCATCTCCTTGTTAAAGGGAATTTCGTCCCGAAATTAGAATTTAGATAAGGAAGTAGGTATGAATGATCGAGTCGAGAGGAGGAAACTTCCTAATCGATTGGTTCTAGCGCTCCTAAGTGAAATCAGGTCCTCGGTTGGTATCCCAACGAACTTTCACTAACGGGTGACTGCGTTGCATTGTCCGCTTGACCTCTATGCCTAGGGTCACTACAGTTCTAATACGAATGCGAGGATCTCGTTAATCTTGATCTCGTCGAGTAGGCTTACGAGAGTCCTAACGGAAAGGTACGGTTTCAAGATCGAGTCGTGAAGAGTAAAATGTATGCTATTGAGTTGGCAGAGTAGGTTTAGTTTGTGAGATACAGGACCGATTCTGGTAAGAGTCTCGGGGTCCTGACTAACTTGGATTTAGCTTTCCACGTGAAACGAAGCGTATTAAGCCATTCCGAGAGTGAGACTTCCTAAAGGACTTGGTCTCTCACTTGGAATGTACAAGGTTTCTTTTTCTTGTTTATCTTCCCAGTCAAGGGCCACCCCCTGCTGGGTCAAAGTCGTACGGGTTTCTGTGATTTGCGAGGAGTTATGGATGAATTATGACAATAGGTCTGTAAGACCTAGAATTTGGCGAATGTCTGTTGGCGTCTCTGGTGTCGAAAAATTCTCAACGGTTTTGACAAATTGAAAGAGTACTCAAAAATTCCCACATCACTAATAGTGTGTCATAGGAACCTGAATCTTCAATTTCAAAACTTGTGCTTAGAGAACTTTGCGGAAGTTCCTCTGAAGGTAATGTTTCCATGGGTTCCTTCTTACCACAAGGGTAACTCATTACATGGAGAAATGACGAACTGATCCAAGTAAGAAAGACGTACCCTACTCATTTAGCTCACGAATACTATGGGCATATTGGTCCTATCCGAAGGGTATCACTACGGACTCAAAGTGTCCGCATCGAGTTCGGAAGGTAGTCTTCCGGACATCCTTCTCTAACACTCGAACTGTGTGAGGCGCAGGACCGATTCTGATAAGAATCTCGGAGGTCCTTTCTAACTTGGATTTAGCTTTCCACGCTTTACGAAGCGTATTAAGCCATTCCCAAAGTGAGTTATCCTAAAGAACTTGGTCACTCACTTGGAATCTCAAAGGTTCCTTTTCTTGCGTAACTTCCCAGTCAAAAGCCACCCCTTGTTGGGTCAAAGTCGTACGAGTTTCTGTAGCTTGCGAGGAGTTCTGAATGAACTAAGGCGGTAGGTCGGTAAGACCTAGAATCTGGCGAAAAACTGTTGGCGTCTATGGTGTCGACAAATGCTCAACGGCTTTGACAAATTGAAAGAGTACTCAAAATTTCCCACATTACAACAGTGTGTCATAGAAATTTGACTCTTCAATTTCAAAACTCGTGCCTAGAGAACTTCGCTAAAGTTCCTCTGTAGGAAATGTTTCCATGGGTTTTCTTCTTACTACGAGGGTAGATAAGTAAGTCATTACATGGAGAAATGACGAATTGATCCAAGTAAGAAAGACGTACCCTAAACATTTAGCTCATGAAAACTATGGGCGTATTGGTCCTATCCGAAAGGGTATCACTACGAACTCGAAGTGTCCGCATCGAGTTCAGGAGATATTCTTCCGGACATCTTTCCCTAACACTTGAACTGGTGATATTCGGATCTCAGATCCATTCCTGGAAGTAGTTTCTTTCCTTGCGTTTGCTCAACCATTTCGTCTACGCGAGGCAGAGATAACGATTTTTAATGAAAAATCTTGACGGAGTCCTCGATAACCGAGGTACATACAATGCGATCTGTCGATCTTTGGAAGAATATGAACGGGGTTCTCTAGGGTGAGAAACCTAGTCTTCTAATTCTATTTCTGTGTAGTTCGCTAAGTTGTCCGGACTGTTCTTGTATCTCCGTAGGTGTTTAAACTATAGGGTGATTTGTTTACTGGAGTCGTACTGGGTTCTAAGTTTGTTCACATGATGATGTGATTACTCGTAGTCTTAAGCAGTTCTCCGTCCTAAAGTTCATATTAGAATTCATACATGATTTCACAATCACAACTTCAGGTATACGAGTCATATATAATTAAGATTGAAAAGGTAGTCGAATAACTGATTCCTCTTTAAGCTCACATCCCATCGGGGAAAAAGAAGTTAAAGTGGAATCATCAATTCTAAACCTGTAGAAGCTTGATTATATATAACTCTTACGTATGCCTTCCTTAGTGATAGATCAATCGCATGAGTCCTTGGATTGAACTTGACGTACTGCACGAGTGGTACTTCGGGGATTTCTTCGGAAAGAAAATAACTAAGAGGTACTCCTGGCATGAGTACTTCGGGGATTTCTTCGGAAAGAAAATAACTAAGAGGTACTCCTGGCATGAGTACTACGAGGATTTCTTCGGAAAGAAAATAACTAAGAGGTACTCCTGGCATGAGTACTTCGGTGTTCTGATATGACGGCTTCGCTGGAAAAGTGATCTAGAAGAAAGAGATGTACGTATGAAGCTGTTTTCGTGAGAATCAAATTTAATCGAGTCGTATGATAATGTCGGAATCATACTGAAACTTAAAGACATTAGATTCAAATGTAAGACGATTACAGACAAAACACAACTGTGCAACCATGAACAGAGTTACAGTACTTTAGATTTACCACAAGACTATTGCTGCGAATAAGATATACCACAAAAGACAAGTATACGCAGCACGAGAATTCCTATTCAGACAGGATCTCGCAAAAGGTAAGTCTCTAGTTGCACCAGTTCTAGATAGTTTATAAGCCTGTTACAACGAAACACCTAAATTACATTCAACGTGGTTCCAGAGTAGGCTCTCCTGCAGCTGTGATCCTGAGAATTTTCCCATCTGCGCCAAAGTTCTTTGTTATCGGGCAATCTTTCTTAAAGCGCCCTACCTCCCCGCATTGGTGGCATAACTGGCTAGTACTAGCTTTGGTGACGGGATTTCGGTGTTTAGCCATGGGTAGGTGGACACGAGTGCCTTCCTCGTTACTCCACTTTGAAAATTTCTTCTTAAATCTTTCGGCGCTATAACTAATCTTGTGTGCAAGGTTAGTCCCGATGAAAGGGACTTGAGTGATGGGTCGCGCCGGTGCTCCACAGTTACGAGCATGGTGCCCTATGTTTAGGCAATTGCAACATTGCATCTCATGGCAAGCCCCATGATGATGGAAACTACACCTATCACACTTCGGGAGTTTTCCCTCGTATGGCCTGCTCGGTACGGGAACGGCAGGGGTTTCCACTTGCTGCTGTTGTATAGTCAGCTTTTGGGATCTCTTGTGTTCCTTCCGGGCTTGACGCTTTCATTACTGTTTCCTGGCTTTGCGAGCCTGTGACTGTTACTGTTTGGCGACTTCCTGGATGGATATCGCGATTGGAAACTTCATTCCTATCAGTAGTATTGACTGTGCTGTTAGTGCTACGGTGTGCAAGGACCGCGGTTATGGCAGCAACTATGGCAGCTGTAACTGCTGTTTGAAAGGTACCGGTGTCCATAGTAAAAGCGGAGGCTTCCCTGTTCGATTGGTTGCTTCCGGATGATGACATGATTCTGTAACATGAAAAGTAAGGATTTTGTGAGCGGTTCTGGTTGACCTTGATGTACTTAGATTGTTCTTGAAAAGAGTAAGAGTATGATCTCGAAAGTTTGACCTACATCCCTATGATGCAGTCCTAGTAAAGAATGAAAGTATGTTCGCGAAGGTTTGACCTACATCCCTATGATGTAGTCCTAGTACGGAATGAAAGTATGTTCGTAGAATGGTCTCAAAACGTTTGTCGTTCAAGCTGAGGTATCGTGGGTTGGTGAATAACAAGATCCAACCACTGAAAGAGACTTGGAAATGTCTCTGGAGATAAATCACCATAGTCCAATGACTTGACTAAAGCATGTATCAGATAGACTCCAATGAAGGTATGATTAAGAGTTCTTGAATGAAGAATGACACAGAAGTTAGCCGGCTGTCAATATATTTGATATTCACGATGTAAGGATTCTGGAAAATGACCTTGTAAAGGTCTCACATCATATCCACAGAAGATAGTTCCTGACAGCATAAAGACCTAACTAAAGTTCTTACAGTATAAGATAATTTCATGGAAAATGCCACATCGGGCATAGACAGAAAAACACGATCACTATTAATAAGGATATAAAGTAAAGCGTCTACTACTGGCGACGATCATCCCTCTGGTGAACTCTCAGTTCAGCTAATTGACGTTCCATGTCAAGTAGGTGTCTTTCGCACACCATTTGGCGTACTCGGAGCTCTATGACTTCGGCTCGTGATTCGGCCAGTGCTTGCAGCAGGGTTTCATGGTTTCTCTCTGATCTCTCGTGAGCATATTCTAGATGAATGGTGTCGAGGGTATGTATTCTAGCATAGGCGACTATTTCTGAAATCTGATGTAGGGCTGCCCTGCCCTGAATCTCATTTCAGGCCAGTCTGCGGACCAAGATTGGCACGACTCTATCTGCTGAGCCCCCATTGTTCAAGTCGTAAAAGCTTCGGTCGCCATCAAATAACATAGACTGATCTTGTCCTTGGCTCCATGTTTCCAAGCATTCCACTCACTCAGGGTCGGCCATGAAAAGCCGGACGAGGGTTAGGAATTGGAAAGGAGCTGCTTGGGGTAGGTTCTCAACCTCTGGTTCAGAGTTAGCATCATACGAAAAGTCTTCATCATGGTGATCATCCAAGGGGATAGGATGATCATTCTCTGGTTCTTCTCTAAACCAACCAGCTATGACTTCGTTCGGAAGATACTAGTTGTCAAGGGGATGGAGTCCAGCTATGATTTCTATGCGAGAATTTAGGGTAAAAGGATAATTATTAGACGAACTATCTAGATAATTAATTAGAAAACCTTCATTAGTTACATCGCTATTTGTGAAGTGCATACCAGCTATGTGCAATCTAAACAGGATAGACCTTCGAATAAGTGACCTTAATTCCAAATTCACACATAATAGGGGTAAGGCAAAATTATCACAGATTCTAAGTCTATAACATCCTAATTACATATAGCCTTAGTGTATCCACTTAGCAACTATCAACTTAGTAATGAAGATCCCGTTTTAAATTCTCAAGTATAAAGTACTTATAGTAACACCAAATACTCCTATAGTATTTTAATTTTAATGTTATGTTCTATTGTTCTCATTGTGGTAGGGTTGGTAAGATTTTAGCATTGTTGCAACCACACACTTAAACTTAGGCACATGCTAGTCAACCCTCAGATAATATAGGTGATCAGGCTATATCTTCCCAGTTTTGACCATATGTCTCTAAGCCCACTTGTGTTGCCCAACAATCGTAATTCTTTTGTACTGTCCTAGTGACACTGATTTTAGTATGAATGCAGCACGTATACTTACTTAAATATTTTACTATTTAAAGTATAAACTCTTGGTCAGAGTATTTTTAATCCCTTATGTATTTATAGTTAGTATATCTTTTATGGGTTGATATACTTAATTCACTATAAACAATGCTCTGATACCAATCTGTCACACCCCAAAACCACGAACGACGGAAACGTTCAGGGGTGGAGGACGTCATGTACAGTATCACAACAGTGTAATATAATAAACAAGCAACAACATCATCCATCGCATCATAAGTAAAGTTTAATACATGTGTGTTCTTTTATGTAATAAGACACCAAAAATATACAATCAAAATAAAAGATGAGACTTGACTGCTCCGTCTTCTCAAAACCTGGCCTCCGTACCTGTCTACTGATGACCTGAGAATACAAGTTATTTTGAAAGCGAGAATCAGCTTTAAAGCTGGTGAATTCATAAGTATAATAGTGTCATTGCCTTGTTTGTGAAAATCTGTTATGAAGGCCATGTAAACCTTTAAATGAAAATGTTGAGGTAAGTATGAAATCCCTAGAAAAACCCTTATTTTCTATAAGTATGAAATGTAGTCTTCTACCAAGACCCGAATGTTCTGTACGTATAAAGTGTAGTCTTTTACCAAGACCCGAATGTTTTGTAAGTATGAAGTGTAGTCTTCTACCAAGACCCAAATGTTCTGTTTGTAAAATGATAGTTTTTCCTTTGTATTGACTAGTACTAAAAGTGCTTAGTCTAACTCATCGTTTATGTGATTGTATCACAAAATAAAGTAAACAGGAAAAGGTACTACTGTAAGTGTTGTCACTGGGTACTAGGACCAACACAGCATCGCATTAAGCGAAATGTATAACCTAATGAACATCCGAAGATTGTCCAATTGTCCTCTGTAGCAGCAGCAGGTGGGTGGAAGGGTTAGTCCCAAATCGATCTTCCTAATATAAGTAGTAACCTTAGACCTCCGAAGATGGTCATTGACCACTGGTGCTAATCAGTGGGGTTCGGAATGGTAAGTCCCGTCTAGCTATCCCATTGAACCGGGATAGGAAAGACAATTTACACAGTAAGTACTAAGAAATGATCCTCGTAGTCCTTAGTACAAGTATCCAGGTAAGTGAATACAGGATAATGCACCTATGTAAAAGTGTTCATGTATGGTATTCATGTACGTGTGTCCATGTAACAAGTAAGTATATGTAAACATATTCATGTATCAGGTAAACCTCTGTAGGTATTCATGTATCAGGTAATGTACTAGTATAGACTCACGAATGAACTGACTCTTGTGTGATTCCTTGTAATAGAAGTAATGTTTGATGTCTCCAAATTATCCCTATGATAATTTACTGTAATATAACTGATTGATCATGTAGGTTTATACACTCTTACTACTCAAGGGTGTGGGAAACTATATGAAAGATGTAAACTATAAAATCAATACATATATAATAATATAAGTGTATGTGCATAGTTTAGTTCAAGAATGTAAAATGGTTTTGTAAAACATCTTATGGGTTTTGAACAATAATTAACAATGAATTGATGTCATTTTAATAAACATTTCAAAGGTAAAACATTTGGCAACAATGTGTTTTTAAGATGTAAAATCATTTCATGCATCACATTTTGTAGCATGTGAAATCTGTTAAATGACAAACACAGTTATAAAACACATATCAATGATTCAATAACCTGTTTGTTTCTACTTGTATTCCCCCCCCCCCTATTAAAGCATTTAAAACTATTTAAAATATTGATTAGGGGTATGAACTCACTTGAAAGTTTGAAGATAGCGAGATGGAAAACCAGGCAGAGTTTCGTGTCGGGAAACGGATTTTTCTCGGGATTCTCGGGAATCTCGGGAGTAAAATCGACCTTCGAGACTTGAGCAAAATGACCAGGGCTTCGGGTTTGAACGGGCACGGAAAACGAGGCAAAACGCAAGAAAATAGAGAGAGATTGAGCAAAATTTCCAGAAAGCCTCGCATCCCTTTTATAGGGGTGCTGAACCGCCTCGGTACGCTGGGCGTACGAGGGTACGCAGCGCGTATTGGGACGTCATCGCTTACGCACTTCGGATGGGAGAGCATAAAGGAGTAGGGGCGACGTGGACGATCCGAGGCCCTTGATTCGAGTACGCGGGGCGTACTCAGGTCCTATCTGCTGACTCCCCTTCGGATATTACCAAGAATTTATATTTAAATTTATATTTATTTTAAATAAACTTCTAAAATTCATATCTCCTTCATACGAACTCCGTTTTCGACGTTCTTTATATCCACGTGTAGGTGAGACTAAGATCTACAACTTTCGTTTAGATTCCGTTGGCAAATTATGAAATTATTTTTATTATTTATTTATTAAAATGACGTGATTAAGGAATTTCTTCAAAAATTCATAACTTCTTTATCCGACGTCCGTTTTCGTCAGACTTTTTACCGTTGCGCTAGTATTGTTGAGACCTTAGATTCTCATTTAGGTTGTTTCGGTCAAAAGTATCTCGATCTCTATTTCGAGTTTTTAGCTGTCTACTGCTATACCCGAATCTTGGAAAAATCATAACTTCCTCATCCGAAGTCAGATTTGGACGTTCTTTTTATGTACGCTCACGGTTTGAGGTTATCTATCACTTTCATTTAGATACTTAAGGCTAAAAACTATTGTATTGAAACTTTGCATTTTTCGTTTAATCGGTGTTGCCGGTTTTGCCGAGAATCATCGGTTGGTCATAACTTCTTCGTTATAACTCGGATTCTAGGGTTCTTTATATGTACGAAAACCTTGATACGATTCCTACTACTCTATTTAACCCAAATAAGATTTTAGGAAAGTTATATTTTGACCTAGATTTGATTGGTTTTACATTACATTGTCTCGAAATATCGGGTTGTCACAACGAGCATACCTAAACAGACAGGATCTCGCAAAAGGTAAGAATCTAGTTGCACTAGATTTGGATGGGTTATAAGTCTGTTACAACGAAACACCTAAATTACATTAACGAGGGTCCGAAGTAGTTTCTCCTGCAGCTGTGATCCTGAGAATCTTCCCATCAGCACCCGAGTTCTTCGCTATCGGGCAATCCTTCTTGAGGTGTCCAATTTCACCGCATTGGTGACATATCTGGACAGTACCAACATTGGTGGTGGAAGTGAGGTGTTTAGCCAGTGTCACGTGGAAACGAGTGCCTTCCTCATTACTCCACCTTGGAAATTGCTTCCTGAAGCGTTCGACTTTATCACTACTTTTGTGTGTAGGGTTGGTCCTGATGATAGGGACTTGAGTGATGGGTCATGACGGTGCTCCACAGCTACGAGCATGGTGTCCTATTTTTAGGCAATTGCAACATTGCATCTCATGGCAAGCCCCATGATGATGGAAACTACACTTATCACACTTCGGGAGTTTTCCTTCGTATGGCCTGCTCAGTACGGGGATGGCAGGGGTTTCCACTTGTTGTTGTTGCATGGCAAGTTTTTAGGATTTCTTGCGTTCTTTCTGGGCTCGGTGCTTTCATTTCTTGTTCTCTATTTTTCGGCTTTGAGAGCCTGTGGCTGATAGCGCTACGGAGTGCAAGGACAGCTGTCACGGCAGCCATCACGGTAGTTGTAACTGTGGTTTGAAAGGTAGCGGCATCCATGGGAAAAGCGGAGGTTTTGTTGTTTGACTGATTGCTTCCGGATGACGACATGATTCTGTAACACGAAAGATAAGGATTTTGTGAGTGATTCTTGTTGACCCTAGGTGTACTTCGATTTTTCAAGTAAAGAGTAAGACTATGTTCTCGAAAGGTTGACCTACATCCCTATGATGCATTCCTAGTACGGATTGGAGGTATGTTCGCGGAGGTTTGTCCTACATCCCTATAATGCAGTCCTAGTAATGGGTAGAAGTAAGTTCATAGAATGGTCTCAAGACGGTTGTCGTTCAAGCCGAGGTATCGATGGTTGGTGAATAACATGATCCAACCACTAAAAGACACTTGGAAATGTCTCCAGAGTTAAATTACTATAGTCCAATGACTTGACTAAAGCGTGTTTCAGATAGACTCCAATGAAAGAATGATAAGAGTACTTGAATAAGGAATGACACAGAAGTTAGTCGACTATCAATATCTTTGATATTCATGACGTACAAGTTTGGGAAAATGACCTTGTAAAAGGTCTTACATCATATCCAGAGAAGATAGTCCTTGACATCATAAAGACCTAACCAAAAGTACCTATGGTACAAGATAGTTTCATAGAAAATGCCACATCGGGCATAGACAAAAATCAATTCTTTTCTAACAAGGAAAGTAAAGTAAAGTAAGGCATCGATTCTTTTCTAACAAGATAGATTCATAGAAAATGCCACATTAATCAATTATCACATAAGGAAACAAATATTTTATTAATTGATAAATATCTTCAATTAGATCAAGAATATACTCATATATATCAAAAAATTGCATTTATATTGATCTAATATGATAAGGTAACTATCCCAAAGCAAAAACAGCAAGAAATCC
The DNA here is from genome assembly GCF_002870075.4 of Lactuca sativa. Classification (NCBI taxonomy): domain Eukaryota; kingdom Viridiplantae; phylum Streptophyta; class Magnoliopsida; order Asterales; family Asteraceae; genus Lactuca; species Lactuca sativa. The sequence continues at coordinate 100,038,831 of NC_056625.2, read as the reverse complement.
CGAGATATGCTCCATCTGATGAGTTGACTCGTCGAGTCAAGCTTGGACTCGTCGAGTCTGCATGGACTCGACGAGTTCAGCTATGGACTCGGCGAGTCCAGCCTCCAGAACATCAAAAATCGAATTTTTTTTGAACATGTAATGCATCAATACAATTGAAACTAGTCTAGACTCTGATACCACTGATGGGGTTTTGGTCATAAGACATCCTATGTCCTCATACAAACCCTAATGCTTGGATCTAGGTTTCTCTATTGTACATGCAAGTTATCCAAGACTATAAACCCTAATTCTAGCATTCAAATAATCATATTAACATGAGAATTAGTTTATAATGTTACGTTGATTGTTATGTAGCAATAACAATCCCAATTCCTCCTTGAATTGACTTTGGAAGGCTTAGAGTCACAAGTGTCAGTCCTCTAATGGTTCACAAACACCATAAGCAAGAGGATGAAGAGGAGAGAGGATGGAGGCTACCAAAAACGTCTATAAACCCTAGATCAAGTCTTAGCCACGTTTTTGGGTCATAAGGGATCCATATATATAGGAGGCAATTAGGGTTATCTAACAAGGAAACCCTAATTTGGATGCTTAAGCCCTAAGCAACCCATGGAGCCCTTTCCTTAAGGCCTTGGACGATTTCATAAGGGCTTCCCCCATAGAATTCTTCCACCTTATAATATAAGGCAATCCATGGCCCAAATTGCAATTATCTTATAATTACAATTCCAGTCCCTTAAGTTTAATTAATCTCTTTTAGTCACAAAACTAATTACCAATTAATTATTGACTAATATTAATTAAACAATATGATTTCTCCTTTAATATATTATTCCCATAATATATTAATAAATCATATTTAATCCTTTCTCTCCATAATTCATCCTATCAAGTTGCTTTGGTGAAGGCAACCCAAAAGGACCATGCACCATCGGGTCAATTACATACCAAAATAGTTATGGACTTAGACACTAATCCAACAGTGCATACCAGTTATATGAAATCAAAACAGGATAGGCCTTCGAATAAGTGACCTTAACTCCATATTCACACAAAATAGGGGTGAAGTAAAATATTCGCAGATTCTAAGTCTATAACATCCTAATTACATATAGCCTTAGTGTATCCACTTAGCAACTATCAACTTCGTAATGAAGATCCCGTTTTAGTTCTCAAGTATAAAGTACTGATAGTAACACCAAATACTCCTATAGTATTTTAAGTTTAATGTTATGTTCTACTGTTCTCATTGTGGTAGGGTTGGTAAGATTTCAGACTTGTTGCAACCACACAACTACACTTAGGCACATGCTACTCAACCCTCGGATAATATAGTTGATCAGGCTATATCTTCCCAGTTTTGACTATATGTCTCTAAGTCCACCTGTGTTGCCCAACAATCCTAATTCTTTTGTAGTGTCCTAGTGACACTGATTTTAGTATGAATGCAGCACGTATACTTTATTAAATATTTTACTATTTAAAGTATAAACTCTTGGTTAGAGTATTTTTAATCCCATTGTATTTATAGTATGTATATCTTTTATGGGTTGATATACTTAATTCACTATGAACAATGCTCTGATATCAATCTGTCACACCCCAAAACCAAGAACGGCGGAAACGTTCTGGGGCGGAGGACGTCATGTACACTATCACAACAATGAAAAGTAGTAAACAAGCAACAACGTCATCCATTGCATTAATAATATAATTTTAATACAATGTTCTGACAAATTATGATAGACACTAAAGTATAATCAAAATGAAAGATGAGTCTTGAACGGGCATCATCTTCTTTGAACCTTGCATCGGTACCTGCCTATGGTTGACCAGAGGATACAAGTTATTTTGAAAGAGAGTATCAGCTTTAAAGCTGGTGAGATCATAAGTATTTTAGCATCTTAATTTGTATGTAAGTATTTGTATATATACGAATTGTAAGTATTGAAAATGTATATGAAGTGTAAGTATAGAAATGTTTTGTAAAACAACTGTAAATGTTTGAAAAACCCTAGAAATCCCTATGATTCCTACTATTATATAAGGGTGTCTTCTACCAAGACCTAACTACTCTGAATGTAGCCTTCTACCAAGACCTAACTGCTCTAAATGTATCCTTCTACCAAGACCTAACTGCTCTGAATATAGTCTTCTACCAAGACCCGACTGTTCTGAATGTAGACTTCTACCAAGACTTAACTGTTCTAAATGTTCGTTTCTTGTAAAAGTGTGTAATTTTCCCAAGTGTACCTATCATTAACAAAATATAGTTTTTACATTTAATGTTTAAGTGAAAAGATCACTAAATATATGTAAAGGGAAAATTAATGTAGTACTGTAGTGTAGTGCTATAGGAACTACTGCTGTACTAACTACCTTAAACCGGATTTATATTAAGGCATCATGTGATTAATTGTACCATACTATCGACTGGGTAACAACGACAAATGTAGGTCGTAAAAAGGTATGACGTTTGGCACCCGCAGACCTGCAGGTCCGGCTGTAGCTAGCAGCAAGGTGTAGGATAGTCAATCCAGTATAGATCTATACGCAAACTCACGCTCTCCCTCCAAGAGACTCTGGCTACAACTCAGGCCATGACATTGAAGGCATGCTCCGATATAGTGGATCACAATTATGTCAACGTATTCATGTATATGTAATGTACTAAAATGTTCTACGTGTGCTAGCTGTAATGGTGTTCTCTCTCTTTCTAGCATGAATAGTAATGTACTGTAATGTTCTAGCTGTAATGCATGTTCTCTCTATCTAGCAAAAATAGTAATGTACTGTAATGTTCTAGCTGTAATGTATGTTCTCTCTATCTAGCAAGTATTGACTCATGAATGAACTGACTCATTGTATGATATCGCGTTCTAGTAATAGTTCTAGTATCTTCCTAAACTACCCATATGGTAGTTTACTAGTAATCTAACTGGTACGTATAGATATGGATGTATACCCTTGCTACCCAAGGGCATTGGATGAACTGGAAGGACCTTTATGACTATATATGTACATATGATATATAACTAATATTTAAACAACCTTTGGACGGATACCTGATGTCCCACCAGACCACATCTCAAGTGCGAAAAGGAAATAGGGTGGATAGCCTTCCTAAGTCTTTTAAACATTTCTTATATATCTATACATATATAGGCATGCAATTGATAATATAAAAGCATAAAATAAGTTTTGTAAAACCTTTGAACACAATTATTATCTAAGAAAAGATCGACTTGAAGTCTATCTATAAAACGGTTTGAAGGCATGGGTTTGATAAAACAGTTTAGTATAAAGAAACATTTGTTTGAAACACAATTGTAAATAAGTTTGAAATGTAACATATAGAGTAAAATGTACAGTGTAATAAGGAGTTTTAAACACATAAAGTTTTTATGTAAAACATTTGAAGGAAACTGTTTGGTAAAACGGCTAATGAGTAGCCAATCATTTGAATGCTGCTTATTAATCACATATGATTGATATAATAATTAGCATAATTCTACTTGTATCCCCCCATAAAACATTTATAAACAGTTAAAGCATTGATTAAGGGGTATAAACTCACCTGTAGCAAGTGGATCGGAAGTAAGTGTCGGATAAGTGCTTGGTGTCAAGTGAAGACTTAGACACGCACAAAGATCCTAATAACATATAAGGATATATGTATATGAACAATTAGTCTTTAAACAACTAATAAACAAAGTCAAGACACTATAAGGCATGAGAAACACTTTATATAAGTGTTATAAGTGTTCAGGAGTGCATCTAAGTGTTGTAAGGAAAGGCTAGTATGATTGGGGTTCCAGGAACACTCTTAAAATGAGTTTACTCCCTAAGGATCAACACCCCTTGAGTTTACGGTCGTAAACTCTTGAGTTTATGGTCGTAAACTCCAAACCTTTTGACCATTTGGTGGTTTGAAGTCTTCTAAGCTATTCCAAGCATTCATACTTAATGATTTAGCCTTGGGAAGTGTTGTGTAGCATCAAAACACTCCTAAATGGAGTTTACGGTCTAAGGACCATTTCTCCATGAGTTTACTACCTTAAACTCCTATGTTTGGTATTTGGCGGTTTTCAAGTCCTTAGCTCAAACATGGCACTAGTCTAGGTTAGATTCTTGGCATAAGGAACAACCATGGGACATTTATGGGACTTTTACACATCATTTGAGGTGTTTACGGTTTTGGGAGATCCCCAAACCGTAAACACATCAAGGCTGGATCTAGACACTCACCGTAAATATGATTTTGGTGCTTTTTGTGTGATACACTCATCAAGGCTGGATCTAGACAAGTCCCTAAGGCATTGTGAAGCATCTAGACACCCTAAAGCATCCTAAGGCACTATATTTGGTGTTTACAGTTTTGGAAGCCTCCCAAAACCGTGAACACCTTGTTCTTGGTGTTCTTGGGACTTTTCCTTGGTATAAACATGTATAGCTAGCTTTAAATGACTCTAGGATAGAAGTACTTACATTGTGGAAGCTTGAAATGAACTTTAAGTCCAAGAACACTAGTGTATGTTCTTGGTGTTTTGGAAAAACTAGTCAAAACACATAAATGAATGGATTAAAGGATGTACAATCACTAGATTAAGTGATATACTAACTTGAAAGGGTTAGAACACTTACTAGTTTGAAGATCTAGAACAAAATCAAGGATGATACTTGAAAGGATATTTTGGAGTTTACTCTTTTGTTGTTTGGGGAGTAAACTCAATAATGACTAGTCTTGGGGAGTAAGCTCATACATAGATATGAGTTCACGGTTTTTGGGTGACTTTGCAACCCAAACCTAAAAGTTTTGTCGGGAATTTCTAAGACGCGAGGTTTTTGCGATTTTTTTTTAAAATTCAAAACCCGAGATGACACTTTCTTTCACCCGTTCATTTAAAAATAATATTAAAATAATCAAACGAAATTTATATTTCTTAAAAATAAGAAATAATGACATTGACTTAAGATACGAAGTGGTTGACTTTTAGGGTTTGACCGAATGGAAATTTCAAGTTGTCACACAATGGTACTGACAAAAAGTAATGGCATTTCCTAAAGCCTGTCAAGCGATAGTCTTAATCCAAGGCATACTCGTGTTGACATATAGACTCGGACGACGACGCTGTCAAGATGATGCGTACACTTACGAGTCTAAGGGACTTGTTCATGTATCCCTATGGGGAACGTCAAGAAGGATGTCAAACTGACACCGGGCTTGGCCTAGTGAAAACCTAGTGTAAAGCCAAGTCCGGGCCTTCGCCAACGAGGAGAACGCTAGTATGGTGGTTAAGGCGCTGAACCGCGACTTAACATCTATTTCAGGAAGTTACATCCTAGAAAATGTGGGACCAATCAGAGAGTCTCACTCGCCTATTAGACGATTTCCACGATCTTCATAAACATTTAGAAGATGTTCTCCCAACCAATGATAGAATGAGGCAAAAGACGTGACGATGGACTTGCCAGTATGAGTCCTCCACATCGCACCTTACAAGGGCATCTTCAACAGAATCGGTTGAGGATACGCCCGTAAAACAGGTATAAAAAGGTCCTTCTTCCACACCAGGAAGGGGAAAATTTCTCTCTTTCCTATAATCTTCTACCATCTTTCTTAAATCTCATACCGACTTGATCATCAGAGCTTCGTCCCGGGAACTCCTCCCGTACGTCGACTAACGGTCATTTCTCTCTTTTGCACTGTGATAACAGGAGAAGATAATCTCATGGATCCCACCAGCAGTTCTGAATCCATCCTCTCCAACATATCACAACACTTATGATGCATCAGTCACGATATGAAGCGAAGATCACAAAGAAAAAAAAAGCACCTACTCACCGGTGAAGGTACCAGCCAGGCCCACAACCGATGGCTGAGCAATGCCCAACCAGTGAGCGATCCAAAACTCAAAGAGCATTTCAGCCAACATAAAATATGAACCAAATTCCAATGTAATGAAGGAAATAGGTATCGAAGTTAGGGACATAGTGCCAAACCTCCCACCATGCAAAATTTCCTATAGGAGAAACTGCCAGGCACCCCTAACGCGCTAAATGGCACACTGGGCAATGGCGTAAAACACAAAGTTGATAGACGTGCCAGACAACATGGGTAGCACTCTCACCTCCAGAGTATGAATCACAAACGTCACCAAGCTCCCGTTGGTCACCACTGGTGAAGATAAGTGGGAGTTCCCACCCATCAAGAAGTACTCGCCGTAGATGGGGCATAGAAACACAGCTAAAGTGGGGTAGCTATTGCAGAGCACTTACTCTAAAATAAAGTGGATGTCGGGCAAAAGGAGTATGGTCGAATCCGCACATGATAACCATACTCCAGGTTCCAAAGCGAAAACTTGGCATACGCCCTGACACTTAGACATTCAGGGTCTACTATCTTATGTCTTTCTTTCTTTTTCATGAAATAATATAATTTTCATTTTGAAAGAGCTTTCTAGAATTCTGTATTGCAAAAACACAAAGAATAGAGGTTGTGCATATTTTCCAAGTAGCAACAACGACTGATCACATACGCTACATGAGAAAAATCCACGCAAGGATGCAACCATAGGTCTTAAAAGAGTCATAATCTTTACCTACAATGTGCCAACAACATCTCAGAACAAAGAATGTATGAATCAATGGCACAGTACAAGGGGTTCTAAAAGAGTCATAACATTTCCCCTGATATCACAATAAAAAAAGGTCTTGAGGTGACAATCTCAGCCTAGGTTTTGGTAGTTAGACCATACAATACAGATCAGTAGCGACTAACATTTCATGGCTCAACACATTAAGCCTAACCAAATACACAGGCTAACAGAGCATATCAATATAATTGCAACTATGCGACATCGGAAGCACACAAACCCTAGAATAAGGGAGTGTGTAGTAGAATAGCCTGTCCTTAACGACATCACATGACAAATCATAATATATGTGTTAATATGCCACAACAATGTGTATACATACACAAAGAAAACGGAAGAGAGCACTTCCATACAAAGTACAAATAAAGTACATAGTTTATGGTGGCAAATATTATTTACTATACACATAAAACATACAAAGGCAACTACATAACGAAAAAAGGTTAAAACACAAATCAGCCCTCAGAATTTGAGGAAGAACCTCTCAGATTTGTCCTTCCACAAAACTAGAGGAAGCCATCATAGTCTAGCTCACCCAAGCGAAAAAGTCTCGTGAAATCCATCTCAGCAAAGGAGGATAGAGTGACATCCACCTCTTCAGCCTTTCTTGCAACACAACCGGGATCTGGGACTTCAGGTTCCCCGGAAGTTGCAGAGCGACCATCTAGTCTTTTCCCATTTCCAAAACCAAGGGCTTCACATGCCCTACAAACACCCCTGATCTCACTAGCGAATTCTGCGCTCTCAATGACCTTGTCAATTACGCAAACCACCCTCTTCTCCAGCATCCACTACAAATTACCTCGATTGACCGCTCCATCCACACGAGCGCGGGCCAGTTGACATTGGCACCTGGCCAATCTACTCACCAGTACGTCTTTCTCCCGGACAAGAGAACTCACTTGGTCCTCAAGTCGCTCAGATCGGTCTCCCAAGGTGGCCACTTGATCCTATAAAGCGGCCTTCTCGTAGGCCACGACATGTTTCTGCTTAGCCAGAACTTGGCACTCTGCCTCTGATTCACAAGCTTCCTCCCTTGTGCCTGCCAAGGCACCCTACAATACTTTCAATTTCCTCTGATTCGCGCTAGCATGGCGAAGCTAGTTAGCAGTAGCAACGATGAGGGCGAAATTCTAGGTCATGGTGTAACAAAGGTCTCTGGCCATGTGAGCACTTGATTGACCCGCAAGCGAATTCATTATAGTTGTAGGATGAGTGCACCTACTCCACTCTTGGACGGTAGTGTCCTTCGACAGTAAGGAATCTCTGGTAACCGCCCAGCCCGGAGTATAGGTCTCAAAAGATAGCGAGTGAGATGAAGTCCCTGTTCCATCGATCATAAAAGGCTTCCCACGTTAACAGGAATCTTCAAGTGAACCCGGAGCACCCCAGACATAGAGCCAGAACCATGATCAACCAAGGGAGAACCAAAGATTGTTAAGGGTGATGCCTTCGGAGAGCTAGGCACCACCACTATCCCTTTCTGCTTAGGCATAGAAAATTGGCCGCCAAGAATATCCCTGATACTGCCAAGAAGCCTAGCCACTGATACGGTCTTAAAGGGTTTGTGAGAGCGAAGACCCGCATCGTCAGACTCAGTTTCCTCATCCGACGATGATATCATGCGCAAACTACGCCTCTTTCGAATAGGAGAACTCTCTCTTCCCGTTCGTGCTCCCATAGGCAAACCAGAAGGAATGGAAATTAGCAAACGAACTGGGGTAACAACCCCAACGGTCGGCTGGGAAGGCGACGCAGGACCACTAGAACCTATATTTTCCTTTCCACCAAGGGCAGACCAGCAAGCTCTCGTATACGTCTTTTAGAAACAGTCAGAGGAAGAGCCTCTATATGCTCGATCTCATGATGGCAAAGCTTGCCTTGATAATGACCATGCAGGGCCATCTCCAAAGAAATCTCAGCCTCAACACATGTGAAAGCAAACACCAATAGTAAGATCCCACAAGACGAGAAGATATCTTATCCACACTCTGTTTTCAAAAAAATGGGGGGGGGGGGGGGTGGGAGGGAGGAGGAGATGGGTTAATACCGCATCTTACGATGAACAACTGCGCCATCTTCCCGCGAGCCCTCTAGACAACACACATATCGGCCGCTGCAAGAATGAAATCTTCCTAGTTCCTCCCAACAATAGTGATGTTTCCTAGACGCTTGCCGAGTGTCAGATTTCTCCTAAACAACTTGGGAAGACGATCAAAAAAGTCTCAGGATCTACGAGACCCGTGCCTCACAAGGTTTTGGTTAACACAGAGCCACTGACGTTGTCAATTTTTCCTTGGATCGTCTTGTTCAGAGATCAACTGACGAATTCCTCTTCTCTTCGCTATAGTGCGGACCCCGGGATTCGTAGTAGAATAGAAGAAGTAGATGAAACCCCATAAAGTTGGTACGTAACCCATAGATCGACAAAGTAACTCAAAACAAACGATTTTATTAACAACGCTCGGGGTCAACTCATCAACGGAAAGACCATAGTGGTCCACGATCATGTCGAGGAAATTGGATGTCGGCAAGCATACCCTGCCTCAAATAGGAGATCGGAACCCCAAACTTCTCTAAAGGGAGATCGTAGATTGACACCCACTTTGCCGGAATCATTACACCGAGCTCTGGTAAGAAACTGAAGCGATCTTGCAAAAATTGGAACTCCTTAGCAGCTGGGACTCTACCGTAAAAGACCATTATCGAAGAAAGGATGGACAATCAAAGAAAAAATTAACAGGATATCCGAATTGATGCAACAAAGCCAAAATGGGGATGTGTGTATGAAGAGTCTGGGAGAAAAGGGGGGATTTTAAAGGTGAAACAAGCGTCATGAACCATCTCTCAACAAGACTGACACACATTGACAGCACTGCTTAAAGCCTGTCAAATGATAGAACTAATCACGAACATACATGTCTTGAGATATAGACTCGAACAACGACGTTGTCAAACTGACGCATACACCTACGAGTCTAAGGACTTGTTAACGTATCCCTCAGGGGCTCATCAAGAAAGAAGTCAAACTAACATTAGACTTGGCCTGGTCAGAACCTAGTCTAAAGCCAAGTCCAGGCCTTTCCCAATGCGAAGAGCGCTGATATGGCGGTTAAGGTGCAGAACCGCGCCTTAGCCCCTTCTCCAGGAAGTTGTGCCCCGGTAGACGTGGGACCAATCAGAGAGTCCCAAGCGCCCGTTAGACAATAGCCATGATCTTCATAATCATTTAGAAGATCCCCTCCCAACCAATGAGGGGTCGAGACAAAAGACGTGACGAAGGACCCGCCAATATGGGTCCACCACGTCGCACCTCACGAGGGAATCATCAATAGAATCGGTTGAGGATACACCCTAGAAATAGGTATAAAAGTATCCTTCTTCCTGTAACATCCCGAAATTCAGGTAAAGCTAATTAAACCTTCCCTTTTGTCAAATTGTGAAGATTAGCCCTTGAGTGGAATTTGTGGAAAATGAGTACGATGGGCGTGCTGGGGAGTATGTTGCGCGTACTCATGCACTTAATTTGGATGCAGACTCGCCTAGGTATGCTGGGTGTTCCGAGGGTCATGCTGGACGTAGCGGGACCAGATGCAAACGCTAATATTTGGCTTGTGTACTATATAAGGAATGCTAAGGCTTTATCCTCAGCCACCATATCAGAGAGTGAAACCCTAATATAGCAGTTCCTTCATCCTCAAGCATGTGTGTGATTGTTTTGAGCTAAAAGTGCCTTTGTGTGTTACTGAAGTGCAAGTTTGGATCTGAGTTCTTTAGAGGGAGGAGCTTCATCTCAAGGTATCAAGCTCAAAACTTTCCTCTTTATTTTGGTTTGGTGTTGCATGTGTTGGATTAAGTGTCTAAGCCCATAACTATAATTGTTATGTACTTGAATTGATAGTAGCAATGTCCTTTTGGGTTGCCTTCAAACCTGGCAATTGAATAGGATAATTGTTAGAGAGAGAAGAATGATCTATTAATTTATTGCTTGGTTAATAAATTAATAATCGAGATAAATGATTTATTAATGTATTATGGATATAATATATTAATTAGAAATCATATTGTTTAATTAATATTTAATCAGAAATTAATTTGGAATTAATTTTGGTATTAAAGGAATTAATTGAAACTACAGGGTCTAAAGGTGACAATGTTCAAAAGTTGTGCATTGAGCATTCTAGAACCTCCCTTAGAGGTGGGGAACGAAATCTAGAGTATCCTAGGATTTCATTGGGCTCTAAGGGTGCCTTGGAAGCCTTAGGGAGGAAGTTAAGGGATTAGGGTTATCTAAGATACACCTGCCTTATCCTAAACCATCCTTATCACCTATATAAACCCTTATAGGGTTGGATTTCGTGGATGGCACTCCATGAAAGGCTAACAGCCGAAATTCTACACTACTTCTCTCTCTCCATAGTAATCCTTGGTTGCTAGGTTTGTTTGTGAGCTATTAGAGGCACGACACTTGTGGCGCTTGCTACCAAAGTTCAAGATCTTCAAGGATTTGATTGTTATTACAATATAAAAATCAAGGTATGTATCCTAACCCTAATTATATGTTAATTTCGAATATTAGATGTGCCTCCTAGGGTTTCTAGTTTTTGTGTTCAATGCTTGTATGTCTAATAGTGAAAACATAGATCGTCAAATCTAGGGTTGCATGCATATACAGGATTGTTTGTTTGTATAAAACCCATCAGCATGGACCATTTCCAGTGTTAAAAGTACCAAAGGTGGAGACTTTATGAGCATAAGGGACTCCATGGACCTTGATCTATCCCATTTCAGTGATATATGTGTTGTAGAACCATAAAAATCCCAACTTGGTCGTTGTTATGGGGCCATGCTTGAGTTATGAGCTTTTCTAGGGTTGGAAATGGAATGTTATGGGTGTTGGTGACTATTACAGCCATGCAAAGGCTTAAAGTCACCAACTTTATGGATTCAGAGGCATAGGGATGGCCAGATCTGAAAGTTGGACGTTTGTCTTAATTGTTTAAGACCCCAAAAGCTAAGGAGTCTGAAACTGGGAGTTACGCGAGTGTAATCCCAGTACGTACGGCGTAGGGGGTCGCATAACCCATTTCTGTGAGGTCGCCGGGTACGCCCAGCGTATAGGTTTGGTATGGTCAGTGTAACCCGGAGAGTTGACTTTTGTTGACTTTTAGGGTTTGGTCAACTTTAGGGTCTTTAAGCCATGAGAGGGGTAAAATGGTATTTTACCCTTCTGAGAGTGCTAAGAAAGGGAATAGTCTAGCCTTGAGAGTTGTATTGATTAGAGTGCTTATTCCATGTGATTAGGCGGAGAGTAGACCATATTTTACCGAGTTCGAGATTACCGAGTTACCCGAGGTGAGTCTCCTCACTATACGGTACCTAGAGTGGTAATTAGAGTATATGACAAAGTATCTTGTATGTTATTTATGTGATTGTGATGCACTACAGTATTTCTATGTGATTCATGCCATGTATATTCTAGAGTTTACAAAGTTAGAACCGTAAGGTTCACAGAGTTAGGACCAGAGGGTCCACAGAGTTAGGACCGGAGGGTCCACAGAGTTATAGCCTCAAATGGCTATTATGTGTTATATGTGGTATTTTGGGGAACTCACTAAGAATTTATGCTTACAATGTTGTGCTATGTGTTTCAGGTATCAGTGAGGATCGCGGGAAGGCGCCGACATGATGAGTACACACATGAGGAGTTTTTTAGATATTATGATCTTGGGATGTGTTATTATGGATTAATATGTGATACAATGACATTTTTATAATATTTATGAATGAAAGTATATTTTTGAAATTCTGAAAAGATTGTTTGAAAATTTTGGGCGTTACAAGTTGGTATCAGAGCCTTGGTTTAAGGGATTCGGGTGCACCTGCGGGCGTATCTGAACTGAAACTGAGAATTTGAGAGATTTTCAAAATAAAATCACGAAATTTTTCTCAAAGAGCAAAAAGTTTTTGAAAGAGCAGAGCAGAGCAATGTGTACGATCAGCCAACGCCCGAACGGTGATTTCCCAAAATACGCTTACAATATGAGTTATGAGATATGTTATGATATGATATGCATGCTAGAGTAGGCTAGGTATTCTTATTAGGACTAGAGTGTCCTGATTTTTGATGCCTTAGCCTAGGGGTTTTGCTGCTAGGAGATGCTTGCGAGTGAATAGATAGCAGCGAGGAGCTTATGAGAGATCTGCTAGAGAGTAGACTATGCATAGAGAGATTAGAGTACTTGGGACTTGGGATCCTAGGAAGAGGACTTGGGGTAAATACCGATGCGGTGTGGACGGTAGTGTTGGTACCGTACTACCGAAGGCACCAGATCAGTGCGCAGCCCAAGTATGAATCCTTAGGGTACCAGGAAGCGAGTAGGAATGGGATATCGAGTGTGTGTACAATCGAGCGAGTCTCTGATATTTTGTGTTATATTTCAGTGAGACATCATGGTTGGGACACGCCACACACTTGAGAGAAGTGGTGTTAGCGATGAGGAGATCCACAGGTTGATTCACAAGGAGGTGGCTGCTGCCTTCCGAGCTGAGTTACCAGAGATGTTTGGGTCTATCAAGACCACCCTGATCGACACTTTTGACAAGCATTACATTGCTCTTACTGATGCTGTTGTTGCTGCGGCCACCGCAGCCGTCGCTACTGCGAGGCTACAGAGGGGTGACTCGTTGCTGTACTGAGAGTTCAACAACACGAAGCCACCAGAGTTTGATGGGATGCAGGACCTGATCGCTGTGATGAGGTGGATTTATGATATTGAGGGATGCTTCTATACGTGTTCTTGTCCGGAGCATTTGAGAGTTCAGTTCACGCTGAACCAGCTTCGCTTTGGAGCAAAGGACTGGTGGAAGTTTGTGACAGCGCACTATTCTTCTACAGAGCTTACTACGATGACCTGGGAGAGGTTCGCCACTATGTTACGTGATGAGTATGTTTCCTTGGTGGAAAAGGAACGGTTGGTCCAGGAGTTCTTGACCCTCATGCAGGGTACTGAGTCTGTTACAGCGATCACCAGGATGTTACATGAGAGGGCGATGTTCTGCCCAGAGCACGTGTCTTCCGAGCAGGCACCCGTGGGTCGATATTTTAGCATTTTGAGGAGAGATATCCGCGAGTTTCAGGCAAATGCCCGGAAGAGGGAGATCGAGCTCGAGACCCAGGCCAACGAGGATGCGGAGTCTTAGGGGAGGGATCGGCGACCGACACAGTCCCAGTCGGAAACCAAGCGGGCCAAGCCCACCGATTCGAGACCAGGGAACCAGAAGGGCCACACTTGTGGCAAGTGCAGTAAGACTCATGAGGGGGTCTGTAGAGTAGGGTCTTGCGACAAGTGTGGAAAGGAGGGGCACATGGCCAAGGATTTCCCAAGGGGTTTGCAGTCTGTTTTCACTGCTACCAGACCGAACACCGGAAGGCCGAGTGTCCACAGTTGCGGGGGTCAGCACAGGGAGCGTCACAGGGATCTGCCCCTGCTGTCGTGCAAGCTACGGAGAGTCGGCCAGTGAAGGCCGAGGCATCTAAGGCTCGTGGGAGAGCCTTCTAGTTGACAGCGGAGTAGGTCTATGCAGCACCCGATGTTGTGGCTGGTATGTATTCTTTCATCTATTTATTTTGAGTTTGTGGTGTTATGCTTATATTATGATATGCGTAGGTACATTTCTTGTGATATCTGTACCTACTTTGGTGTTATTGGACTCGGGTGCGAGTCAGTCTTTTGTATCGTTGGCCTTTAGTCAACACATCAGTATATGTCGAGACGCATTGAGTCGACCTTTGCGAGTTTCCATAGCTGATGAGAGGGCGGTGTATGCCACTGATGTGATTCGATGATGTGTACTCGAGATCTTCGGCGTTGAGTTTCCGATTGATTTGGTCCCGATTGTGATGGGAGATGTCTGTGTCATCGTGGGCATGGACTGGTTGAGCATATTTGGAGCGGTTATCGACTGCGAGCGATAGCTGGTGACCATATGAGACCCTAGTGGGGGAGTTCTTACAATTTATGGAGAGGGTAGCCATTTTGGGTCACATTTTGTTCGGCCGCTAGAGCGAGGTAGGTTCTACAGCAGGGCTGTAATGGGTTTGTGGTTTATATGGTGGATGCGAGAGTAGGTGTCGAGAGACCGAGGTCAGTCGATGAGGTCCCGATAGTGGGTGAGTTCCCGTATGTTTTCCCTGAGGAGTTTCTGGGTGTGCCTCCCGAGAGAGAGGTGGAGTTCCGTATCGATTTGGTTCCAGGGGCAGCACCTATCGCTATGGCGCCCTATCTCCTTGCGCCTCCAGAGATGCAGGAGTTATCCTTGCAGCTTTAGGAGCTACTGGGAAAGGGGTTTATACGGCCAAGTAGCTCGTTGTGGGGAGCGCCGATCCTTTTTGTCAAGAAGAAGGATGGTTCACACCGGATGTGCATTGATTACCGGGAGTTGAACAAGCTGACGGTTAAGAACCTTTACCCTTTACCGAGGATTGACGATTTGTTTGATCAGTTGCAGGGAGCGTCTTGGTTCTTCAAGATTGATTTGAGGTCTGGATATCATCAGATGAGAGTGAGTAATGAGGATATCCAGAAGACAGCGTTCAGGACTCGTTATGGGCATTACAAGTTCGTGGTGAAGCCTTTCGGGCTCACCAATGCACCGGCGACATTCATGGATCTCATGAACAGGGTGTGCAGGCCAATGTTGGATCGTTCGGTGATCGTGTTCATTGATGATATAATTGTGTATTCGAGATCCAGAGAACAACATGATGAACATTTGAGGGAGATTCCCGGAGTTCTGAGATCGGAGAGGCTTTACGCTAAATTCTACAAGTGTGATTTCTGGTTACGAGAGGTCCAGTTCCTAGGACACCTCGTCAACCGGAATGGGATATTGGTCGATCCGGCCAAGATTGAGGCGGTGATGAGTTGGGAGGTGCTGAGATCCCCTTTAGAGATCAGGAGTTTTCTGGGGTTGGCCGGTTATTATCAGAGATTTATCAAGGATTTCTCCAGGATTGCTGTTCCTCTCACCAGACTGACACGGAAGGGTGTGACTTTCAGTTGGGGCCCGGAGTAGCAGGCCTCATTCGAGACACTTCGCCAGAGATTATGCGAAGCCCCAGTGTTAGCCCTTTCGGAGGGGATGGAGGATTTTGTGGTATATTGTGACGCGTCGATATTAGGACTGGGTGCGGTGCTGATGCAGAGAGGGCATGTGATAACATACACATCAAGGCAGCTGAAGCGTCATGAGACAATGTATCCTAATCATGATCTGGAGTTGGGGGATGTGCTGTTCGCCCTGAAGACCCGACGTCACTACTTGTATGCGGTTTGGTGTACCATATACAAGGACCACAAGAGCTTGAAGTATCTGATGGATCAGCCCAACCTTAACATGCGCCAGAGGAGATGGTTGGACGTGGTAATGGATTATGAGTGTGAGATCCTGTACCACCCGGGCAAGGCTAACGTGGGAGCTGATGCCTTGAGTCGTAGGGCAAAGAGTGCCCCGATACAGGATGTTTGTATGAGGATGACAGTGATGACCCTGGTGTTGGACACCAATCGGGAGGCCCAGGTAGAGGCCATTAGACCGGAGAACCGCAAGACAGAGCGTGTCATTGGGCCAGTATCTGAGTTCATTGCCGATCGTCGAGGGCTTATGTCACACCCCAAAACCAAGAACGGCGGAAACATTCCGGGGTGGAGGACGTCATGTACAGTATCACAACAGTGTAAAGTAGTAAACAAGCAACAACATCATCCAGTGCATTAAAAGTAAAGTTTTAATACATGTGTGTTCTTTCATTATAATAAGACACCAAAATATGTAATCAAAATAAAAGACGAGTCTTGTCTGTGCTCCGTCTTCTCAAAACCTGGCCATCGTACCTGTCTACTGGTGACCTGAGAATACAAGTTATTTTGAAAGCGAGTATCAGCGTAAAGCTGGTGAATTCATAAGTATTTAAGTGTCATTGTCTTGTTTTGGAAAGCTGTTATGAATGCCATGTAAATCTTTGAATGAAACAGTTGATATAAGTATGAAAACCCTAGAAAATCCCATATTTCCTACTAGTATGAAATGTAGTCTTCTACCAAGACCTGAATGTTTTGCTATAATAATGATAGTTTTTCCTTATTTTTGACTATTAATAACAGTACTTAGTCTAACTCATCATTTATGTGAATGTATCACAAAATAAAGTAATATGAAAAATATAATCATGTAGGTGTTGTCCTTTTGCATTAGGATCAACTCGACATCGCGACTGCCGAAAGGTATAACCTTGAACATCCGTAGATTGTTCATTTTCCTCTGTAGCTGGCAGCAGGTTTAAGGAATGGTTAGTCCTGTAAAGGTAGTCCTAATATAAGTATTAACCATAGTCATCCGTAGATGTTCATTACCTCTGTTGCTAACAGGTGGGTTCCGGAATGGTTAGTCCCGTCCAGTTATCCTTTTGAACTAGGATAGGCTGAACAATTTACACATAATGTACTAGTAAATCATCCTAATGAATCTAGGTACAAGTATCAATGTAAGTGTATACAAATAAATGTATATATATGTAAATGTATTCATGTAAGCGTATCGATGTAGACGTATTCATGTAACATGTAATGTATAGTATAGACTAATGAATGTACTCACTCTGGTGTAATTCCATTTTAATAGGAATAATGTTTTGTATCTCTTAACTATCCCTATAATAGTTAATTGGAAGGTAATTGATTGTCCAAGTAGGTTTATACACCCTTGTTACACAAGAGTGTGGGAAAGCTGAATGCAGGATGAAAACTATAACATCAATACATATATTTAAGAACATAAGTGTATAGATATAGTTTTGTTCAAGAAGGTAAAAATGGTTTTGTAAGACATCTAAGAGATTTGAACAATAATTAACAATGACTTGATGTCATTTTAATAAACATTTCAAACGTAATACTTTTGCTACCAAGGTATTTTTAAGATAGAAAACCATTTCATGCATCACATTTTGAAGTATGTGAAATCTGCTGGATGAAAACACAGTTACAAATACATATGAGTGATTTAATAACATGTTGTTTTCTACTTGTATTCCCCCCATTAAAGCATTTAAGATAATTTAAAACATTGATTAAGGGGTATGAACTCACCTGAAGATGGTGGTTTGGATGAACTGAATGATGTAGGATTGTTAGGTGTCAATTGAGGACTTATACACACACTATGATCCTAATAAACATATAATCACACATATATGCACCTAATTAGTCTTAAACTACTAATTGAAAATTTTAATACATCCTATAACATGATAAACACTTCATATAAGTGTTATAAGCCCTTAGGATTGCATCTAAGTTGTTGTAGGACAAGGGTAGTGGGTTTAGGGTTGCAAAGGAGCCTATCCTTGTGTTTACTCTTCAATACCATTACAACAAGGAGTTTATGGTCGTAAACTCCTGAGTTTACGGCCGTAATCTCCTAAGCTTTAGGTTATTTTGTGCTTTGAAGTGTTACATGATCCCTAGAAGCAATTCTACTTGATGGTTTAATCCTTGGAAGGGTTTAGGGCATTAATACACTCCTTTGAGGAGTTCACGGCCCTGGGACCATTTCCCTTAGAGATTACGACCATAATCTCTCATGGGGATGGGTTTTTGGTGATTCCAAGTCCCTAAATTACCTAGGAACTAATCTAAGCTAGTGTCCAAGGCTTTAGGAGTGATTAAGGCACCTTTTGGCCCTTGAGTTTTGAGTTCACGGTCCAAGAACTTCTTTGGCCATGAACACCTTACACTTGTTGTTTTTGGATGTTTTCTAGTCCTATATACGATAAGATACGAGTCTATGCTAGTTACATATCAAGGGGAAAGGACTAGGCACTCATTTGTCCCTTAGCTAACTGGGTATCACCCACCTCAGCCCAGCACAAAGGGGATCTACACTTTCGGCCATAGAGGGCCTCGAATGGAGCTGCCTTTATGCTCGTATGGTAAATGTTGTTGTAGGAAAATTTGACAAGGGGTAAATGAGTATCCCATGCTTTACCAAAGTCAATCACACAGGCTCACAACATATCTTCTAATGTTTGGATAGTTCTCTCACTTTGTCCGTCGGTCTGTGGATGGTAGACTGTACTCATGTCCAGCCTAGTTCCTAGAGAACTTTGCAATGACTGCAAGAACCACGAAGTGAATCTACTATCTCTGTCCGAGATAATAGATAAAGGAACACCGTGCAGTCTTATAATCTCCCTAATGTAAGTTCTTGTAAGTTTCTCCATCTTGTCTATTTCTTTGATTGGCAAGAAGTGTACAGACTTGGTCAGTCTATCAACGATGACCCATATGGAATCAAGTCCATCCGTCGTCTTGGGCTACTTGGTTATGAAATCCATAGTTATCCGCTCCCACTTCCATTCCGGTATCTCAGCCTGTTGTAGAAGACCGGAGGGTTTCTGGTATTCGACCTTGACCTTCGTGTAAGTAAGGCATTTACTTACGAAGGCAGCAATATATGCTTTCATGTTAGGCCACCAGTATAACTTTTTAAGATCCATATACATCTTATCTGAACCTAGGTGGACGGAATAACGAGTGTTGTGAGCTTCGGTCATGACCAAGTCTCTGAAGCCACCGTGTTTCGGTGTCCAGATCCGATCCATGAGGTATAAGGCTCCGCCACCCTTGACTTCTAAGTTCTTATCCATCCCTCTAAGGGATTCACCTGCCACGTTTTCAGGTTTCAAAGCGTCGAGCTAAGCCTCCTTAATTTGCGTGGACAAGTGTGAATGGATAGTTAGAGTCAAAGATTTGACTCTACGACCAGCATATTCTTTTCGACTTAGGGCGTCGACTACTACATTGGCTTTACCTGGATGATAACGAATTTCGCACTCGTAATCACTGAGTAGCTCGACCCACCGTCGTTGTCTCATGTTGAGCTCCTTCTGTTCGAAAATGTGTTGTAGACTCTTGTGGTCTGTAAAGATCGTGCTTTTTGTACCATACAGGTAGTGTCTCCAGATCTTCAAAGCAAACAAAACTACTCCTAGCTCAAGATCATGGCTATGACTTTATCTCGCTGCATCAGAACACATCCGAGTCCTTGATTTGATGCATCACAATAGACAACGAAGTCTTCTATCCCTTCGGGGAGGGATAGTATTGGTGCGGTGCACAAGGCTCACTTGAGCGTTTGGAATGCTCTTTCTTGTTTGTCTTCCCAGTCAAAGGCCACGCCTTTCTGGGTCAGGGTTGTAGGAGGTTTCGCTATGCGGGAGAAGTTCTGAATGAACCTGTGATAGTAGCCAACGAGACCTAGAAATTGACGAATTTCTGTAGGTGTCTTCGGTGCTGACCAGTTCTAAATGGCCTTGATTTTGGAAGGGTCCACGTGTATTCCTTCTTCGCTAACAACATGGACCAAGAATTCGAGTCGTCGGATCCAAAATTCGCACTTGAAGAACTTCGCATAGAGCTTCTCCGCTCGCAATTTTTCTAAGACTCTACGGAGATGTTGATCATGTTCCTCCTAACTTCGAGAGTAGATAAGTATGTCCTCAATGAAAACATTGACGAACTGATCCAAGTAAGGACAACACACCCTATTCATCAGATCCATGAATACTGCGGGCGCGTTAATTAATCCGAACGGCATCACTACAAACTCGTAGTGTCCAGAACGAGTTCGGAAGGTTTTCTTGGGAACATCCTCCTCTAACACTCGTACTTGGTGATATCCGGATCATAGATCTATCTTTGAGAAGTAGTTGGCTCCTTGAAGTTGATCAAATAAATCATCAATGCGGGGCAAAGGATAACGATTTTTAATGGTAAGCTTGTTGAGTTCTCTGTAGTCGATGCACATGCGAAATGATCCATCTTTCTTCTTGACGAACAAGACCGGTGCTCCCCATGGTGAGAAGCTTGGCCTAATGAATCCCTTCTTGAGAAGTTCGTTAAGATGACTGGAAAGTTCCTACATCTCGGCCGGTACCAGATGATAAGGAGATTTGGCTACGGGAGTAGCTCCTGGCACCAAGTCGATTCTGAACTCGACTTGGCGTTGTGGTGGTAATCCGGGAAGTTCTTCTGGGAAGATGTCGGGAAAGTCGCGTACTTCAGGGATTTTCTGAATGTCTTTCACCTCTTGACTCATATCGACGATGTGTGCGAGGAATGCATGATATTCCTTTCGCAAGCACTTCTGGGCTTGGATGCACGAAATGATGCAAAGGCTCGTACTAGGTTTGTCTCCATAGATAACTAAGGTTTTGTTGTTAGGAAAGTTAAGACGAACTGCTTTTTCAAAGCACATGATGTCAGTGCGAAGAAGACTCAACCAATCCATGCCGATGATAACGTCGAAACATTTAATTGGGACCAGCATGAGGTCTATCTTGAAAGTATGGCCATCAAAAGTTAAAGTACAACCTACGTATATGCAGTTAGTACTCTCCGTTTTTCCATTAGCCATTTCTACCGTGAATGAATTATATAATGCACATGGTTTTTGTTTAAGCAGGTGTGCAAATTTATAACTTACAAAACTTTTCTCTGCTCCACAGTCGAAAAGTATGCAAGCATATGAGTTATCAAGGAAAAACGTACCAGTAACTATCTTAAGATTAGCTACCGCTTCCTCGTGGCCCATAGCCATAACTCTTCATACTCCTCCAGCCATCCTCGCCTTAGGGAAGTTCCTCCTGTAGTGGCCCACTTCGCCACAACCGTAGCAAGCTTGGCCCATACCGGCATTAGGAACTTGGGCGGTCTGCACTGCTGGAACCTTGCAGAAACGGGCTGTATGCCCTTTCCTGTTGCAGTTAGAGCACTTCATGTCCTTGCAAGGTCCGTGGTGGTGGAAGTTGCATTTGTTGCACTTCGGGAGAGTTCCAACATAAGCTCTTGCTGGTAAGGGGTTCGCAGGGACAACGAGAGTTATCGTGGAAGCATTGATTGCCACAAGTTGTTGTCTCTTGGAGGATTCTTGCGAAGCCCCTCTTTTCCTCTTGTTCCACCCCTTCTTCTTGTTGTTGTGCTTTTGTGGTCCGGGTGCAGGGATTGTTGGGTTCTGATGTTTCCCATGATCTATGAGAGATTGTGCCAGCTCCTTGGCACTATCGAAAGTGACAGGCTTGGAAGCTAACACACTTCACTGGATATGGGGCGACAGTCCCCAGATATATCTCTCTATCTTCTTGCTCTCGAGAGCAACCATATCAGGGCATACGATTGCCAGATCACATAACCTATTTGTGTAGGTTGATATGTCGGATCCAACCATTTGTAGACCCTAGATTTCCTTTTCGAGTTTTTGTACTTCACCTCGAGGACAGTACTCTCTCATCAGCATGTCCTTCAAGTGTTCCCAGCTGATGGAATATGCCACCACTATAGTCAGATACTTAACATGGCCATTCCACCATGTTAGTGCTCTGTCAGAGAAGGTACAAGTTGCAAACTTGACCTTGTTTCCCTCCTGACAAGCATAGATTTCAAAGACTGCTTCCATCTTTTCAATCCATTGTCTTAACACCATAACCCCACCAGTTCCATTGAAGTTTCGGGGTTTAGCGTTCGTGAAGTCCTTGTAGGTGCATTCCCAGGGATGTCCATGGATTTCGCCATGGTTTGAGAGATGTGCACCTGTTCCTGATCCACTAGGGATAGGAGCATTGATGGCTGACACAGCAGCTGCTACTGCTGCTGTGAAGACTGCCTGGAACATAGTGGCATCGAAAGGAGAAGGCGGTTGAGGAGGTTGAGGTGGTAGTGGAGGTGGTGGTATCGATGTTTCGTTATTTGAGTTATGCCTGGGATTCCTGCGTGGCGACATCTATAAGTATACGTTTAAAAGATGACAACACGAATAAGAATAGATGAATAATGAGAGTGAGTCATGGACAGACTCCCTGTAGTCCAACAACACAATGAATAGTTAACTAAACGAAGATGATAGCATTTGGATAATAATTTCCATATGATTAGATATTTGTCAATAATACTGGGATTACAGATGTAACAAGTTCAGGAAAAATGGCCTAGAAGTAGGCCTTACATCAACCAAGATAGGAAAATTTTGACAGAACCATGACTAGATCAAGACCTAACGGTCTAAGATTTACAAAGATAGGACATTAGACCAAAGTTTTTAAATAAACTAGGTTATATCCAAAAGATGAGTTGATGAGATTCTATCGGCGACGAGAACTGCTAGCATGAGTTCTTGATCCCGAGAGTAGGCGCTCCATGTCCCTCATACGCCTGTCAGCTCTCACTTGCTGAGCTCGAAGTTCCCTAACTTCAGCTTGAGTTTCAGCAAGTTCCCTCTGAAGAGTTGCATAGTGGACCAGAGTCCTTTCATGAGCAAACTCTAGTTGGCGAATGTGGACGGTGTTAATGCCAGATTTGGCATCAATCTCCAAGACTCGATTGATAATTGATTGACTCAGTATCGTGTTCCTAGAAATCCTACGAACCATGATGGGTAGGACCCTGTCAGCAGAACCTCCCTCAGTGAGGTTGTAGAAACTTCTGTCTCCGTTGTAGGGAATGGGTTGACCCTGTTCCTGACTCCATCTATTCAAGTTAGTGACCGACAGAGGTGTGGGTCCTTGAAATGCGGGACGGGGGTTCAGGTTTTGGTCTTGAGCAGCTGGGGGTAGGTTGTTGACTTCAGGCTCCGAGTCAGAACTATCGGAAAAGCAATCAACATGGTGATCATCCAAAGGGATTGGGTGATCATCTTATGGTTCTTCCTCTAGCCATCGAGCGTTGCCTTGGTTTGGGAAGTACGGATCGCCGTGACGAAATCCAGCCATTTAAATCTACGCGAGAAAAGGGATATAAGAAATAGCTAAATAGACGAACTGACTAAGATAATTACAGTAAGACCAAATACCCCTATGGTATTTCTTTATGGTTGTGTTGGTAAGTTTTTAGACTTGTTGCCACATCACAACCATTCTTGGGCATATGCTAATCACTCCTTGGACCAGCATAGTTGATCAGGCTATGCCACTCCCAAGAACGACTATATATCCCCAGGCTTACTTGTGATATTCAACAATCGTAATACTTTTGTTCTTGTCATTGTGAAACTGATTTTAGTAAGAATGCAGGCACATATACTTACTTAAATATTTTATTATTTAAAAGTATAAAATCTTAGACAAAGTGTTTTTATCCCAATGTATTTATAGTTAGTATATCTTTTATGGGTTGATATACTATATTCACTATAAACAATGCTCTGATACCAATCTGTCACACCCCAAAACCAAGAACGGCGGAAACGTTCCAAGGTGGAGGACGTCATGTACAGTATCACAACAGAGTAAAGTAGTAAACAAACAACAACATTATCCAGTGCATCAAAAGTAAATTTTTAATACATGTGTGTTGTTTCATTGTAATAAGACACCAAAATATGTAATAAAAATAAAAGACAAGTCTTGTCTGTGTTCCGTCTTCTCAAAACCTGGCCATCATACCTGTCTACTGGTGACCTGAGAATACAAGTTATTTTGAAAGCGAGTATCAACGTAAAGCTAGTGAATTCATAAGTATTTAAGTGTCATTGTCTTGTTTTGGAAAGCTGTTATGAATGCCATGTAAATCTTTGAATGAAACAGTTGATATAACTATGAAAACCCTACAAAATCCTATATTTCCTACTAGTATGAAATGTAGTCTTCTACCAAGACCCGAATGCTTTGCTATAACAATGATAGTTTTTCCTTCTTTTTGACTATTACTAACAGTACTTAGTCTAACTCATCGTTTATGTGAATGTATCACAAAATAAAGTAATAGGAAAAATATAATCATGTAGGTGTTGTCCTTTGGCATTATGATCAACTCGACATCGCGACTGCCGAAAGGTATAACCTTGAACATCCGTAGATTGTTCATTTTCCTCTGTAGCTGGCAGCAGGTTTAAGGAATGGTTAGTCCTGTAAAGGTACTCCTAATATAAGTATTAACGGTAGGCATCCGTAGATGTTCATTACCTCTGTTGCTAACAGGTGGGTTCCGGAATGGTTAGTCTCGTCCAGTTATCCTTTTGAACTAGGATAGGCAGAACAATTTACACATAATGTACTAGTAAATCATCCTAATGAATCTAGGTACAAGTATCAATGTAAGTGTATACAAATAAATGTATATATATGTAAATGTATTCAATTAAGCGTATCGATGTAGACGTATTCATGTAACATGTAATGTATAGTATAGACTAATGAATGTACTAACTCTGGTGTAATTCCCTTTAATAGGAATAATGTTTTATATCTCTTAACTATCCCTATACTAGTTAACTGGAAGGTAATTAATTGTCCAAGTAGGTTTATACACCCTTGTTACACAAGAGTGTGGGAAAACTGAATGAAGGATGAAAACTATAACATCAATACATATATTGAAGAACATAAGTGTATAGATATAGTTTTGTTCAAGAAGGTAAAAATGGTTTTGTAAGACATCTAACAGTTTTGAACAATAATTAACAATGAATTGATGTCATTTTAATAAACATTTCAAACGTAATACTTTTGCTACCAAGGTATTTTTAAGATAGAAAACCATTTCATGCATCACATTTTGAAGTATGTGAAATCTGCTGGATGAAAACACAGTTATAAATACATATGAGTGATTTAATAACATGTTGTTTTCTACTTGTGTTGGGCTGAAGATTATTTTGAAGATTGCGTCTTTTGGGCTCGATAGTATAGTTATTTTGTACTCCGGTTTGGGCCTGTCCAACCGAGAGCCTTTTATGTTTTATATATAAGAATATGCTTGCATGCATATTAGGTTAATGTTTTAAGAGATTAACGAAATAGCGTTTTATCTAGAGAATAACAGGTTTCTTTAATTGTTCTTGTAACCTTCCAATCCTCTACAGTTGATGTTCTTAATCGAGCTCTTCTGAGGATTTTGTTTTAATCATTCGACTCGTTTGATTCACACTTGTCTTGTTCATATCTTTGTGTTCTTACAATTTTATACTTATTTACCTGTTTGAGATCTAATCGATCTTCATAGATTTAAAGGTTTTAATCTCTTCAATTGGTATCAGAGCAGGAGGCTGTGTAATCGATACACATCTTTTCTGTGAAAAGGTTATAGTTAGGGTTTTTCCGCAATTAATAATATTTATTGAGCCGTCATCTCATTATTGACGTATCTTGATATTTAATGTTTTGCCCTAATCCGAGTTATTACAAGTCTGATCTTTTAACAGGTTTTTCCGATCATAATGGACGAGACGCAATCAAACCCTATTAATATTTCCAACAACATCGGTTCAACGACAACGATTCCAATTTTATACACCCATGACTATGAAGTATGGGCGCATCACTTCGAAGACTATATGATTGGATCTGAGGATAATGGGTACCTCATATGGGAAGCTATCATCAATGGACCATTTTCTCATTCTGCAACGTCCAGGATTATTAAGACACAAAAGGAGTACAACGATCTGCTGAAGGATGTGAAGGATATTGCACAAGATGAAAAGGACAAATTCCAGTGCAATATCAAGGCGTTGAGGTTGATCAGATTCGCCCTTCAGTCCGACACATTCAGGTTGGTCAGCTCATGCACGACGGCAAAGGAAGTTTGGGATAGACTTCGCGAACTGTACTCTACAGACGAGGATCTTGAACATTCTATCCAAACCTTGCTCTTATCTGAGTTTGGAGAATTCAGGCAAGGAGCCGAAGAAACAGTGACCCAGACGTTCGATCGCTTCAATCATCTTCTTAGCAAGATGATCAAACACGATATTGAAAGAAAGCTTATCGAGCAGAAGGTTACTTTCTTAAATGGACTGAGATCCGAATGGAGAGCAGTGGTTTCTACAGTAAAAGCACATGAACAGTTTAAATCATATTCTCTGGCGAAACTAGTGGGCATTCTCAAATCCCAAGAGAAGATTGTGCTGCAAGAGAAGAACGTCGTTTCAAGCCTTGGTTCGTTGGCCCTCCTATCTAAAAGTAAAGCCGTGATGGAGGATGAAGACCTCAACTTGGAGGAGTATGATCTCACATCTGAGGATTATGCAATGATGGTGTCCAATCCCAAGAGGTTCATAAAGAAGAGATTCCCCAGCAATAAAAACCGAAACTGGCAGGGGAGTTACAGCTCAGAAAAGGTGAACAATGAACCGAAGGTTGAGGAGCTCAAGAAGGAACCGAAGGTGGATGGCGATTCCGGAGTAAGCTGTTACTACTGTGGTGGGAAAAACCACTATGCTAAAGACTGTGTGCTTAAAAAGATGGCTGAAAAGGATGATGGAAAGGATGAGGAAACTGTGTTGCAGAAGAGGCTGGATGAGTTGAGAAAGAAGAAATCTACCACTAACCCTTCTATTAATGCTCTTATTGTGCAGGGTTCAGTTGCTGATGACGAGTTCGGTAGCACGGAAGTTTGGTCTACCGACTCAGAAGACGATGAAGTGAGGAAGCCTACTCATGGAAAGGCTTATGTGGCAAAGGAGGAGAGCAGTGGAGGAAGATGCTTCATGGTGTCCGACGTATCTCAAATGAGGGGATACAACACCGATGGTGGAAGCGATGGACCGAAGGTGCAGGAAGACATGTGCTTTACGGCCAAACCACTCAGCCAGCAGTTCAATGAACTTGATGAACTGATAAAGAAGGTACAATCGGTTTTCATTTCATCTAAAGTACCACAATCCTCATATGAGAAAGAACTAAAAAACGTTAATACAAGAATTTCTCATCTAGATAGTAGCTTAACTCAAACTCGAGTCACCAATTCTAACCTAACTGATCAATTAAGCAGGGTGGCGTCGAAGAGTGAGGAGCGGCGAATGTGGATCGAGTTGAAGGAGTCTGAATTAGTCAAAGTTAAAGACGAAAACATTTATTTGCAAAGAGATAATTTAAAATTGTTAAAACAGCGGAATGTTTTTTGTTTAATTGCAAAACGTCTATATTCTAATATTACTCAGCTTCACTTAGACTGTGAAATAGGTCAAAAGATCCATCGCATGATTTTGCCCTTCCTTGAGTTTAAGGAGGATGAAATCGATGCCGAAGCCTATAACTGTAAGAGTGTGATATCGTCTAATGATGTCAATCCGACCTACATGTATGGACTAGACAAAATTGAGTCCTTCATTAAATCCAAGGACCACAAGGACATGCTTAAAAATCTTTTGGATGAAAATGATAGACTTAAACTGAGAACCGAAACCATACAAAAATTTGATTCTTTAAACGCCAACGTAAGCTCAAAAAACAAAATTGATGTTGAAAATGCATCCGAGCTTAACGAGGACGAAAACATGAGTGAAATTTCTGTAGAAGACACGGTTGACTGCTCAGAATTTGTTAAAAGCGAACCTGAAAACCACAAGAATCTTATTTCTGAAAATTCAGTGGAGTTCGCTCGATTGTCCCAACAAAAGTCCCCAAAATTAGCAGAGAAAGCAGTTGTGTATCAAAAGGTCAGAACCACTCCAAATCAAGTATACAAGGTGACTGGAGTAACCGAACATCAAACAGCTGAACTCACAGCTATTGTAAACGAAGACAATGCTGATGGCTGTGATGAGTACTTCTGGAAAGCTCCAATAGATAATGCAAACGAAACCGTTGGCCTGTCAGAAAGAACTTCCTGGATGAGTAAAGGCAGGTACATACCTGAACCCTTGAATAAGCCAGATAATTTCGACGAGCCAAGCACCAGTGGTACGAAAGACATTCCTAAGGAGGATGAAAGTTCGGCAAAAGAAGACGTTCCCTTTACTCACTCAGCTCAAAGCGAAACTCCTTCAGTTCAAAAGGAACCAGCCAAGGAGAAACCGAAAACGAAAGCTAATGTTCATCATCAACCAAAGCAGATGAGGAATAAGAAGAGAGAAAGGAACCAAAGATACAGGAAGAATCTCTCTGAGAGGAGACAATTCTGGCAATCCCAGAATGCATACTTCTCACATCAAGACAAGAATCTGAAGTATGAAAACAATCCTGTAGGAAAGCCTGAAAGTCACAACAACCGAAAGCAAAGGTTCGGTTCACAAGAAAATACCAACCGAAAGCAAAGGTTCGGTTCTGAGAAAGACTTCAACCGAAAGCCAAGGTTCGGTTCACAAGACGATTCCAACCGAAAGCAAAGGTTCGGTTCTGAAGTCAAAAGAGAACAAAACTCTAAGGTAAGTCCCTCCAATGATCAAAAGCAAAAGGGTCACCTAGAGTCTCAAGCCAAGAAGTCCCCTCCATCTAAACCCACATCTTCTACTTCATCTACTTCTTCATCTCCATCTAGCTCTAAGACTAATTCTGTTCGTTCGCAAAAATCTCATCTGTCGGCTGAACAAAAGGGCAAGCAGAAGGTCAATGAATCCAAACCAGAGTCCAAACCGCACGCACTCAATCCTAATAAGATAAAAGTTTTTACCATTAAAAAGAAAGATGAAACTACTCTCATAAAACGAACATATCTAGTTGACATCTCTCTTACTGTTCTTGTTCCCATGAAAGGCTCACGTGGACCCAAGAAACTTTGGGTTCCTAAATCTGCTTAATTTTTGCAGGTTATTAGTGACGAGCAGTTCGACGAAGAATGGTACATCGATAGTGGCTGCTCACGTCACATGACAGGGAGGAAAGAGGAGCTCAGGGAATACAGATCTCTTGCAAATGGTGGCAACGTCAAGTTTGGAAATAACTCTTTCGGCACCATAAAGGGATACGGGATGATAACAAACGGTGACTTTACTATCAGGAAGGTGGCTTATGTGGAAGGACTCCAACACAACCTCATCAGTGTATCTCAGCTTGTTGGAGGTACAGGTCTCAAAGTCTCATTTGATGATGAAGGTTCTGAAATCATAGAGAAAAAGACAAAGAAAGTGATTCTCAAGTCGGAGTGAAAAGGTGAAATGTTTTCCTTAAACCTTAAACCTATCAAAGGAAACCCAGCTATATGCTTGCTGTCAAAAGCTCAATCCGACGAAAGCTGGTTGTGGCACCGAAGACTCTCTCATCTCAACTTTAAAGATATCAACCGACTTGTTACTGGAGGTCATGTTAGAGGTCTTCCATTGCTCAAGTTCGACAGAGTTCATTTGTGTGCTGCATGCGAAATGAGGAAGCAGAGTCGTCAAAGTCACCCATCTGTAATCAACACAAAAGTTGTTGAACCACTCGAATTACTTCATATCGATTTGTGTGGTCCTTCATCTATCGAAAGCATCGGTGGTAGCAAGTATATTCTTGTTATTATTGATGACTTTTCACGATTTACATGGGTGTTCTTTCTAAAGCTCAAATCAGAAGCGACTCAAAAGCTGACATTGTTCATCAAGCAGATTGAAGTGCAGCTCAAGAAGGTTGTTCGCAACATCAGGAGCGACAATGGTCTTGAATTCAAGAACATGGAGTTTGAAGAGTTTCTAGCAGAAAAGGGAATAAGTCACAACTTCTCAGCTCCCTACACACCTCAACAAAACGGAATAGTCGAAAGACGAAACCGATCTTTGTGTGAAGCTGACCGAACTATGCTAAGTTTCGCTTCCTTACCTCTTTATTTTTGGGCTGACGCTATTTCTGCTGCTTGTTTTACACAGAACAGGTCTTATCTCAACAAGCGATTCACGCTCACACCTTATGAGATACTAAACAACAGAAAGCCCAATGTGAAATTTTTCCATGTGTTCGGCTCACGGTGTTTCATCTTTAACTCTAAAGAACACCGCAACAAATTCGATGTCAAAGCCGACGAGGGAATCTTTCTGGGCTACTCTCTCACATCCAAGGCATACAGGGTCCTAAACAAGCGTTCGAGAAGAATTGAAGAGACATACTATGTGACCTTTGACGATAGCTATGTCAAAAAGCTACAAGCCAAAGAAGATACCGCTGGGGAAATCTTTCCTCATACTGGCCAAGTCACAGTCTCGATCGCTAACCTATACGATAAATTTCTGGAACTCTTTGAAGAACCGGAAGAAGCTTCTCTCTCAGAAGCAGGTGCAGCAGACAACAAGGTTGACCACATGAAGGAGATTGTCGAAGAAGCTGCAAGGAGAATGCATGAAGGACGGTCGACTACTGATGACCCTCCATCTAACAATGCTTCAGTCGAGGGGGAGCCAAGCTCAAATGTCGAGGGGGAGCTAAGCTCACATGACGAGGGGGAGCAAAAATCTACAACTCCACCCGAAGGTGTTTCTCCAACCGAAGGTACCTCTCCAACCGAAGGTGTTTCTCCAACCGAAGGTACCTCTCCAACCGAAGGTGCTTCAATGCCTGAAAGCTCAACACCACAAGGAACCCCTGAAACTCAAAGTTCTCATAGCTCATCAATCGAGGGGGAGCATGATGATATGACGCTTGATTACGATAGCCAATCTGAGCCAGAAGAAATGATCAATGCTGAACTAGACCCAACCTTTGATCCAAATTACCCTCCTCTTTCCAAATGGACCAGAGATCATCCTATCTCTCAAGTAGTTGGTGATGTATCTGAAAAGGTTCTGACCCGATCACAACTGAAGGCAAAGCAGACATCCTTATTTTCAAAGGTTGAGTTTTGTATGTTTAACTCATTCGTATCAAAAGTTGAACCGAAGACAGTTAATACTGCTCTCGATCACTCTGATTGGGTTCATGCAATGCAGGACGAACTGAACGAATTTGAAAGGAACAAAGTCTGGCGCCTCATTCCAACTCCTCCAGATGCTGCGGTTGTTGGTCTAAAATGGGTTTTCAGGAACAAAATGGACAAGGAAGGGAATGTAATAAGGAACAAGGCTCGTTTGGTAGTAAAGGGATACTGCCAGGAGGAAGGGATAGATTATGAAGAGACTTTTGCTCCAGTGGCTAGGCTAGAATCTGTTAGAATATTTCTGGCTTATGCTGCTCACAAAAACTTTGAAGTTTTCCAAATGGACGTTAAGTGTGCATTTCTCAATGGAGAACTTGAAGAAACGGTGTATGTGGAGCAACCTCCTGGGTTCGTGAACGAAAAGTATCCAAACCATTGCTACATTCTGGATAAAGCTGTGTACGGCCTCAAACAAGCCCCGAGAGCCTGGTATGAAACGCTAACAAAATTTTTAAAGATGTCTAAATTCAAACAAGGTTCGGTTGACCCAACCTTCTTTCGCAAAAAGGAAGGTAATCACCTTATGATAGTTCAAATTTATGTCGATGACATCATCTTTGGCTCTACGAATCCCAGCTTAACAGTTGCATTCAGAAAGCTGATGGAGACTAAATTTGAAATGAGCTCAATGGGTCCTATTAACTTTTTCCTTGGTTTAAATATTAGACAGGGACCCGAAGGCATCTTTATCAATCAGGAAGCTTACACGAAGACTCTCCTAGCAAAGTTTGGCATGATGGGAGACTCAAAAGTCAAAGTCCCAATGGCATTCGGCACCAAGCTTACCCCATCTCTAGACAAACCGGCTGTCGATGTCATGTTCTATCGTCAAATGATAGGTTCACTAATGTATCTAACTGCTAGCAGGCCTGACATCATGTTCTCTGTGTGTTATTGTGCTCGATTTCAGGCGAACCCACGCGAACCTCACATGCTTGCAGTGAAGAACATCTTACGCTACCTCAAGCGAACCACCTCCTTAGGTCTATGGTATCCATCCAACTCAGGCTTCTTCGTTCAAGCCTAATCTGATGCTGACCTTGGAGGATGTGGACTCGATAGAAAAAGCACAACTGGTGGCTGTCAATTCCTTGACGGGAAATTGGTCAGCTGGCAATCCAAGAAACAAACGTGCGTGTCGTTGTCTACTGCCGAAGCGGAATACATTGCCGCTGCATCCTGCACATCACAAGTGATTTGGATCCAGAGTCAACTTCGAGACTATGGACTCAATATGAAGAAGATCCCACTATATTGTGACTCTGAAAGTGCAATTAGGATCTGTCATAACCCAGTGCAACACTCTAAAACCAAACATATAGCACTGAGGTATCACTTCATCAAAGATCATGTGGAAGATGGAAACGTCGAAGTTCACTTCGTAAGAACCACTGATCAACTGGCTGACGTCTTTACCAAAGCTCTTCCT
This sequence comes from Lactuca sativa, assembly GCF_002870075.4. Classification (NCBI taxonomy): domain Eukaryota; kingdom Viridiplantae; phylum Streptophyta; class Magnoliopsida; order Asterales; family Asteraceae; genus Lactuca; species Lactuca sativa. The sequence continues at coordinate 100,006,087 of NC_056625.2, read as the reverse complement.
GAAGCGTCATTTAATAAAATATTGCAAGGGCTAGGTATGATGGAATCAGAGTCAGTACCTCACACTACCTCTCCACCTCAAACGTAAGAAGCAAAACCAATCGAATGTTCGGGTTCGGTTAAACCATGTGTCTCACTCATCACTTCAAAGGTAGTTTTTCTTTGTTGTATATTTCCTGTACGATTTTGTTTTTCTTTGTGTTAAAAGTATTTTCCAATTGCATGTCTAAATTCCTTGGTTTCTTAACATTTTCCAAAACCGAAACCAACCGAAGGTTCGGGTTCGGTTTCTCAAAACTTTCCAAAAAACGAAACCAACCGAAGGTTCGGGTTCGGTTTTTCAAAATTTTGTTCAACCGAAACCAACCGAACGCTCGGGTTCGGTTTTTCAACTTTTTCCCAACCGAAACCAACCGAACGTTCGGGTTTGGTTTTTCACATTCTTTCCAAAGTTTTTTTTTTAAGTCTAATTTTTTTTACTTCGTTTATTCTTTTTCTTTTCTTTCCTTCTCTTACAAATTTTTTATTTTTTTTAATACACCTCAAAACTTCAAAAATATTGTTATTCTCTTGTGTGTTCGTTCGTTTATGGGGATATAATTGCTGAATTACGTATGTGTCCCTAGAAGCATGCTGCTGTATGTGTCCCAAGCCTCATAAGATTTTGAATATTAACCTTCATGACCTGGTATATACAAACCTTGTCTTCCCAATAAGGCTAACACATTTATTCTAATCGTGAGCTACCTCACTCTCATCTCACATGAGTTAAGAGTTTCCTGCTTGGTCCTTATTTTCGCAGCAGAGGTACTTTGTTCTCTTACACCATCTCTATTACACTTCTCCACTACATTCGTTTCATCAACGTAACCCTTGAGACTCTCAGAAATTACCACTGAGGTTTATGGTTACACAACATCTGTGTTTATGATCTTAGTTTCGTGTCACTACGAGCTGAGTGAAACCCAAAATTCAACACCTAATGAATTGACGGTGAACAATTAATTTGCTCATGTTTTCACCAAAGAATTGACGAATGTAACGTAATGAAATCTCAAATTTTCTTTTGTGTGATTCCTATGAAATTGTTAAATACCATAACATTTCTTCCCGAGGGATCCAGATTTTAATTTTTTTTATCTGAGATTTTATACTCTTTTTCTCCAAGCCAATTTAAAATAAATTCCTACCTACTTGTTCAACAGGCTACACTGGTCTCACAAGTACTTTGTTCATTTTCTTTCTTATTTCAAGAATTGAATTGCTGAATCAAAGCGAAAGCCACCCTTATTTAGCCTAATTAAAATAAGCCTTTCAACATTTATTAATAAATGTTTGATCGTAATTCAACGGGAATCCACACTAGCACTTTAAGGTCTCTCTTGACCTAGAAGGAAGAGATTCGTGCCCGGGATCATCAGTTTCGTGTCATTATTGACATCACAGATAATCCTTAAAAGAGTTGCTTTATTTCTTTTTCTTTTACACTCTTTGCACGAAAATCCTTGATTTTCCGAAAATCCTTTACTAATTTTTACAGGATGTATGATTACTTGGTGGTTAATTATGAAGCTGTGGTCACAAACAATCCACGTGGGTATTTAATTCAAAAGCTGTCATTTAAAAAGATAAGACGAAAAGGTTGCTGACTCGGCGGGAGTTAAAAGGATTAAAATTCAAACGGCGGTAAAAAGTGGGCGTGTGTGAATTTGAAACGGCCTTTCTTTTACTGACATTAAGGACGCGTGTGCGAAATCCAAGCGTCATCCTTCTGGCATTTAAAGGCGCGTGCGGATTTGAACCGTTTTTCTTTTGAAACGGCGCTTGTTGGGTAGCGTGATCCTAGAAATCTGACACTATCTCTCCTACGTGATCATCGCATAGAAGATATGAAACGATTTTTCTCTCTCCAATCCCTCACTATAAAAGGCAGTCTACAACACCATTTACCTTTTTACTGCTTCCGGACTTTCTAGAGAGCAAAAACCTCCAAAGCGCTTCACGGTTCATCTTCTTCTTCGACTACCTTCAACAATGGCAGAATCTTCTTCCGTCCATGCTACATCACAAATCCTTCCCATCCGTCCGCAACAATGCATGGTGATCGATCTTAATCCTCTGGCGTACGACTCTTACATGTCGCCGATCATCGAGTGCTTGAAGTACTCCCAAATCGCCACCGCTCTCTCCAAGATCGAGTCTGTGCCAATGGTGGTTCTCTCGCAGGTTTATGCGACTGGTTATTATGACAAAGCAGTCGACCGGATGTTCTTCGAGATTGCTGAACACAAGACATCCGTTTCTCGCCAGCGTTTCTACACAATGCTAGGGTTGGCTGTTGACCCATCAAGAATAAATCCGGAGACGATTCCGGTTGGGCATCTGGGGTATACAGAGGTCCTTACCTCAGTTGCGAAGTTCAAAAAGTCCTGCTTGCCGCCACAGTGGAACGGCTTATTTACAGTCCTTTTCAAGGGATTGTCGGAACGGAGTTCAGGATCCGACGGTGCCAGTCGCCTCTTTCTATCGATTATGTACGCGGTCTACAACGGGGTTAACTTGGACTTTGGGTTGGTCCTATGGCAACAGCTCATCCAGAGCCTTTCTTCATCATCACGACACTCTGAGGTGTCATTGGCCCGGTTCTGGATCTTGATTACAAAATGGGCGATGGACAAGTTCGACATTCCCATTGCTGCCGGTGCATCGATGTCTTCTGTTGGTACGTTTCATACCAAGAAGATCATCGTCTCAGATGCATCGAAATTTTCCTTCATTGGCTCCATCCCGGAGACAATGTATGGCGGCGTGCCCTCTGATATTAAACTGATTCGGACGATCAAGGAGTTCAGGTCTACTGGTCCTAGGGAACTGACACCGGATATGCTCAGGTCTATCCACGATGCTGACAAACCGATAAACAGGGGCAAAAAGGCTGACAAAGGGAAGCAAGCGACCAAAGCTCCAAAGGGTCCTTCTCCCAAAAAGAGGAAACAAACAAAGGCTGCACAGTCCCCTCAGCCGAAGAGGAGGAAGACACAACTGAAGCGCAAGCTCGTTATTCCCTCTTCTTCAAGTGCTTCTGAGGGCGAGAGTTCGGGTTCTGACGGCTCTCAAGGAGATGAATCCCCTCAACGAGGCAACACACCACCTCGGTCTCCTACCCCAGAAATGGAACTTCATAACTCCCCTGTTCCTTCACCTCCTCCCACCATTCCTACTTCCATTCCCACCATAATCCCCACTACCACTATTCCACCAACATCTTTCCCTATACCACCACCCATTTTCACAACTGCAACCGAAACACCACCAGTAACTGAAACCCCACCCGTAACCGAACCACCACAAACCGAAACCCATACAACCGAACCTACCAACACTCAACCACCACCCAAAACTACCCTACCCAATACTCAACCTCAACATACCCCGACCACAACACCCCCAGCTTCCCCACCCCCTCCATCTCCAGAAAATGCCTCTGATGGAGACGACACTTACCTTGGCGGGGAACACATGAACTTTGATTCGGTCTACTATAGTCCGTTTCAAGTTCAGAGTGACGAGGAGGATGATGCTCCAGTGACAAAGAAGCATCTTAAAGAGATTCACGAGAAGGTTGATCTACTTCTTGCCTCCTCTTCCAACCAGCAGTCCTCTCTCTCTCTGAAGCTGCCCTTCAGAAAATTGTTGATGCCTTCTCCAGGGCTCAACATGATTCGGTAGCCTCAGCAACTGCTGCGATTGACGCCTCTACCAGAGCCTGTGAGGCAGCGACCGAAAAAGTCGATAAACTATTCTCCGACGCTACTGTCCTGTTGAAGTCTTTGCAGGACAGCGCCGACGCCACCAAGACAACTTTGGAACCGATTGTTCAGCAATTGGCCAAGTTCGCCTCAACGGAGTTGACTTCGTTTGCTACACTTCGCCAAAACATTAGCGACGACAACTCGGCCCTTCGTGCCTCCATCGATGCGCGCCTCGCTAAGTTACAGGAGGATCTCGCAGCCGAGAATTCATTGATGGACGTTCTGGCGAGCAAAACAACCGCCCTCAAGGTCAAGAGCACGGAGCTTTCCAACTCACAACAACAACTGGACGCTCTTCGATCCGAAAGGGAGGTGATCAAAACTTGTGTTTCGGATGTCCACGCAGCATTATCCAACATCCTTGAAGCACACGACCCTATTCTCAACCACTCAGTGAGGCGAACCCTTGCTGAAAAGCTCTCTCCGGCCATGGACCTTCTTAGCAAAATCGAAGGCCTTCCTAGTTTCGTGTCCATTCCGAAACAAGGGGGAGATGAGAAGAAGACTGGATCGAAACCACCTCCTTCCTCCAAAGCTACTCACACAACCGAACCACCTCAGTCTGGTCAAACTTCGGGTTCGGGTGTGAAGAACAAAGGCAAAAACATAGCTGAGGAAGAAGATGAAGATGAAGATGAAGACAGGGAGACCATTGCTGACATGTTAAAACGAAAGAACAGTCGCAGTGCTGATGATGATGCCAGTCGTGTGGCGCGAGAGGCTGAAGAAGCCGAACGCAAGCAAAAGGAAGCCCACGATCTCCTTGAGAGCCGGAAGACTCTCTTCCCTGCCTGGACTAGGGAACGTTTGATTAAAGAGGCCATAGAAACTCCCAGCATATTATGGCTCGAGCCAGTTATCTCGTTCGACTGCAACAATACTGTCGACTCGCAGTTCGACATGCCGCTGACTCGAAAGGCGTTCATCTTCCACGCCTTCTCTAACATCTTTGAAGTCCCTCATCCGAACGCTGAGCTTGACAGGGAGCTCATTGACTTCTATCTGGCGGCTGCTCGTCCTCAATACCTTACTTGGAGTGCCCAGAAGATTGTGAACGTTCGGGTGCTGAAGCCTTACGCCGAAGGGAGGTTCACAAACATTCGGTTCAAGCTCATTCGAGGATCTGCAAGAACTGCTCATCTTATCTCCCTGGCAGATCTACCGAATTTAAATCCTCATGATTGGATTGTCCTGTATAATATCCTTTTGACTAATGAAGTCGAATATGGTCCCATTATAGACCATGTCAAAAGGATGTTAGCCTGCTACATCATGGAGGTTGCCCTAATGGATCAGGAGGTTGCCACAGTCTTCAAGAAGAAACCGAAGATAGCTCCTGTGGGATCGGCCAGTGATCTCAACAAAATGCAACTGGGCAAGATCGACCCGAGACGCAACTCGGTTATGTTCACTAGAGCCGAAGGACAGAAATGTCTCTTCGCTTTAGCTGACAAACACCTTTACACCACAGCTTGTTTGGAGCATGTGTTATCAATTATCAAACGGTGTAAAGAGAATTCAGCTGATGATGTCAAGTACTTCAATGACATGATCCAATGGTACATCCCGTTTAGACAGACCATACTCTCTATCACCAAATGTCTGTTTAGCACCGTGAAGAAGAAGGTACCTGCTTCAGCTGCTGGCCCAAGCAACAAGTGAAGGTCTCGCTCCAAATTAACGCAAAGGGGGAGATTGTTGGGCTGAAGATTATTTTGAAGATTGCGTCTTTTGGGCTCGATAGTATAGTTATTTTGTACTTCGGTTTGGGCCTGTCCAACCGAGAGCCTTTTATGTTTTATATATAAGAATATGCTTGCATGCATATTAGGTTAATGTTTTAAGAGATTAACGAAATAGCGTTTTATCTAGAGAATAACAGGTTTCTTTAATCGTTCTTGTAACCTTCCAATCCTCTACAGTTGATGTTCTTAATCGAGCTCTTCTGAGGATTTTATTTTAATCATTCGACTCGTTTGATTCACACTTGTCTTGTTCATATCTTTGTGTTCTTACAATTTTATACTTATTTACCTGTTTGAGATCTAATCGATCTTCATAGATTTAAAGGTTTTAATCTCTTCAACTTGTATTCCCCCCCCCCCCCCCCATTAAAGCATTTAAAATCATTTAAAACATTGATTAAGGGGTATGAACTCACCTGAAGATGGTGGTTTGGATGAACTGAACGATGTAGGATTGTTAGGTGTCAAGTGAGGACTTGTACACACACTATGATCCTAATGAACATATAATCACACATATATGCACCCAATTAGTCTTAAACTACTAATTGAAAATGTTAAGACATCCTAGAACATGATAAACACTTTATATAAGTGTTATAAGCCCTAAGAATTGCATCTAAGTTGTTGTAGGACAAGGCTAGTGGGTTTAGGGTTCCAAAGGACCCTATCCTTGAGTTTACTCTTCAATACCATTACAAAAAGGAGTTTACGGTCGTAAACTCATGAGTTTATGGCCATAAGCTCCTAAGATTTAGGTTATTTTGTACTTTCAAGTGTTACATGATCCCTAGAAGCAATTCTACTTGATGGTTTAATCCTTGGAAGGGTTTAGGGCATTAATACACTCCTTTGAGGAGTTCACGGCCCTGGGACCATTTCCATTAGAGATTACGGCTGTAATCTCTCATGGGGATGGTTTTTGGTGATTCCAAGTCCCTAAATTAACTAGGAACTAATCTAAGCTAGTGTCCAAGGCTTTAGGAGTGATTAAGGCATCTTTTGGCCCTTAAGTGGAGTTCACGGTCCAAGAACTTCTTGGGCCATGAACACCATACTCTTGGTGTTTTTGGATGTTTTCTAGTCCTATATACAATAAGATACGAGTCTATGCTAGTTACATATCAAGGGGAAAGGACTAGGCACTCATTTGTCCCCTATAAAAGGGTTTACGGTCTAAGGTGTTCTTGGGCGGTAAAATCTTAAATCTTGTTGTTTTGGTATGATTTCGATGTTATTAGGCACATAAGAAGCTCTATAACACAACTAGATGGAAGTATTTACGTTTTGGAACGAAAGTCCGAAGATCCTTGAGAGAGAATTCGACTTTTCTCTAGTTAGAAATGTAACTAATGAATAAATATGGCTCAAAATCCTATATATAGTCCTGGGACTTTTGGCAGAAAATATTTTATTCACGCAATGAACTCTAATATCATAGAGTTTAGGAATAACAGAGTTGCACAAAACCCTAGTGCATCCACTCTCCTGATATCTCGTTAAGTGTAAATCCTGAAATACTAAAACTTATACTAAAAAGTCTGAAAATTTACTACGATTGTTCTGACTTCTATTGAAGTGCTATTGTTTGTACATAATTGAATTTCGGGTTGTAACAGCTTGTGACCTTCCAGGGCTGGATTTGGGTGCCATTTGAGGGCGGGGCACATACCATTTTGATGGAGGAGGCGCACAGGTCGAGGTTTTCGATCCATCCTGGGGCCACTAAGATGTATTTGGACATGAAGAGAGACTATTGGTGGCCCTGTATGAAGAGGGATGTGGCGTGGTTTGTAGAGAGGTGCATGACCTGTCGTAGGGTTAAGGCCAAGCACCAGTGTCCACATGGCAAGTTGCAGCCACTTGAGGTTCCCAGTGGAAGTGGGAACAAATTTCCATGGATTTTATCAACAAATTGCCGAGGACTGCGAGAGGGGTCGATGCAATTTGGGTGATCGTTGACCGACTGACAAAGAGTGCTCATTTCCTTGCTATCAGTGAGAGCTCTTCTGTAGAGAGGCTGGCGGAGGTGTATGTGAGGGAGGTGGTATCGCGACATGGTGTACCGGTCTCGATTGTCTCATATCGAGATGTGCATTTCAATTCCAAGTTCTGGAAGAAGTTAGATGAGGAGTTGGGTACTAGGCTGCATTTCAGTACCGCTTACCATCCACAGACGGACGGACAGAGTGAGCGGACGATTCAGCCGCTCGAGGACATGCTTCGGGCATGTGTGTTGGATTTCGGAGGGAGTTGGGACACGTATTTGCCATTGGCTGAGTTTTCCTATAAGAACAGTCACCATTCGAGAATTGGTATGCCTCCCTTCGAGTTGTTGTATGAGAGGAGGTGTCGGACTCCCATCTATTGGGGAGAGGTAGGGCAGCGAGTGATGGGCAGCACTGAGATAGTTCTTCAGACGACAGAGCAGATTCCATAGGTTAGACAAAGGTTGTTGACGACTCAGAGTCGCCAGATGAGTTATGCGGATAGGAGACGATCGAAGCTTAAGTTCGAGGTAGGAGACCTCGTGCTCGTAAAAGTGTCTCCTTGGAAGGGAGTGATTCAATTCAGAAAGAGGGGCAAGCTGGGGCCCCGATATATTGGGCCATTTAGAGTGATCGCGAGGGTGGGAAGGGTAGCATATCGTTTGGAGCTAGATGCAGAGTTGAGCCAGATTCATGATACCTATCACGTGTCTCAGCTGAGGAAGTGTATAGCCGAAGAGTTGGCAGTGGTACCGTTGGAGGATATCCAGCTGAGGAAGTGTATAGCCGACGAGTCTGAATTATGTTGAGAGACCGATCGCGATCTTGGACCTGAAGGTTAAGGTTCTGAGAAACAAGGAGGTGCCTCTGGTTTAGGTCCAGTGGCAACATCAGAGGGGGTCTGAGTTGACTTGGGAGCCGGAGTCAGAGATGCGGGAGCAGCATCCATAGTTGTTTTCGGCATGAGACTTCGAGGGCGAAGTCTGGTTCTAGTGGGGGAGAATTGTAACATCCCGAAAATCAGGTAAAGCTAATTAACCCTTCCCTTTTGTCAAATTGTCAAGATTAGTCCTTGAGTGGAATTTGTGGCAAATGAGTATGTTGGGCGTACTGGGGAGTACGCTGCGCGTACTCATGCGCTTAATTTGGACACAGACTCGCCTAGGTACGCTCGGCGTACCCAGGGTTATGCTGGGCGTAGCGGGTCCAAATGCAAACCCTATTATTTGTCTTGTACACTATATATGGAATGCTAAGGCTTTATCCTCAGCCACCATATCAGAGAGTGAAACCCTAATAGAGCATTTCCTTTGTCCTAAAGGTTGTGTGTGAGTGTTTTGAGCTAAAAGTGCCTTTGTGTGTTAGTGAAGAAGAAGGAGAGGAGCTTGTGGAGGCTAGGGCTTGAAGTGCAAGTTTGGATCTGAGTTCTTCAGATGGAGGAGCTTCATCTAAAGGTATAAAGCTCAAAAATTTCCTCTTTATTTTGGTTTGGTGCTGCATGGACCATTTCTAGTGTTAAAAGTCCCAAAAGTGGAGACTTTAGGAGCATAAGAGACTCCGTGGACCTAGATCTATCCCATTTCAGTGATATATGTGTTGTAGATCCATAAAAATCCCAACTTGGTCGTTGTTATGGGGCCATGCTTGAGTTATGAGCTTTTCTAGGGTTGGAAATGGAATGTTATGGGTGTTGGTGACTATTACAGCCATGCAAAGGTTTAAAGTCACCAACTTTATGGATTAAGAGACTTAGGGATGGCCATATCTAAAAGTTGGACGTTTGTCTTAACTATTTAAGACCCCAAAAGCTAAAGAGTCTGAAACTGGGAGTTACGCGGGGCGTAATCCCGGTACGCACGGCGTAGGGGGTCGCGTTCCCCGTTTCTATGAGGTCGCCGGGTACGCCCAACATATAGGTTTGGTGCGCGCAGCATAACCCGAAGAGTTGACTTTTAGGGTTTGGTCAAATTTATGGTCTTTGAGCCATGAGAGGTGTAAAATGGTCTTTTACCCTTCTGAGAGTGCTAAGAGAGGGAATAGTCTAGCCTTGAGAGTTGAATTGATTAGAGTGCTTATTCCATGTGATTAGGCGGAGGGTAGACCATATTTTACCGAGTTACCCGGGGTGAGTCTCCTCACTATACTTTACGTAGAGTGGTAATTAGACTATATGACAGAGTATCTTGTACGTTATTTATGTGATTGTGATACACTATATTATTTCTATGTGATTCATGTCGTGTATGTTCCAGAGTTTACTGAGTTAGAACCGTAAGGTTCACAGAGTTAGGACCAGAGGGCCCACATAGTTAGGATCGGAGGGTCCACATAGTTATAGCCTCGAGTGGCTATTATGTGTTATATGTGGTATTTTGGGGAACTCACTAAGCATTTATCCTTACAGTGTTGTGTTATGTGTTTCAGGTACCAGTGAGGATCGCGGGAAGGCGCCGACATGATCAATACACACATGAGGAGTTTTTATATATTATGATCTTGGGATGTGTTATTATGGATTGATATGTGATACAATGTCATTTTTATAATATTTATGAATGTGAGTATGTTTTTGGAATTGTGAAAAATTGTTTGAAAATTTTGGGCGTTACACTTCCTCACTAGGAAGGGGACAAAATTCTCTCTTTCCAGCAATCTTCTATTATCTTTGTCGAATCTCATACTGACTTCATCGTCGGAACTTCGTCTCTTGCATATTCTCCCTATCCTCTCCGACATATCACAACAGATATGACTAGAACTGTGACAACCCAAAAATTTCCGTTAGTTTTAATGTCGAAATTAAGCACGTCAAAAATTAGCCAAATTTAACCCAAAAATATTTTTGACCGGATTTAAACCTGCTGGAATATTTTAAGTAATATTCGTCAAGCGAACCAAAATTAAGGAGGTATAATTTTAAAATGTTGCCGTGTTTAACGGTAGTCGTGAAAAACCCCGTTCGCGGTTGGTGTCAGGTGAACCCCCAACCAGCCCATAAGCTCCACCCTATATAAGGGTTGAGTGGGTTTCATTCCCACCTTTTTCCCACCTTAGACACTCTCTCTCTACTTTCTCTCTCTACAAAACGGGTTTTGGTCAAAAATCGCCCCTCCAAGCTTCAAATCGGTAAGTTAACCTTCCTAGCTTGTTGTTTATCTTATCTAGCTTGCAAATTCGTGGCTTAATCATCCAGAAACCCCAAGAACAAGAGTTTATGGTCTTGGGAGCATCCCAAAAACTTAAAGCCCTTGGTAGGGAGTTCTGATGCCCAAAAACCCTTCCAAACCATTTCTAATGCTTAGAAATGACTTAGAGGCTTACATGAAAGGACTTAGGACACCAAAATCGGAAAAAATGGGGAGTAAACATGAGTTTACGGTCTAAGAACATCCTTAGACTGTAAATCCATCTTCTAGGACCATAAACACCTTTTTGGGTGTTAAACTACCCCTCAAACACCTCAAAAGCTTCCATGAGTGCCTAGAGCCTTGTAAACCTTCATTTGATGCACCAAAACGCATGATTCATGGACTAACATGAGTTTATTGTCGTAAACTCATGTGTTTAAGGTAGTAAACTCCCCAAGAACACCTTCTTAGACCATAAACACCTTTCCAAGGTGTTTAAGTGCCTTTAACACCTTCCTATGCTCATATAAGTGACTAGAACCTTGCAGGCATGAGTTAGAACCACCAAACAACAAAAGGAATGGGCTAACATGAGTTTACGACTGTAAAATCATGTGTTTATGGCCATAAACTCGTCAACGAGTGGTCATGAACCGTAAACTCCCTAAAATGGTCCATATGAGGCCTTAAGCCCTTCCTATGCCCTAGAATTGAACCTAGTCTAATTTCACAAGTGTTATAAGACCTTGAAGCATAAAAGAACACACCACCCATGATTTTACAGCCATAAACTCATGGGGATAAGGTCTTAGGGCCGTAAACTCTATAAAGAGTTTACTCTTGAAGAGTAAACTCCCTAACTAGGCCATACACTCGCTTAGATGTTACCCGGGACACTCCTAGCACTTGACCAAAGTGTTTTCCGCTCATTAGGATGCGTATACATGTTTAATTAGTATTATAATTACTAATTGTATGTAAACATATGGCATCATATGTAAATAGGTCACTAAGCATGTTTAAGTCTTTACTTGACACCGAGCACCCAACCGGCATCTCCGTCCGATCCACTTACAATAGGTGAGTTCATACCTCTGAATTAACCTTTAAATGTTTTTACATGCTTTTATGGGGGGAATACAAGTTGAAACATGGTAGTTATCATATCAATCATATGTGATTGGTAACCCGCATGCAAAAGGATTTATTACACTTTCAGCTGTTTTACCAAGTATGATACTATAAATGGTTTTTCCAAAATGTCTTTACTTATTTAAATCTTTTCTCAAATTGTCTCTCACGCTCTATGTTTTACTTCAAAACCAGTTACAACAGTATTTTAAACAAAGGTTTTTCTTTACTTATATTGTTTTATCAAAATTATATTCAAAACTTGTTGATGAAAGATTTTCAAGGATATCCAAAGGTCTTCAAACTTATTTTACAAAACGATATCAAGTCATAATTTTCTTAAGTGTAAAGGTTTTCCAAAGTTTTCGTCAAAGTTTTCTTCCATGCTTCTATGCTTTTACTTCATTAAATGCTTCTACTTCGTTAAATGCTACTACTTCGTTAAGTGTTTCTACTTCGTTAAATGCTTCTACGTTGTTAAATGCATGCCTGTACTTTTATAGTTATATAAATAATGTTTAAAGGACTTAGGAAGGCTAGTTCGCCCTATTTCCTTTTCCTCGTTTGGATGTGTTCTGGTGGGGATTGGATATCCGTCCGAAGATCGTTTAATTATTAATTATATATCATGTAAACATGTATAGACATAAAGGTTTACATCGGGCAGTTCGTGTTCCTTGGGTAGCAAGGGCATCCTCCCGCTCGTCACTCGTAAATCAGGGACAGTAGTAACTATTATAGGAATAATTAGAATGCTCTATTCACTCTTTCTAGTACGAGAATTCCACAGGAGTCAGTTCATACGCGAGTCTATATCATTTCTCCGGTGCCTCTAACAGAATTCAGATTGCGAGATGCATCTTCAAGACACAGATCTCCCCGTCATCGAGTTGGTAACCAGAATCTCCTGTAGGGAGAGCGGGCACTGTGTGTATAGATCTATACGGGACTGACACTCCCGCACCCTGAATGCTAGCCGTCCAAAGCCTACCAAGCCAAGGGGTGACGAATGACACATTTATTCTGAAGCTTGCAGGGCGTCAAGTACTCTAGTGTCAATCAGTGTGTTTACGAGTATCTCCATGTTTACCTTATAATTAATGGCCTTAACGTAACGAGAATTAACATTGTATTCTTGAAACAACACTCTTAGGATTACCCTTTGTTTTAGACCTTGCTAGCTGTATCGTTCATTTGATACTGTCTGGGGTCTATGTTTCTTTGTTTTAGACCTTGCTAGCTGTATCGTTCATTTGATACTGTATGGAGTCTGTGTTTCTTTGTTTTAGACCTTGCTAGCTTTATCGTTCATTTGATACTGTCTGGGGTCTGTGTTCCTTTGTTTTAGACCTTGCTAGTAGTATCATACATTTGATACCGTCTGGGGTCTGTGTTTCCTTTTGTTAGACTGAGCCAGGCGCATCATTCGTTCGATACTCTCCTGGAGTCTATGATTTCTTTTGCCTTAGTCAGTAGTATTTCTTTTGCCTTGGTAGAAGACTGCTTTTAAATTAGAAAATATAGGATTTTCTGGAAAGGACGCTAATACACCGTAGATCCTCAACTACTACTTTTATAAAGTTATTTTGAATAAAATGCTTACTTACACAAATGACACTAAATACTTATGAACTCACCAACATTTATAAAAATTGTAATGTCCCAAAATTCAAGACTAAAAATTTCTTTTAATAAAACACTTCTTTAAGCAAATTCATCATGCCAAAACATAAACAGAGTATTAATTTCCAAAATACGTGTTCGCTATCAGAGTAAACATTCCCAGGCTGTCTAATCTATGGTGTGTGTGCCATGCGATCACCCGAGCTCTTCCCTCCGCTACCGGAAGCACCTGAAACCAAAACTGAAATCCGTAAGCACGAAGCTTAGTGAGTTCCCCACCCTACCACATACCATGCATAACCACATACTGCACATACTAGGCCACGCACGCTATCCTGGGCCTCGCCCGCTACAACGGCCCTGGCGCTCCAGGCCCCGCCTAGCTTTGAGCCCCGCTCGGATACAGATCTGTTTCACTTAGGCCTCGCCTGTCACAGGGCCTCACCCGCTAACATATAATAGCACATAAACATATCACATCATATAATCTAAACACATACTAACGAATCTTGTCCTAAGGCCTCTCCTGGCACTGGGCCTCACCCTTGTCCTGCTACTAATGAGTCATGGACCCCGTCCATGCTCCTACTGATTGTGAGATACGGACCTCGCCCACACTCACCTTGTCACACCCCGAAACCAAGGATGGCGGAAACGTCCGGGGGTGGAGGACTTCATGTATAGTATCATAACAACAAATGCAATAGTGATTTAAGCAAACACAACCAACATATATATAATTGAAAAAGTTACATCATCGTATGAATTACATGTTTCAAAATCAATTATAATATGTTGACAAAATAAGAAATGTTTGACGCCTTAACGTCCCATCCTCAAAATGCTCTTGATTTCCTGTTTCGTGATTTCCTGAGAATACAAGTTGTTTTGAAAAATGTCAACACAAAGGTTGGTGAGTTCATAAGCTTTTGACAATATGAGTTTGAAAATCGATCTTTATAAGGAGATGTATGTTACCAAGAAAAATCCAATATTTTCCTTATAAAAGTTATGTAGTCCTAAATACCAGGACCGTAATGAACAAGTATTTGTCATACTTAAAGATATAATTGTGGTTTTAAATTGGCGTAAAAACCCTTTTTCATTTGTGAAAAATCCCTGTAAACTTTGTGTTGTTAAATCCCTATGTGAGCCGCTATAATCATACTAATGACTGAATAAACCTGCCACGACGTTTCTCAGGTGTCGCGAAGCTGAAATGACACTTGTCACCACAGACCTGCCGGTCTAGCTGTTGCATGCAGCTTAGGTGTGGGGTGTCTAACCCAATATAGATCTATACACAACTATCACGTTCCCCCTCCAGGAGACTCTGATTATAACTACCAGGAATTTAGATTCCGCACTCGGACGTACGGAAGAGATTGTCTCACAATTTAGGTTAACAAGTTTACGTGTGGGGTGCATAAGTGTAAAACCTTTTCCTGTAGGAATAAAACCTTCCGAAATGTGTTTTTTGTGTTAATGGAACCATAAACCATACCCATTGAAGTTTATCCCAAAATGTTTGTAATGCATAAGAACTCTTTTATGAAAACGCACTTTTGTGTTATGAATCCATAAACTATGCTTATTATGGCTTAATAAACGTGTTCTAAATGGATGAATAATCTTATCATGAATGACTATGTTTCAGTTTATGATGATAAACTAACAAGGAAACACATCAATATTTAGAACTTATTGTTATACACTTTGCTCAACATAATACAAAGTGTTATGAAATTTATATGCTGTTAACTAACTTTAACCTTTCTGCGCTATTTTTACAAAAGCCATAGAAAAATCATACGAAGTCAAAAACTAAATCCGTCAATTCTGAGAGTTCCCAAAATGTGTCTAGTTATTCATAAATTTTATCATGATTTTTAATGACCTCCAACTTGGCTCAAATAGTCCATAATCACAAACTGGTCCGGATTGGAGTTTGAAATGATAGGCAGTTTTGTAAAAATCACCATAAATTGTAGAAAAATGGTATGGAGATGTGCAAGTATTCATTTTAAATCTAAGAACTGGAACTACTTACACCTAAAACAGTTTTGTAAACAAAAATGCTTAAGTTGTCCAAAACAGTCCGTGTTTAACTCAAGAACACTTGGAGATGCCTTGAAGATTTTCGAGAATCTAACATCATAGTTATGGAGTTTGTGTAAGCAATCAATGATTTGAGTAGAATGAAGGTCAATAATCACAAGGAGGATGAATTATACTTACCAAGAGTGGAAGAACACTTGATGATCAGCCTTGGGATCTCGAATTAGATAGAAAAGTTTGAGGGAAAATTTGGAGTTGGATCTTTGGTGAAATGAGAGTAATTGAAAGAAAATGAGGAGAGAGGTTGAGTGACCAGCCCTAAAACGTGGGGATGGCTTGTGAGAGCGGTAAAAAGTACAAGGAAGTGACAAGGTATGGTGCGGAGGAGTGTGGGTTAGTCATGGAGTGGGTATGGGGTTGCTTGTGTCATAAAATAAAGGAAAGTCAACACTCTACCTTTGTACTTCACCTACTCTCTTTTGGATAAGTTTTTATCCATAAAACATGAGTAATCATTAATTAAGGGGTCTTATATGTTAAAACAAAGTTTTGGGTGAAAATATCGTGTTAAAACAACTAAAAACGGGCCTAAAACGCAAAATTAGTCGAAAACCGGGAGAAAAAGGACTTCCAGTGAGACCTCTCGGTCCTAGGCCGAGGTTCAGTCCCTAATGATGCTAGGCGCGAAGCGAAGGAAGCGAAAGCAGGAAGAAGCGAAGGCTCGGTCCGAAGGGTCAGAACCGAAATGGACCGAAGCTTCGGGTTCGGGTGGTGCATGCGAGGTTCGGGCCCGAGAGGACCTTTCGGGTTCGGTTCAGCAGCCTTCGGCTCAGAAGGGTTCGGGTCCTTAAGCCCTTTTTGTCCATTTTTACCCCGTTTTAAGCCGTTTTCGACCCGATCAAGGGTCGGAATGACCCGAATGACTTCAAAAAGTTACGGAAACTTTTGAGAGAGATTTGGGAGAGATTTCACATACTTAGAGAGATTTGGGAGAGATTTGACATTCTTGGAGAGATTTCTCATACAAAGAGATATTTGGGAGAGATTTCACATACTTAGAGAGATTTGGGAGAGATTTGACATACTTAGAGAGATTTGGACAATAGAGAGAGATAGAGTGAAAACGACTGAGAATGGTTTCATGTGTGACAATAGTGAGTGTTTGGCTCCGCAACGCAAGGTCCGTGAACCCCGTTAAGCCATGTTTTAGGATCTTACACACTCCCGATGAGTATGCAACACTGTTTTATTGTTCTTGTTCATTGTTTAGTACTGAGGTTAAGAAAAATTAAACACAAATTTTTTTCCAAGTGATGTTTTCTCATTAAGATAGTGAGTTATATAGTAATTACATAACACAAACCCTAATATACAAGGTTTAATTGAGTTGACCGGTTTAACTCATTGATTTTGTTCAGCTTAGACTTGAGCCGAATTTGACTATTGTCACATCATCCCCCCGTTAGAGGGAATTTCGTCCTGAAATTTTCGTTTTGGCCGGGACTTCAGGAGTTTGGGAAAAGATGCGGGTATTTTTGTTTCATTTGGTCTTCGCGTTCCCAGGTGAACTCAGGTCCTCGTTTAGCGTTGCATCGGACCTTCACGATGGGAATACGACTTTGTTTCGTTCTTTTGACCTCCCGATCCATAATCTCAACTGGTTCTTCTACGAAGGGGAGATTTTTGTTAACTTCGATCTCGTCGAGAGGTATTACAAGTGTCTCGTCAGACAGACACTTCTTTAAGTTGGATATGTGAAATGTGGGGTGTATGTTATTAAGTTCTTGAGGTAATCGGAGTTTGTACGCCACAGGACCAATCCTGGCAAGGATTTCGAACGGTCCGATGTACCTCGAGTTTAGTTTCCCACGTTTACCGAAACGTATCATTCCTTTCCAAGGGGAAACTTTTAGTAATACCCGATCTCCGACCTTAAATTCTAAGGGTTTGCGTCGCTTGTCTGCGTAACACTTTTGTCGATCACGAGACGCCTTCATTCTTTCCCGAATTTGAACAATCTTTTCTGTGGTCTCCCTTATGATTTCAGGACCAGTAAGGGTGCTACTAGGGACTTGCCCCCTAGCTAGCTGAGTATCCCCCACTTCGGCCCAACACAGGGGTGATCTGCACTTGTGACCGTAGAGAGCTTCGAATGGAGCGACTTTAATGCTGGTGTGATAGCTGTTATTGTAGGAGAATTCAATCAGCGGCAAATGGGTATCCCATGCTTTACCAAAGTCTATCACACAGGCTCTCAACATGTCTTCTAATGTTTGTATAGTGCGCTCGCTTTGCCCGCCGGTTTGTGGAAGGTAGGCCGTACTAATGTCTAGCCTAATTCCCAAGGATTTCTACAGGGACTGCCAAAATCACGAAGTGAATCTACTATCTCGGTCGGAGATAATGGATATTGGTACACCATGCAGTCGCACAATCTCCTTGATGTATGTCCTGGTTAACTTCTCCATCTTGTCGGTCTCCTTTATCGGCAGGAAGTGTGCAGACTTGGTCAATCTGTCTACGATTACCCATATATTGTCAAACCCGCCTGAAGTCTTAGGCAGCTTGGTTATGAAGTCCATGGTTATCCGTTCGCACTTCCATTCCGGTATATCAGGCTGTTGTAGTAGTCCTGAGGGTTTCTGGTATTCCACCTTGACCTTGGCGCAAGTCAGACACTTGCCCACATAAGTAGCAATCTCGGCTTTCATTTTTGGCCACCAGTATAACTTTTTGAGGTCTAGATACATCTTATCTGACCCTGGATGGATGGAGTATCGAGTCTTGTGTGCTTCATTCATGACCACGTCTCAGAACCCAACAAACTTCGGGGTCCAGATTCGGTTCATGAGATAACGAGTTCCATCATCCTTGACTTCTAAGTTTTTATCCATTCCCCTTAATGCCTCGCCTGCCACATTCTCTGGTTTCAAGGCTTCTAGTTGGGCTTCCCTGATTTGCGTGGCCAGGTGGGAATGGATGGTCATTGTTAAGGATCTTACTCGGCGGCCAGAGTATTCCTTCCTACTTAGGGCATCAACCACTACATTGGCCTTGCTCGGGTGGTAGCGAATTTCACACTCGTAGTCGTTCAGTAGTTCAACCCATCTACGTTGCCGCATGTTGAGCTCTTTTTGATTGAGGATATGCTGAAGACTTTTGTAATCGGTGAAGATGGTACATTTCGTGCCGTAGAGGTAATGCCTCCAGATCTTTAAGGCGAATACTACCGCTCTCAGTTCAAGGTCATGGGTAGTGTAATTAACCTCGTGTGTCTTAAGTTGCCTTGACGCATAGGCGATGACTTTCCCTCTCTGCATGAGCACGCATCCGAGGCCTTGATTTGAAGCATCGCAATATACCACGAAGTCATCAGTTCCTTCTGGAAGAGACAAGATTGGCGCGCTGCATAGAGCTTGCTTTAGTGTCTGGAAGGCGACTTCTTGTTTATCTTCCCATTTGAACATCACGCCTTTCTGAGTCAGGGTGGTGAGGGGCTTAGCAATCTTGGAGAAGTTCTGTATAAATCTTCGGTAGTAGCCTGCGAGTCCCAAAAATTGTCGGATTTCCGTTGGCGTTGTAGGTGCTGCCCAATTTTCAATCGCCTTGATCTTTGAGGGATCCACATGTATTCCTTTCTTGCTTACCACGTGGCCAAGGAATCCCACTTCACGGAGCCAAAATTCACACTTTGAAAACTTGGCTTAATGCTTCTCGGATCTTAGCGTCTCCAATATTAGTCTCAGGATTTGCCTGTGCTCTTCTTCGCTTCTTGAATAGACCAAGATATCATCGATGAATACGATCACGAATTTATCCAAGAAGGGTTGACACACTCGGTTCATCAGATCCATGAACACCGCAGGCGCGTTTGTTAACCCGAATAGCATCACTACAAATTCGTAGTGTCCATAGTGAGTTCTGAATGCTGTCTTAGGGATATCTTCTTCTTGAACTCGCAATTGATGGTAACCCGACCTCAAGTCGATTTTTGAAAAGTAGCTCTCTCCCTGTAGTTGGTCGAAAAGGTCGTCGATTCGGGGTAGGGGATATCGATTTTTGATGGTAAGTTTGTTTAACTCCCTATAATCGATGCACATGTGAAAGGATCCATCCTTCTTTTTCACAAATAGAACTGGTGCTCCCCAGGGTGAAAAGCTCGGTCTGATGAATCCCTTGCTTAATACCTTGCTCAATTGACTAGACAGCTCTTGCATTTCTGCCGGTGCGAGGCGATATGGTGCTTTGGCTATAGGGGTAGCACCGGGAACCAAGTCGATTCGGAATTCGACTTGTTGTGCGAGCGGTACACCTGGCAGATCTTCTGGGAATACGTCGGGGAAGTTGCACACTTCCGGAATGTCTTTGATGTCTTTCACCCCTTGATTCTTATCTACGATGTGGGCTAAGAAGACATGGTATTCTTTTCGAAGATACTTTCGGGCTTTGACACAAGAGATGATTTGCAGGTTCACACTAGGCTTGTTTCCATAAACGGTGAGGGTGTTGCCATTTGGCAGATTGAGGCGGACGGCCCTTTCGTAACATAAAATGTCGGCACGATTAGGACCCAACCAATCCATACCAATGATGACGTCGAAACTTTTTATTGTGACCGACATTAGATTGATTTTGAACAAATGGTTGTCTAGAGTGAGGGTACACCCCATGTAAATATCATTAGCGCGCTCAACCTTTCCGTTTGCCATTTCTACGACGTATGAATCTTTTAATGACTGGGAATTTTGCCTAAGTAAATGTTTGAATTGGTGACTTACGAAACTTCTTTCTGCCCCACTATCGAAAAGTACGCATGCATAAGAGTTATTGAGTAGGAACATACCGGTAACCACCGAGGGGTCGTTGACTGCTTCTCCGTGTCCCATCGTCAGGACTCTCCCTACACTACCAGCATTAGTGTTTCATGCTTTTGGGCAGTTTCTTTTGAAGTGCCCTGCCTCTTCACAACCGTAACAGGCTTGGCTTGCCCCGGTGCTGGCGACAGTGGTGGCTTGAGTGGTGTTTTGGGCCGACGCTTTACAGAAACGAGCGGTATGCCCTTTCTTGTCGCAGTTTTTGCAGTGCATTTCCCGACAAGCACCATTGTGGTGGTAGTTGCACTTGTTGCACTTGTGGAGATTTCCAGCATATTGCTTCGGTGGTGCTGGAGTGGTAGCAGTAGTGGCAGCACAGACAACAACGGTCTGTTGCTTCTTTGTGGGGTCTGGTGCCGGTTGCTTCTTCGTATGGTTCCAGAACTTCCTCTTATTGTTTCCTCCCTTTGCTTGGTCGGTGCTGGCGATCACGGTACCACGGCTGGCCCTGTGATCGATAATTTGCTGTGCTAATTCCTTGGCACTCTCAAAGGTATTAGGTTTCGAGGCCAGTACACTATCATGAATCTGGGATGATAGCCCCCAAAGGTATCGTTCTACCTTTTTCTCCTCTGGAGTGATCATTGCGGGAAAAAGGAGTGCTAGGTCATTGAATCGGGCGGTATAAGCTTTGAGATCTGTCCCCGACATCTTGAGGTTCTAGAATTCTTCCTCCAGTTTCTGCACTTCGCCTCTTGGGCAATATTCCTTCAGCATCAAAGTTTTTAAATCCACCCAGCTTATAGAGTTAGCCACTGTAGGAGTAAGCGACTTAACTCTGTCGTTCCACCAAGTTAGAGCTTTACCGATGAAAGTGAATGTTGCATACTTGACTTTGATCGCTTCAGGGCAAGCACAAATTTCGAAGACTGCTTCGGTTCTCTCGAACCATTGCATTAGTGCGATGACTCCCCCGCTTCCATTGAAAGAATCGGGTTTGCCATTTGTGAAGTCCTTGTAAGTGCATTCCTTTGTGCGCCCCGAACTGTCACCCTGATTAGAGGGTGTAGCACCAGATCCGGATCCACCATTACCGTTAGGGCTGATTTGTGACAACCCGAAATTTCCATTCTAATCAAACCATTTCAATCCAATAGAAGTAGAGCAATTTCAGTGATTTTCAGACTTTTCCGAACAAGTTTGTGTACATTAGGGTTTACACTTCAGGGAATATCAGGAGAGTGGATGCTCCTGGGTTTGTGAAATTTGAACATTTCAAGTTTCATAATGTTTCAGTCCAAGTTTGAGAATAGAAATATTTTCTGTCAAAATATTTCAGGACTATAAATAGTTTTCTGAATTAAATTAATTCATTATTCACAATTCCAACTAGAGAAAAGCCATTTTCTCTCTGACGGATCTTCGGGTTTTTATCCCAAATTGTGAGTGCTCTTTCTAGTATTGATTTGAATGCTTATTAGATGCTTATAACATGATTTAGTTGGCTAAATCATTAGATCTAGGAGTTTAGACCCCAAGGTGTTCTTGGGCGGTAAACTCCCGAAACGAAGCCAAAACCGACACTAGTGTTGTGATAAGGCCTTAGATGTTTATGTATGCATGTTAGGGACAAGAAAACAAGCCAAAATCCATCCAAGATTGGGAGTTTACGGCCCAGAACTCTCATAGGCCGTAAACTCCATTTCCTAACACTAAATGGTGATTTAAGGACTCTAGGACTTTAAGGCTTGCATCTAGGCTATTTTTCCAAGTAGTTTAAGGTCTTAAACACACCAAAAGACACAAACAAAAGTGAGTTTACGGCCCAAGTGAAGCTTAGGCCATAAACTCCATATAAATGGACATAAGGGGTGTTTTATGACACCTAAAGCCCTAGGCCTTTACAAGAAATTGTTACACACTTAATGGAAGGACCAAACCACATCAAAATCACTTAACAAAGTGAGTTTACGGCCAAGACATGGTTCTTGGGCCGTAAACTCCTAAAAGGGGCACTAAGATGTGCCTAATGCCTTCATATGCTAGGAATAAAAGTCTAGAACATATCCCACAAGTGCAAGAGGCTTGAAAGCAACAAAAACAACACCCCAAGGGAGTTTACGGCCGTAAACTCCAAGGGGAAATGGCCTTGAGGCCGTAAACTCCTATTTGGAGTACTTTTAGACCTTAAATCCTTCCAAGGACTTAGCCACTAAGTTAGAATAATTCTAGAAAGCATTTGGGACTTCAAAACACACCAAACACACATGTTTGGGAGTTTACGGCCGTAAACTCAAGAGTTTACAACCGTAAACTCCATGTGTGATGGTTTATAGAGAGTAAACTCTCATATAGGGTCCTTTGGAAACCCTAAACACAAATACCCTGTCCCACAATAGCTTAGATGAAATCCTTACGGCTTAAAACACTTATATAAAGTGTTAACTATGTCTAGGATGTCTTAAACATTATCAATTAGTCATTTGAATCTAATTGAGTGCATATATGTGTGATTATATGTTCATTAGGATCATAGTGTGTGTACAAGTCCTCGCTTGACACCTAGCCATCCTATACCGCTCCGTTCATCCTAATCACCAACTACAGGTGAGTTCATACCCCTTAATCAATGTTTTAAATGATTTTAAATGTTTTAAAGGGGGGGGGGGGGGGGAATACAAGTAGAAAACAGTATGTTATTAAATAAATCTTATGTATTTTATAACTGTGTTTTCACTCGGTAGATTTCACATATTTCAAAAGGTGTCACATGAAATGGTTTTCTATCTTAAAATACTTTGATAACAAAAGTATTAGTTTTGAAATGTTTAATGACATCAAGTCACTCTTAATTATTGTTCAAAACTCCTAGATATCTTGCAAAACCATTATTTTACCTTCTTGAATCAAACTATACTTATGCGCATATGTTCATATTTATGTTAAGAGATTATAGTTTTCATCCTTCGTTCAGTTGCCCACACCCTGGCGTATCGAGAGTGTATAAATCTACGTGAACGACCACTTACTTTCCAGTTAATTATCATAGGGATAGTTAGAAGATATCAAACATTATTACTACTACAAGGAATCACACGAGAGTCAGTTCATTCATGAGTCTATACTAATACCTTACATGATACATGAGTACACGTATTTAGGATTACATGATACATGAATATGTTTATATATACTTACATGATGCATGATCACACTTACATGAACACACTTACATGAATACCATACAGGAAGACTGTTACTTAGGTGCATTATCCTGTATTTACTTACCTGGATACTTGTACTTAGAATTACGAGGATGATTTATTAGTATTTACTGTGTAAATTATCTTTCCTGTCCCAGTTCAAAGGGATGACTCGGCGGGACTTACCATTCCGAATCCCACTGATTAGCACCAGTGGTCGATGAATATCTACGGATGTTTAAGGTTGTCACTTACTTAGTAGTCAGTGACGTGACTAACCATCCCACTGTCCCCTGTTGCAACAGTGGATGAGATGTGAATCTTCCGAGGATCATTAGGTTGACGATCTGCATTAAGAGATCGATACAGGGACTGACCCTCCCTCCACCCTGCTGCCGCTACAGAGGATGAGGGGACACTCTTCGGATGTTCTATAGGGTCTATCTTTCGTTTCGGCGATGTCGTGTTTGTCCTGTTAACCCAAGACAATAACACTTACCTGATTATATTTTTCATGTTTACTTTATTTTGTGATATATTCACATAAAAAATGAGTTAGACTAAGTACTCTAGTACTAGTCAATAGAAAGGAAAACTTATCATATTACTTACAAAACATTCGAGTCTTGGTAGAAGACTACTTAGCCATAACAGAACATTCGAGTCTTGGTAGAAGACTACTTAGCCATAACAGAACATTCGAGTCTTGGTAGAAGACTACTTAGTCATAACAGAACATTCAAGTCTTGGTAGAAGACTACTTAGCCATAACAGAACATTCGAGTCTTGGTAGAAGACTACTTAGCCATTACAGAACATTCGGGTCTTGGTAGAAGACTATTATACCATCTTCCTATTTTACTTTATTTTTTGATACATTCACATAAACGATGAGTTAGACTAAGTATTCTTAGTACTAGCCGATAGAAAGGAAAACTATCATTTTACTTACAGAACATTAGGGTCTTGGTAGAAGACTATCATATCATTTTCCTATTTTACTTTATTTTGTGATATATTCACATAAACGATGAGTTAGACTAAGTACTCTTAGTACTAGCCAATAGAAGGGAAAACCTATCATTTTACTTGGTCATAACAAAATATCGGGTGTTGGTAGAAGATCGCATTTGATACTTATATCAACTGTTCTATTTGAGGATTTATACGACATTCTTGACAACATTCCAAAACAGGACAATATCACATAAATACTTATGAATTCACCAGCTTTAAAGCTGATACTCGCTTTCAAAATAACTTGTATTCTCAGGTCATCAGTTAGACAGGTGCGGTGGTCAGGTTTTTGAGAAGATGGAGCACAGACAAGACTCACCTTATTTTGATTATTCATATTACTATTGTACATTCTGAAATAACACATATGTATTAAAACTCTACTGATAATGCAATGGATGATGTTGTTGCTTGTTTATTATATTACACTGTTGTGATACTGTACATGACGTCCTCCACCCCTGAACATTTCCGCCGTTCGTGGTTTTGGGGTGTGACGGATTGGTATCAGAGCATTGTTTATAGTGAATTAAGTATATCAACCCATAAAAGATATACTAACTATAAATACATGGGATTAAAACGCTCTGTCTTAGAGTTATACTTTTAAATAATAAAATATTTAAGTAAGTATACGTGCCTGCATTCATACTAAAATCTGTGTCACAACGACAAGAACAAAAGTATTACGCACCAGTTCGTCTATTTTAGCTATTTAAGTAAGTATACGTGCCTGCATTCATACTAAAATCTGGTCCGAGGAGTGATTGGAATATGCCCAAGAATGGTTGTGATATGGCAACAAGTCTAAAAACTTACCAACTCAACCATAAAGAAATACCATATGGGTATTTGATCTTACTATAATTAGCTTAGTTAGTTCATCTATTTTAGCTATTTTATATCCCTTTTCTCGCGTAGATAACATGGCTGGATTCCATCCCCACGACAACCTATTCCTTCCGAACGAAGTGATTGCTGGATGGTTTGGAGAAGAACCAGATGATGATCATCCAATCCCTCTGAATGATCACCATGCTGACGACCTTTCAGACGATGCCATCTCCGAACCCAAGGTTGAGAACCTACCCCAGGCAGCTCCCTTCCCGATTCCTAACCCTCGTTCGGCTTTTCATGGCCCGACGCCTGAGTGGGTGGAATGTTTGGAAGCATGGAGCCAAGGACAAGATCAACCCATGCCATTTAATGGTGACCGAAGCTTCTATGACCTGAGAAATGGGGGCTCAGTAGACAGAAGCATGCCAATCCTGATCCGAAGAGTTGCCCGAAACGAAATTCAGGGCAGGACAGCTCTACAACGCATCACATAAGTCGATACAAATGGAGAAATGCATATGCTTCGCACCAGTCGCCTCGAACATGCTCGTGAGAGGTCGGAGAGAGAGACCATGAAACCCTGCTGCAAGCACTAGCTGAATCACGAGCTGAAGTCATGGAACTTCGGGTACGCCAGAGAGTGTACGAAAGACACCTACTTGAAGTGGAACGCCAACTGGCTGAACTGAGAGTTCACCAGAGGGAAGACCGTCGCCAGTAGTGGACGTGTTACGTTCTATTCGTTGCTAGAAAGGAATCGTGTTCCTATCTATGCCCGATGTGGCATTTTCTATGAAACTATCTTGTACTATAAGTACTTTAGTTAGGTCTTTTACTATCAGGAACTATCTTCTCTGGTTATGATGTAAGACCTTTTTATAAGGTCATTTTTCCCGAACTTGTACGTCATGAATATCAAAGATATTGACAGTCAGCTAACTTCTGTGTCGTTCTCTATTCGGTTACTCTTATCATACTTTCTTTAGAGTCTATTTGAAACATGCTCTAGTCAAGTCATTGGACTATAGCAATTTGACTCCGGAGACATCTCCAAGTCTCTTTCAATGGGTGGATCACGTTATTCACCAACCACCGATACCTCAGCAAGAACAACAAACATCTTGAGACCATTGCATGAACTTACTTCCGATCTTTGCTAGGACTGCATCATAGGGATGTAGGTCAAACCTTCATGAACATACTTCCATTCCATACTAGGACTGCATCATGGGGATGTAGGTCGAACTTTAGAGAACATACTTCTATTCTTTTCATGAACGATCGAACTACGTTTAGATTCAACCATTTTCGCTCACAAATTCATTTTCTTTCGTGTAACAGAATCATGAATCCCAAGAAAAACGATCAGCCCATCAACCAAACACCAACTCTTCAGATTGATGCAGCTACCTTTCAAGCTGCAGTCTCGGCTGCCGTGTCAGCTATTCTGACCCACCTAAATGCTAACGCTGCAGGTGTTAGCGGGATTGTTAACAATCATTCCAATCCAAGTATCAAGCGAAAAGTCTTGGACTAACTCTAAGGACAAGTCGCTTCGAAAGGCGAACAACAAACAACCACCAGTAACAACCTTCACAGCTACGACATCAGTACCTCCAACTACCATCCCTTCGGGCATCCCAATGGTCCCCAAACCAGCCAAACTTTATGCTGGAAAACTCCCAAAATGCATCAAATGCAATTATCACCACCACAGACCTTGTAGGGAGATGCAGTGCTCACACTGCAACAGGAACGGACATACTGCTAGTCACTGCAGGATCCAGATCCGACACATTTCTTCAACCACCAATGTCCGAACCTCTCAAATATGCCATCTATGTGGCGTCATGGGACACTTCAAGAGGGACTGCCCATCGGAGAAGGACAACGGCAAATCCGGATGAGTTTGACCTTAGGATGCGAAAAAAGGCAGTTAAGGAACCTAATATAGTATAGGTTCCCTCCAAATCGTTAGTATCTTGTATGTACAAAAACATGTTTAAAACTACTGCAACTAGAGTCTAATATTTTGCGAGATTCCGTCCGTTAAGGGACTCTCGTGCTGCGTATACTTTTCTTTTGTAGTATACCTTGTTTAGCAGCAATAGTCTTGTAATAAATCCTAAGTACAGTAACTCTGTTAATGGTTGCACTGTTGTGTTTTGTCTGTAACGCCTTATGTTCAAATCTAATGTCTTTAGTTTCCATATGTTTCCGACTTTATCATACGACTCGAGTAAATTAATCTTCGAAATACCAGCTTCATAAGTACATCTCTTTCTCAGAAATCGCCTTTTAGAACAGCCGTTATATCAGAACACCGAAGTACCCATACAAGGAGTACCTTATAGTTCTTTTCCTTTCCGAAGGAATCCCCACATTATTGCTCATGCAGTACGTCAAGTTCAATTCCAGGATTCATACGGTTGATCCATCACTGAAGAATGTATACATGAGAGTGATATATAATCAATGTTCTACAGGTTTAGAATTGATGATTCCACTTTAAATTCTTTTCCCTCGATGGGATGTGAGATTAAGGAAGAATCAGTTATTCGACTACCTTTTCAGTCTTAATTATATACGACTCGTATACACGAACTTGTGATCATTGAATCACGCATGAATTCTAATATGAACTTCAGGACGAAGACTGTTCAGGAGTACGAGTAATTGCATTGGCATAGGAACAAACTTAGAATCATTATGACTCTTAGAACCAGACCGCCTTCAGTCTAAACACCTACGACAGATACAAGAACAACCCGGACAACACAAAGAACTACTCAACCATAGAACTAGAAGACCAGGCTTCTCACCCTTGAGAGCTCCGGTCTTATTCTTACCACAAGTCGACGGAGTGCGTCATATGTACCTCGACGACCAGAGACTTCGTTTAGATTTCCTTTAGAAATCGTTATCTCTGCCTCGCTTAGAAGAACCGATTGAGCAACCACAGGGAAAGAATTACTTCAGAAATGGACCTGAGATCTGAATATCACCAGTTTGAGTGTTAGGGAAGGATGTCCTAAAGACTACCCTCCAAACTCGATGCGGACACTTCGAGTCCGTAGTGATACCCCTCGGATAGGACCAATATGCCCATAGTATTCATGAGCTGAATAAGTAGAGTACGCCTTTCTTACTGGGATCAGTTCGTCATTTCTCCATATAATGACTACTTATCCACCCTCGTAGTAAGAAAGAACCCATAGAAACATTACCCTCGGAGATACTTTCCGCAAAGTTCTCTGAACAAGAGTTTTGGAATTTAGAGTCAAAATTTCCTGAGACACACTTTTAGTGTTGTGGGAATTCTTGAGTACTCTGCCAAATTATCCAAAACCGTTGGAAATTTGTCAGCACCATGGTCACCGACAGAAAATTCGCCAAATTCTAGGCCTTACAGACCTACTATCATAGTCCATTCGGAACTCCCCGTAAACTTCAGAATCCCTTTCGACTTTGACCCGGCAAGGGATGGCCCTTGACTGGGAAGTAAGCGAGAGGAAGAACATTTGGAATTCCAAGTGAGAGACCAAATTCTTTAGGAAACCTCACTCTGGGAACGGCTTAATACGCTTCGTAAAGCGTGGAAAGCAAAAATCCAATATAGTTAGGACCTCCGAGATTCTTACCAGAATCGGTCCTACGTTTCACAAACTAGACCTACTCCGCGAACTCAGTAACGTACATTTTCCCCTTCGCGTCTCGAACTTGAAACAGTATCCTTCCATTACGACCTCCGTAATCCCTCTCGACGAGATCGAGAGTTATGAGATCCTTGCCTTTGTATTAGAACCGTAGTGACCCTCGACCGAGTGGTCGAGCGGACGAAGCAACGCCGTCGCCCGTTAGTGAAGGTTCATTGGGATACCAACCGAGAGCCCGATTTCACTTAAGTGCACTAGAACCACTCGATTAGGAAGTTTCCTCCTCACGTCTCGATCATTCGTGCATACTTCCTTGCCTAAACTCTAATTTCGGGATGAAATTCCCTTCAACAGGGGGATGATGTGACAACCCGAAGTTTCCATTCTAATCAAACCATTTCAATCCAATAGAAGTATAGCAATTTTAGTGATTTCAGACTTTTCCGAACAAGTTTGTGTACATTAGGGTTTACACTTCAAAGAATATCAGGAGAGTGGATGCTCCTGGGTTTGTGAAATTTGAACATTTCAAGTTTCACAATGTTTCAGTCCATGTTCGAGAATAGAAATATTTTATGTCAAAATATTTCAGGACTATAAATAGTTTTCTGAATTAAATTAATTCATTATTCAGAATTCCAACTAGAGAAAAGCCATTTTCTCTCTGACGGATCTTTGGGTTTTTATCCCAAATTATGAGTGCTCTTTCTAGTATTGATTTGAATGCTTATTAGATGCTTATAACATGATTTAGTTGGCTAAATCATTAGATCTAGGAGTTTACACTCCAAGGTGTTCTTGGGCGGTAAACTCCCGAAACGAAGCCAAAACCGACACTAGTGTTGTGATAAGGCCTTAGATGTTTATGTAGGCATGTTAGGGACAAGAAAACAAGCCAAAATCCATCCAAGATTGGGAGTTTACGGCCCAGAACTCTCATAGGCCGTAAACTCCATTTCCTAACACTAAATGGTGATTTAAGGACTCTAGGACTTTAAGGCTTGCATCTAGGCTATTTTCCCAAGTAGTTTAAGGTCTTAAACACACCAAAAGACACAAACAAAAGTGAGTTTATGGCCGTAAACTCCATATAAATGGACATAAGGGGTGTTTTATGACACCTAAAGCCCTAGGCCTTTACAAGAAATTGTTACACACTTAATGGAAGGACCAAACCACATCAAAATCACTTAACAAAGTGAGTTTACGGCCAAGACATGGTTCTTGGGCCGTAAACTCCTAAAAGGGGCACTAAGATGTGCCCAATGCCTTCATATGCTAGGAATAAAAGTCTAGAACATATCCCACAAGTGCAAGAGGCTTGAAAGCAACAAAAACAACACCCCAAGGGAGTTTACGGCCGTAAACTCCAAGGGGAAATGGCCTTGAGGCCGTAAACTCCTATTTGGAGTACTTCTAGACCTTAAACCCTTCCAAGGACTTAGCCTCTAAGTTAGAATAATTCTAGAAAGCATTTGGGACTTCAAAACACACCAAACACACATGTTTGGGAGTTTACGGCCGTAAACTCAAGAGTTTACAACCGTAAACTCCATGTGTGATGGTTTATAGAGAGTAAACTCTCATATAGGGTCCTTTGGAAACCCTAAACACAAATACCCTGTCCCACAATAGCTTAGATGAAATCCTTACGGCTTAAAACACTTATATAAAGTGTTAACTATGTCTAGGATGTCTTAAACATTATGAATTAGTCATTTGAATCTAATTGAGTGCATATATGTGTGATTATATGTTCATTAGGATCATAGTGTGTGTACAAGTCCTCGCTTGACACCTAGCCATCCTATACCGCTCCGTTCATCCTAATCACCAACTACAGGTGAGTTCATACCCCTTAATCAATGTTTTAAATGATTTTAAATGTTTTAAAGGGGGGGGGGAATACAAGTAGAAGACAGTATGTTATTAAATAAATCTTATGTATTTTATAACTGTGTTTTCACTCGGTAGATTTCACATATTTCAAAAGGTGTCACATGAAATGGTTTTCTATCTTAAAATACTTTGATAACAAAAGTATTAGTTTTGAAATGTTTAATGACATCAAGTCACTCTTAATTATTGTTCAAAACTCCTAGATATCTTGCAAAACCATTATTTTACCTTCTTGAATCAAACTATACTTATGCGCATATGTTCATATTTATGTTAAGAGATTATAGTTTTCATCCTTCGTTCAGTTGCCCACACCCTGGCATATCGAGAGTGTATAAATCTACATGAACGACCACTTACTTTCCAGTTAATTATCATAGGGATAGTTAGAAGATATCAAACATTATTACTACTACAAGGAATCACACGAGAGTCAGTTCATTCATGAGTCTATACTAATACCTTACATGATACATGAGTACACGTATTTAGGATTACATGATACATGAATATGTTTATATATACTTACATGATGCATGATCACACTTACATGAACACACTTACATGAATACCATACAGGAAGACTGTTACTTAGGTGCATTATCTTGTATTTACTTACCTAGATACTTGTACTTAGAATTACGAGGATGATTTATTAGTATTTACTGTGTAAATTATCTTTCCTGTCCCAGTTCAAAGGGATGACTCGGCGGGACTTACCATTCCGAATCCCACTGATTAGCACCAGTGGTCGATGAATATCTACGGATGTTTAAGGTTGTCACTTACTTAGTAGTCAGTGACGGGACTAACCATCCCACTGTCCACTGTTGCAACAGTGGATGAGATGTGAATCTTCGGAGGATCATTAGGTTGACGATCTGCATTAAAAGATCGATACAAGGACTAACCCTCCCTCCACCCTGCTGCCACTACAGAGGATGAGGGGACACTCTTCGGGTGTTCCATAGGGTCTATCTTTTGTTTCGGCGATGTCGTGTTTGTCCTGGTAACCCAAGACAATAACACTTACCTGATTATATTTTTCCTATTTACTTTATTTTGTGATATATTCACATAAATGATGAGTTAGACTAAGTACTCTAGTACTAGTCAATAGAAAGGAAAAGTTATCATATTACTTACAGAACATTCGAGTCTTGGTAAAAGACTACTTAGTCATAACAGAACATTCGATTCTTGGTAGAAGACTACTTAGCCATAACAGAACATTCGAGTCTTGGTAGAAGACTACTTAGTCATAACAGAACATTCGAGTCTTGGTAGAAGACTACTTAGCCATAATAGAACATTCGAGTCTTGGTAGAAGACTACTTAGCCATAACAGAACATTCGGGTCTTGGTAGAAGACTATTATACCATCTTCCTATTTTACTTTATTTTGTGATACATTCACATAAACGATGAGTTAGACTAAGTATTCTTAGTACTAGTCGATAGAAAGGAAAACTATCATTTTACTTACAGAACATTAGGGTCTTGGTAGAAGACTATCATATCATTTTCCTATTTTACTTTATTTTGTGATATATTCACATAAACGATGAGTTAGACTAAGTACTCGTAGTACTAGTCAATAGAAGGGAAAACCTATCATTTTACTTGGTCATAACAAAATATCGGGTCTTGGTAGAAGATCGCAATTTAAACTTATATCAACTGTTCTATTTGAGGATTTATACGACATTCTTGACAACATTCCAAAACAGGACAATATCACATAAATACTTATGAATTCACCAGCTTTAAAGCTGATACTTGCTTTCAAAATAACTTGTATTCTCAGGTCATCAGTTAGACAGGTGCGGTGGTCAGGTTTTTGAGAAGATGGCGCACAGACAAGACTCGCCTTATTTTGATTATTCATATTACTGTTGTACATTATGAAATAACACATATGTATTAAAACTCTACTGATAATGCAATGGATGATGTTGTTGCTTGTTTATTATATTACACTGTTGTGATACTGTACATGACATCCTCCACCCCTGAACGTTTCCGCCGTTCGTGGTTTTGGGGTGTGACATGATTTGTGACATAGCTGCTGCCACAGCTGCTGTTACTGCAGCCTGGAACATTGCTGGATCAAATTGTGGTGGCAGCGGCGGAGGAGGTACTCCCTTACCTCCGCTCGAGCAGCGGTAAGGTCCTCGATGAGTTGGTCCACTGGATAGAAGTCCCTCTCCAAATCCCGGGTGCGTGCATCGGTGGCTGTCGTAATAGCGCTATGATTTCGAACTAGGTCTGCCACTTCCCTATTCTGGTTCCCCAAGTCCGTGATGTGTTGGACCATAATGGGGAGAGCTCTGTCAGCCGGTCCCCCATGGCTGAGGTCATAGTAACCTCGTTGGTCGCCATAGGGTGACCTCTGGCGTTGTTACCGGCTCCACCTCTCGATCATGGTTGCCCAACGGGGCTCAGGCCCATTATGCCCCCAGCGGTTTGCAGGTACCTTCGAGATGTAAGGAGGGTTGAAGACTTCCTCCTCTAGCTCTTCTTCACCTTCGTCCTCATCCATGTCCATCTCGTCGTCTTCCTCTTCTTCTTCTTCTTCGGGTTCTTCTTCAGGATCCTCTTTGGGATCCTCTTCAATCAGCTTTTCGGGCTCTTCCTCAATCCAACTTGCATTTCCCTGATTGGGAAAGTATGGGTCTCCTGGTAAATGGAATCCTGCCATGTCGTCTGCGCGAGAATAGGGGTGTAAGAAGCAGAGAGCGGTTAACAATAATAATATTGCGATATAGCAACATACAAATACTCCTATAGTATTTTAAATGTTTAAATTTGGTTCTTAGGGCATTCTTTGTAGGGTGAAGTTAGGTTATTAGATTTGTTGCCCCCTACGACTATCCCCCAATATGAGTAAGTCACTTCTTGGACAAATATAGTTGATCAAGCTATATCCTTCCCAGAACTGATTACTCATACCAAGGCATACTCGTAGCGTTCAACTCCTCTTCTTTTAGTTTATGTTCTTCTAGTTATGACACTACGCGAGTATGTAATGCATGTAGGTTTACTTTTAAACAAGAAACTATTCGTTTTCTAAAAGTATAACCCGTTAGAATGTTTTAAAATCAGAGATTCTTAGTCCCAATTGTGTTTACAGTTTGTATATCCTATGTTGTTTGATATACTTAATTCACTATAAACCGTGCTCTGATACCAATCTGTCACACCCCCAAACCAAGGATGGCGGAAACGTCCGGGGGTGGAGGACTTCATGTATAGTATCATAACAACAAATGCAATAGTGATTTAAGCAAACACAAACAACATATATATAATTGAAAAAGTTACATCATCGTATGAATTACATGTTTCACAAATCAATTACAATATGTTGACAAAATAAGAAATGTTTGACGCCTTAACGTCCCATCCTCAAAATGCTCTTGATTTCCTATTTAGTGATTTCCTGAGAATACAAGTTGTTTTGAAAAATGTCAACACAAAGGTTGGTGAGTTCATAAGCTTTTGACAGTATGAGTTTGAAAATCGATATTTGTAAGGAGATGTATGTTACCAAGAAAAATCCAATATTTTCCTTATAAAAGTTATGTAGTCCTAAATACCAGGACTGTAATGAACAAGTATTTGTCATACTTAAAGATATAATTGTGGTTTTAAATTGGCGTAAAAACCCTTTTTGATTTGAGAAAAATCCCTGTAAACTTTATGTTGTTAAATCCCTATGTG
The DNA here is from genome assembly GCF_002870075.4 of Lactuca sativa. Taxonomy (NCBI): domain Eukaryota; kingdom Viridiplantae; phylum Streptophyta; class Magnoliopsida; order Asterales; family Asteraceae; genus Lactuca; species Lactuca sativa. The sequence continues at coordinate 99,971,454 of NC_056625.2, read as the reverse complement.
AGCCGCTATAATCATACTAATGACTGAATAAACCTGCCACGACGTTTCTCAGGTGTTGCGAAGCTGAAATGACACTTGTCACCATAGACCTGCCGGTATAGCTGTTGCATGCAGCTTAGGTGTGGGGTGTCTAACCCAATATAGATCTATACACAACTATGACGTTCCCCCTCCAGGAGACTCTGATTATAACTACCAGGAATTTGGATTCTGCACTCGGACAAACGGAAGAGATTGTCTCACAATTTAGGTTAACAAGTTTACGTGTGGTGTGCATAAGTGTAAAACCTTTTCCTGTAGGAATAAAACCTTCTGAAATGTGTTTGTTGTGTTAATGGAACCATAAACCATACCCATTGAAGTTTATCCCAAAACGTTTGTAATGCATAAGAACTCTTTTATGAAAACGCATTTTGTGTTATGAATCCATAAACTATGCTTATTATGGCTTAATATACGTGTTCTAAATGGATGAATAATCTTATCATGAATGACTATGTTTCAGTTTATGATGATAAACTAACAAGGAAACACATTCAATATTTAGAACTTATTGTTATACACTTTGCTCAACATAATACAAAGTGTTATGAAATTTATATGCTGTTAACTAACTTTAACCTTTCTGCGCTGTTTTTAGAAAAGTCATAGAAAAATCATACGAAGTCAAAAACCAAATCCATAAATTCTGAGAGTTCCCAAAATTTTTCTAGTTTACTCATAAATTTTATCATGATTTTTAATGACCTCCAACTTGGGTGAAATAGTCCATAATCACAAACTGGTCCGGATTGGTGTTTGAAATGATAGGCAGTTTTGTAAAAATCACCATAAATTGTAGAAAAATCGAATGGAGATGTGCAAGTATTCATTTTAAAGCTAAGAACTGGAACTACTTACACCTAAAACATTTTTGTAAACAAAAATGTTTAAGTTGTCCAAAACAGTCCGTGAATGGAGTCCAACTTTTCTGATGAAGGCTGTAAGAAAAGTTTAGTTTTGTTCTTGGTGTTTTACTTGTATTCCCCCCCTAAAAACTTGAGAAAACGTGAAAATGTAGGGGTATGAACTCACCTTAAGTGATTTCAGTAGATGATTGTTGAAGAATGGAAGTGTTTAACTCAAGAACACTTGGAGATGCCTTGAAGATTTTCGAGAATCTAACATCATAGTTATGGAGTTTGTGTAAGCAATCAATGATTTGAGTAGAATGAAGGGAAATAATCACAAGGAGGATGAATTATACTTACCAAGAGTGGAAGAACACTTGATGATCAGCCTTGGGATCTCGAATTAGATAGAAAAGTTTGAGGGAAAAGTTGGAGTTGGATCTTTGGTGAAATGAGAGTAATTGAAAGAAAATGAGGAGAGAGGTTGAGTGACCAGCCCTAAAACGTGGGGATGGCTTGTGAGAGGGGTAAAAAGTACAAGGAAGTCACAAGGTATGGTGGGGAGGAGTGTGGGTTAGTCATGGAGTGGGTATGGGGTTGCTTGTGTCATAAAATAAAGGAAAGTCAACACTCTACCTTTGTGTCACACCCCAAAACCGAGAACGGCGGAAACGTTCTGGGGCGGAGGACGTCATGTAATGTATCACAACAATGCTAAGTAGTAAACAAGAAACAACATCATCCATTGCATTAATAGTATAATTGTAATTACATTTGAGTTCTTTCATAGTATAATTCTACAAAAATGAATATTCAGAAATAAAAGACGAGTCTTGATTGCTCCGTCTTCACAGAACCTGGTAGTCGTACCTGTCTATTCGTATCCTGAGAATACAAGTTATTTTGAAAGCGAGTATCAGCAATAATGCTGGTGAGTTCATAAGTATTTATGTGACTTTGATTTGTAAAGCTGTAAAGAAAGACATGTAATTGTTTGAAAGAGAGTTTGTACCAACGAATATGTTTGTAAGTAATAGTAAACGTTTGAAACTCCTAGAAAATCCCATATTTTCTACTAGTATAAAGTGTAGCCTTCCACCAAGACTCGACTGTTTTGAATGTTTGTTTCAGAAATCCAATATTTGTTTATAAGTGGGTGGTAGTTTTTAAAGACCCAAAATGAACTATCATGATGTTTTCATGTCATAAAATAGTAGATTTGTGTATAGTTATAATTGCTAAGGTATATGAAAACTCCGTAAATCAACGTGTTTTTAATACTCCATGTGAGTTTTATAACCATGCTATTGACACTGACGGCCTGTAACAACGTTCTTCAGGCGTTGGAATGTTATGACATTTGTCACCCCAGACCTGCCGGTCTAACTGTAGCTAATAGTTTAGGTGCGGGATTGTCAATCGTGTATAGATCTATACACAAGTATCACGCTCCCCCTACAAGGGATTATGGTATATAATACAGGACTTAATAATGCATACTCGAAAGTACGTGAAGCTGTCTCACAACCTAGTATAAAACAGATTTACGTATGAAAATGTCCATTTGTTTTTATATGAAAATACCTTCTTGATATGGTACTTGTAGTATATAAAACGTTATGAATATCTAGTATACTATCTCATGTAATTGTATTCCTTGAAATGGTATGTCTTGAAGTTGTATGCTTTGGTAATTGTATGTAATTGTACCTCTTCGCATAATATGTAATGTATTTGTATTGACTCATGAATAGACTGAATCTTGTACGATTCCTGGTACTTGGAATGGTAAATAGTATGTCTTAACTATACCCATTATAGTTACTGATAATGTTTGTGTATAATCTAAGTATGCCTTTGCTACCTAAAGGTACTGAACCAACTGGATAGAAAACTGTTATAGGCGTGCATTTGATAATTAAAATATAAAAGAAGTTTTATATAACCTTTGAGAAGTTTAATTAACAAAAAGTGATGACTTGATGTCAGTTTATAAAACGGATTGAAAATAGTTTGTTTTGACAAGAACAAATTTTAAGTATCGGAAGACCTTTGTTTGAAATATGATTCTAACGGTGTTTGAAAGGAAACATAAAGTATGTAAGACAGTTTGATAAAAAGTTTTTAACATGTAAAAATGTTTGTCGTAAACTATTATAGTTTTTCCAAAAGTTCGTTTCGTTTGTATAGTAACCCTAGTGTAATGCTCACTTGTTATGAAATGTGTAACTTTTTGTGGTGACATAAATGAACACCTGTACTCAAAGTATAAATAAACTGTTTGATTCGTATACGTATAACAACATATTTAATTTCAATATATATCAGATGATATCGTGTTATGTTTTCCATACGAAAGATTCCATATAATGGTTATGAATCACATATGATTTATTTGATAAAAATGAGTATTTAGTGAAACTTTGGGTTACACATGATAATAATCGTGTGTTTACTTGTATTCCCCCCCTTAAAAGTGTGTATTAAAACAATATTGATAACACGTTTAAAAATGTAGATTATAGGGGTATGAACTCACCGATGAAGGCGCGTGTTTTGAAGAAAACGAGATTTTCCCGGGCGGCACCTCGACCGGAAAGTGACGAGATTTTTGGGAATCTCGGGGCTTCGGACTTTCGTCGGGGCTTGGATATGAAACCGGGAAGTCAGGATGTTGTCGGCACGAAAAACGAGGCGAAAATGAGAGAGAATTGAAGCATTTGTGTGAAAACAGCCGACACCCTCGCAATCTATTTATAGGGGCTGGAGGTCCTCGGTACGCAGGGCGTACTTCAGACTTACGCTGGGCGTTCTTCGTACGCGGGGCGTACTCCGAAGGTACGCGGGGCGTTCGTTTGCGTCACTGCTTACCGCATCCTCGGGCGAAGGGTCTGTCGACGTGGTTGATCCAGAGCCTTGTATCCGAGTACGCGGGGCGTACGAGGGTACGCAGGGCGTACTCCTTCGGATAAGACTTTGAAGTGCGTGCCAAGAACTTCAAAAACCCGTAACTTTTGCATACGAGCTCCATTTTTGACGTTCTTTATATCCACGCGAAGGTGAGAAAATACTCTACAACTTTCATTTAGACTCCGTCGACAAATTTTGACTTTATTTTTAATTATATTTAAATTAATAGGTCGGGACACGATATCCATGTTAAAAATCCATAATTTCTTCATCCGACGTCCGATTTCGTCAGACTTTTTATCGTTATACTCCTATTGTCGGGCTCTCCAACTTTTGTTTAGGTTGTGTCGGCTAAGGATCGCTCGATCTCTATTTCGAGTTTTTAGCTGTCTACTGCTAGGTTAGAAACTTCAAAAAAAATCATAACTTCCTCATACGAAGTCAGATTTGGGCGTTCTTTTTATGCATGATCACGGTTTAACGTAATTTATGACTTTCGTTTAGATACCTAAGGCTAAAAATTATTGTATCGAAATTCCGCATTTTTCGCTTAATCGGTGTTGCCTGGTTTTGCCGAGAATCTTCGGTTGGTCATAACTTCTCCGTTATAACTCGGATTTTAGTGTTCTTTATATGTACAAAAACCTTGATTCGATTCCTACCACTTTATTTAACCCAAATACGATTTTAGGAAAGTTAAATTTTGGCTTAAGTTTGACTGGTGTTTCGTTATATTGACTCAAAATGTTGGGTTGTCACAAATTGGGTACGAGGTTTCCTTTTAGTACCGCATACCACCCACAGACGGACGGGCAGAGTGAGCGGACGATTCAGACGCTCGAGGTCATGCTCCGAGCATGTGTGTTGGATTTCGGTGGGTGTTGGGACACGTATTTGCCCTTGGTAGAGTTTTCCGACAACAACAACCATCATTCGAGCATTGGTATGCCACCCTTTGAGCTGTTGTATGGGAGGAGGTGTCGGACCCCCATTTGCTGAGGAGAGGTGGGGCAGCGTGTGATGGGTAGTACAGAGATCGTGCTTCAGGCGACAAAGCAGATACACCAGGTCAGATAGAGGCTGTTGAACACTCAGAGTCGCCAGAAGAGTTACGCGGACAGGCGCCGGACCGAGCTCGAATTTCAGGTCGGCGACTTCGTGCTCCTGAAGGTCTCTCCTTGGAAAGGAGTGATCCGATTCAGGAAGAGGGGCAAGCTGGGGCCCCGATATATTGGTCCTTTCAGGGTGAGCGCGAGAGTAGGAAGGGTAGCCTACCAGTTGGAGCTACCTGCAGAGTTGGGTCAGATTCATGACACCTTCCACGTGTCGCAACTGAGAAAGTGTATAGCCGATAAGTCGGCAATGGTGCCATTAGAGGATATTCAGGTGGATGCGAGCATGAACTATGTTGAGAGACCGGTGGCGATTAGGGATCGGAAGATCAAAGTTCTGAGGAACAAGGAATTGCCTCTAGTGCCGGTCTAGTGGCAGCATCGGAAAGGGTCAGAGTTGACATGGGAGCCGGAGCGAGAGATGCGGGAGCAGCATCCAGAGTTGTTTGCAGAGTAAGACTTTGAGGACGAAGTCTTATTCTAGTAGGGGAGACTTGTAACATCTGGATTCCTAGGTATATTATTTTATTCTTTTCTTTTTGGAGGTTGTGGAGGGACTCGACGAGTTGGTCCTCAGACTCGCCGAGTAGGGTCGCGGATTCTTATCCGGATTCATGACTGGACTCGGCGAGTCCATGCTATTTAATGAAACCCTAATTTCCCGGGTTTGGGACCTATTTAAACTCCCTTAGGGCCGTCATTTGTGGCTACCAAACCCCAGAGAGAAACCCTAAAAGAGCTAGAGCGTTTGTGAGAGGATAGGAGCCATTTCTTGATCTTTGTGGTTGATTCTTGCAAGAAGGAGGTGATTCCAGCTTACAGGAGACCAAGGAGGTTGTGCATCTGTGGATTTCGAGCAAGAGACTTCATCTTTGAGGTATTATATCGCCTCCTTATCTGTTTTGTTGAAGGAATCAGTAGATGTAGAGTTTTATGACCTTTATTGGAAGAAAATTGTGAGGATATGGCCCCTATTCGCTTTGAGACTTCAGATATGGACCCATAGTGGTCTAAAGAGCTTATCTCAGCTAGCTTTGTGTTGAGCTATCGAGGTGTTGAGCTAAGGATGTTACTTTTGGGGTTAAATCACCAAGTGAAGCCTCCTAGACGTCCCATGAGTGTCAAGATTCGAGCATTACGTGTTTATCAGGATTGGGAAGGTCAGATCTATGGATCCAAGGAACAGATCTAACCTCAGGAGGTCATTTGAGTTTGTGCATGGCATGAACTTGCTGAGTCCAAGGGCAGACTCAGCGAGTAGGGTTAGGGTTTCCCGTAAATCACTTAGTGGGTGGACTTGCCGAGTTGGGGGAATAACTCAGTGAGTCAGAGGGGGATTAGAGGACTGGAGTTCAAGGAGGAACTCGACGAGTTGATCGTGAGACTTGGCGAGTTGAGTCGGGGTGGCCCCGCGATTCATGCCAGGTGTGACTTGTCGAGCAAGGGGAGTAACTCGACGTGCCAAGCAAGACTAGAGAGTTAGTGGACACATGTAGAGTCACCGAGTCGCCCAAGTTCACTCGAAGAGTCGGGTCAAAGTTTAACCGTTGACTTTTGTTAACTTTTAGGTTTTGGTCAACAATGTGGCCTTTGAGCCAAAAGAGGGGTAAAATGGTATTTTGCCCTTCTGAGGGTGCCAAGAGAGGGTTGAGTCTAGTCCCGAGAGTTATATTTATGAGAGTATTTACTTTATGTGATTAGGCGGAGGCTAGATCGTATTTCTACCGAGTCAGAGATTTACCGAGACGTCTGAGGTGAGTCTTCTCATTATACTTTACCTAGTGTGGTACAGAGATGTGTGACAGAGTATTTTAGAGTTATGTACCAGTGTATTTGCATGTTATTTATGTGTTGTGATCTATTGTGATATGTGATATCCATGATTCAGAGTATATAGAGTAGGACCAATGGGTCCATAGAGTTAAAGGCCAGAGGGCTCATAGAGAGTTGGGACTTGAAGGTCCCACTGAGACACATTGACTAGAGGGTCAAAAGAGTTATAGCCTCGAGTGGCTAATAAGTGTTAGAGTGGTATTTTGGGGAACTCATTAAGCAATTATGCTTACAGTGTTATGTGTTGTGTTTCAGGTATCAGCGATGATCGCGGGAAGGCGTCGGCATGATTCGTATACACGCACACTGGAGTTCATATGTTTTGATCTTGGGGTTTTGTATTAAGATAATGAAATACAATGTTTTAAAAAGTGATTGTGAATGAAATTATATGGTTTTAAAATGTGAAAAATTGTTTTACTTTTTACGGTGTTACAGAAGTATAATTCTCATATTTTGTTACTGTTCACGTTATTAAATTGAGCCCAAATTTATTTTAGCTGATTCAATAAATATCTTCATTCGATACATTTTTATGCCCAAAAGTAAATCAATCTGTTACTGTTCATCAATTTTGGAGCCCATGAATTTTTTTTAATCTGATATCTTTTAATTGAGCCCAAGTATTCATCCAAATCAGTTTGATATGCGTATATGTTTGCATCGTTCATTTAATTGATCGGTTGTGCATCTATCTGTTCACCATAAGCGTTTTCAAAGATCTTGTGTATCGATTTCATCTTGTTGTTCTAGTAAATCGGTGATGGTAAACTTGTGAATCGATTTTAGTTGATGTATTCAATCTCAAAATCGTTAATGATCAAGTGAATCGGATTTGTTGAAATGGTTGATCAAGATAACTTGATGGTGAGGAAGAACAGCAAAATATCCACATCTTGATCAGAAAATTGATATTAAAAACATCTATTTTTTGTGTATTAATCCATAATCTCGAAAAGTCAAACGTGTGTAAAAGTCAAAATCGATTGTTTTGTTGTTCAAATCAAAATTGAAATCGATTAGTGAATCAATCTGGTATTTGAAGTTGATATCATGTGGTGTTGATTTGATTCAAGTCGACATGGTTAAGTGTTCATTGCGAATGATGATTTGATTGCTCGTAAGTTCTTGATGACGAACACAAATTGTGTTTACATCTTGAAGGATTTTCGAAAATTGAAGGCTGTGATTTTGATTTTTGGAGTTGGAAGTCAGATTTCGAAGATCGACATTCTCACAGAATCTATTTTTGGGCTAAAGACGAATTTAGAATCGATGTTTTTGATTGGTTTTGAGTTAGAATAAATGATCGACTGGGTTTATGGGTTTTGATCGAAGCAAATTTGAACGAAGAATTGGGTTTGGATTTTGAATATACGAATGTGTTGGAATGAAGGGATTATTGATGAATTTAGACGAAGGGTATAAGGGTGTTTGAACGAAGGATCTGTTGATTTTGATTCGAAGAATCTGTTGATTTTGATGATTTTGGAACGAAGGGTATTTTGATTTTGATTAAAGGAAATCATACGAAGGTTTGGAACTGAGATGTGAAATTTTGAGTGGGTGGTGTGAATTAGGCTACCCGGTATGGGAGCGTTTTCACGCGTCTTGGGCTGAGGTGACAGCCTCTCCCACGCGTGAACACTGCCCCCAAGTCTGGTGGGCTGTGTGTGGTGTGAGGCTGAAGACGGACGAAGACGAGGGCTTTGATTGGCTAATAAAATTCGAACGTCGCAATTGACCGTTATATGGCATTAATTAAAAAAAATCATTTTTTCAAATTGTCTATATATACATCCACTTTATTCACAATTTCCACTAAACCACACCCACATTTTTTCAAAACAAACACACACATCAAACCAAAAAATCGATAATTTTCCACCTCCAATTATTTCGTCTTCCGATGATAATGATTCCGATGACGATTTTATTTTGTATACGCTGTTATTCGCGGCACGAGACGTGGTACGTGATAGGGGCGAAAGTTCAAACGTCGACAAGAAGCATAGAAAATGGATCAACCGGGATAGAGAGGCGGCACATGAACTTTTGGTATGTGATTATTTTGTTGTTGATAGTTTATATGATCTATCTAAATTCGAAGAACGTTTTCGTATTAGTAGAACTTTATTTTTACGTATCGCTAGAGATTTGGCATGTAATTATAAATTTTTTCAATTACGATGGGATGCTAGAGGTAAACGCGGTTTTACCACAATACAAAAATGTATGGTTGCTTTTAGATAGTTGGGATATGGTATAACCGCAGACGCATCAGATGAGTATCTAAAAATGTCTGAGAGAACGGGTCGAGAGTGTACATATTTATTTTGTGAGTATGTCATAGAGCTTTACCGTGACATATACTTGCGAAATCTGACTAAAAGCGATGTCGAACAGTTGTATGCTGCACATCAAGCGAAACATGGTTTTCCAGGGATGCTTGGTAGCATTGATTGTACACATTGGGAGTGGGAAAATTGTCCGAACGTGTGGCGTGGCCAGTTCACGCGAGGTGATCATGGGGTGCCGACTGTTATTTTGGAGGCGGTGGTCTCAAATGACCTATGGTTTTGGCATGCATTCTTTGGTATGGCCGGGTCAAACATTGACTTGAATGTGCTCCAAGCGTCTCCGATATTTAATGATATTTTACAGGGAAAAGCACCAGAAATGTCATATGTTGTCAATGCAAATGAATACAAATATGGATATTACCTAGGTGATGAGATATATCCAGAATATGCTACGTTTGTCAAGTCATACACATTTCCGGCCGACGATAAACGGAAAATGTTCAAGTTAGCACAATAATCTGCAAGGAAGGATGTAGAACGGGCGTTTGGAGTCCTCAAACAAAGGTGGCACATAATTAAACATCCGACACGAACATGGGACAGAGAAAAATTGAGGGCCGTGTTGACTGCTTGTGTTATTTTATATAACATGATAATAGAAGAAGAGGGTAGGGCTATTTGCTCATATACCACAAACGATATACTTAACTCACCCGCAATAATACAAGTTGGGAGTCCAGCATACTTCTCAAAGGTTTTAGAAATACAAAACCGTGAAACACATCACAATCTACGGCATGATTTGACTGAATACATTTGGGAACAACAATTTCAAGGGCAAAATGACGATGAAGACGACGATGATGACGATGGTATCGATGGTGACGATGAGGAGGATGACGATGGTGGAGACGAGGCGGATGATACTGGTGACGACAACGACGACGATTAGAATTTTCCTATGTTTTTAATGTTTTTTAATTTTTATTTTATTTAGACAATGTAATGTTATTTTTCTACGTTTTTTTTATGTTTTTTAATTTTTATTTTATTTAGACAATGTAATGTTTAATTTTACTAATTTATGTTTTAAATTTCTATGTTTTAATTAATGAAATGTGCTCTTATTTTTTTATGTTTTAAAAAATTAATGTATGTTATAAATTATGTTTTTTAATTAATATAATGGTCAAAAAATTTTAAAAATTAAAAAAAAAAAAAAAGAATACGTGGAGTGGTAACCATTTCCAATCTTTAGTGGGTTGGTGGTGGGTTGGGTGTGAAGCTGACATGACGCATATGTGGCAGCACTTTTCCGGTGGGGTGGGTGTGACCACTCCCCATAGCCTTAATGAAGGGTGAAGAATGGTTACCGTTCCTTACTGTTCATATATAAGTCTTCATATGCTTAGTATGAATGGAAAGCTTCCTATCTTTAACCTCAAAAAGCTTCGTATGTTTTGGTCAAATGACACATTTTCGAAAACAGCCCTTGATCCTTCGATTTTTTTCTCTTCGAAAATTAACACAAGTTTCGAATATTTTACACTTTTCAACCAAATTTGAAATTTTTTTGGAGCTTCGAATAATTTGGGATACTTCATATGAATTGTGAACAAAAGAGCAGATTTTCGACGATGGTCCCTGAGACTTAGAATTTTTGGCTTTTTGCACCCAAATTTGAAAAAGGACTGTTTTTGCTGAAAATTGAAGATTGTTCATTTCAGACCCCTGCAGTTTGTGCAAGTTGACGTTTTTTACCCAGATTTGGAAAAGGGGGAGTGTTTTTCATATATGGTTGTTTTAGGCGCAACAGGTCACTGCAAAATTTTGAAATTGACAATTTCTATCCATTTTTGTGAAATTTTGTCAAAGGCAATCCGTGAACGAAATTAAAAATTGATTATTTTTTGGATTTTCCGGGTTGAAGCACAAAGTTTATGCCACATTTAAGGGGGAGTTTTGACACGACAAATTTCAAATAGAGCACGTTCTTTTTCCTTGGAGTTTTATAATCAAATTTCGATTATAAAAAGGGGGAGAAGTTTTATATGCAAATTCGAACTTGAATTTTTCATATTACGCGGATTTGAAGACCGAAGTGATCATGAAGTTTTGAAGCCACGAGATGATGCTACTGGAAGTTCGGAAGTGATGTATTCGAAATGGGTTTGGTTTATTGAAGATTTTTGGGGTGTGTTTTTATACGCAACTTTTGGGTGATTATTTGGAGTTTGGAATACTCTTGATCATTCGTTGCTGCTCGGATTGTATGGTCTCACATCCTAGAGCCCAAATTGAAGAATCATGGAAGAATTGAATATTGAAGTTCGTTTTGACATGTGTCACCTTTGAGGCTCGAACCGTGTAGTGCTTGGTTTTGGAAGATTTGAAGTGGGTCATTCATTCCTAGCTTTGAGGGGGAGAATGTTGGGGTGCAAAGTTATTCATGATTGACTTTGTAAATGTTTGACTTTTGTAAAACCCACTTGCATGTGGTGCATTAGCCTTTTGACTAATGAGTATTTTAGAGTGAGAGAGAGACATGTAACCACCTCTATATAAGGTGGGTTTGTCCACTTGTAGAGGTGTGCTTGAGAGATGTAGTCATAGGGATTAGTGAGTGAGATATTTATGAAGCATCTTCAATTGTAAGAAAATCCTTGGATAAACCTTCGGTAATATCCATCTAATCCTATAAAGCTTTGGATCTCCGTGGGACTTTTCGGTCGTTCCCACATCATTACGGCTTTAATCTTTGTTAGGTCAACCATGATCCCTTCTTAGTTAACCACATGACCCAAGAATTGGACTTCTCGAATCCACAAATCATACTTGGAGAACTTTGCATACAACTTCTCCTTCTTCAAAACTTCTAGCACTTCTCGTAGATGCTTTCCATGCTACTGGTTGCTTTTAGAGTAAATCAGAATATCATCTATGAACACTATCATGAATTTATCGAGGAACGGTTCGTCAAATCCATGAATGCTACTAGAGCATTTGTTAGTCCAAACAACATTACCAATAACTCGTAGTGCCCATATCTTGTTTTGAATGCGGTTTTCTCAATATCTTGCTCTCTCACCTTCAGCTGATGATATCCTGACCTAAGATCGATCTTGGAGAAATAACTCGAACCTTGCAGGTGATTGAAAAGGTCATCAATCCTCGACAATTGGTACTTGTTCTTTACCATTGCCTTGTTCATCTCTCTGTAATCTATGCACATTCGCATGCTCCCATCTTTCTTCTTCATGAATAACACCGGAGCTCCCCAGGGTGATGAACTCGGTCTAATGAAACCGTTGTCCAATAACTCCTGAAGTTGCATCATAAGCTTCTTCATCTTTGTCGGTGCTAATCAATATGGTGCTTTTGCTATTGGTGTTGTTCCTGGTAACAATTCTATTCGGAACTCCACTTGTCTATCAGGTGGTAATCCAGGAAGATCTTTGGGAAAGACTTCCATATAATCCCACAAAACTGGTATTTGTTGCATCCCCTTCTTCTCTTTCTTAGCATCGATCACAAATGCCAAGTATGATGAGCAACCTTTGGACAAACATTTTATGGCTTTCATTAGGGAAATGATTCCAGAATTCACTCTACGTTTGTCCCCGTAGACCACAAATGACTCTTTCCCAGGCAGGTTCAATCTTACTATCTTCTTCTTGCACACTATCTCGGCATCATTGGCACTAAGCCAATCCATTCCCAGTACGATATCGAAACCATTTAGCTCAATAGGTAGCAGCTCCTCATGGAATTCATTTCCGTTTAAGTCGATGACGATATTCCTATTACAATTGCTAACCGGTATGAATTTGCCACTGGCAACTTCTACAACTAGGGCATCATCAAGTTTTTCTATAGGCAATGCTAGTCTTCCAGCAAATTTATGTGATATAAATGAGTAATTTGCTCCAGAATCAAACAATATACTGCAAGGCAATCCATTTACAAGAAAGGTACCTGAAGCGACGCCCGCTGCTTCCTTCGTGGCTTCCAGGGTCATCTTGAAAGCTCTGGATTTTGGCTTCGGTGGGACATTGGGTGTAACAGCCCGGAATCCAGGTTAGCTTTATAACCCTTCTATTTTGAAGAATTGGCTAGTTAGTCCCTTAAAGTGAAAGATGTAATGGGTGAGTACGTTGGGCGCACTGGGGGTACGTCGCGCGTACTCGCACGCTAAATTTGTAGGTCATCCGGGTATGCTGGGCGTACCCAAGGTTACGCCGGGTGTAACCGACCCTGATGCAAAACCCTAACTTGTGGCCTTTCACTATAAAAGGAACATGTAGTCCTTTGCCCTAGCCATTATACACCCTTGAGAGAGCCCTTGAAGAGCTGAGATTCGTGCTTTAGCTTGTGTGTGAGTTTTTGAGCTTGAAGTTGTCTTTTCAAGATGAAGAAGGAGAAGAAGGAGCCATTGTTGGAGCCAGAAGTTGAAGAAAAAGTGTAGATCCGAGTTCTACAGTGGTTGGAGATCCTTCCTAAGGTAAAAAGCTCAAAGCTTTCCTTGTTCTTCATGCGTTTTGCTTTTTGGACCATTTTTAAAGGTTTTTGGTTCAACTTTGGAGACTTTTTGTTCAAAGAGTCTCCATAAGCTTAGATCTGACCTTTTCTAGTGTAAAATATGTTCGGAGTCATAAAAATCGAGTCTTGGACGTGGAATTGTGGCATGCATGAGTTATAGTCTCATTATGGAAAGAGGAAAGATGTTTTGAGCACAAAGTGACATCTACAGCCATGCAAAGGCTTAAAGGCTTCAACTTTATGGATTAAGTCATGTTAGAAGGGTCAGATCTGAAATTTGGATGAAAGTCTTAACCGTTTAAGACCTACATGAGTTGGATGAGGAAGCTGGGCATTACGTTGGGCGTAATCCCAGTACGCGCGGGGTTAGGGGCCGCGTACCCCGATTCTGTGAAGGCTCCGGGTACACCCAACGTACACGTTTGGTACGTGCGGCGTAAAGGGCTGCATACCCCGATTCTGTGAAGGCTCCGGGTACTGGACCGGAGGGTCCAACGATACAGACCGGGCCGGAGGGCCCAACGAGCTATGACCAGACCAGAGGGTCCAACGAGCTACGGGACTGGAGGGTCCCGCTGAGACACATCAGCCGAAGGATCATAATATAGCCTCGAGTGGCGTATGTGTTTTATGTGGTATTTTGGGGAACTCACTAAGCATTTATGCTTACAGGTTTTTGTGTTATGTGTTTCGGGTACTAGCGAGGACCGTGGAAAGGCGCCGGCGTGTCCCGTACACACTAGAGAGAGGATTTGATTTTGTGATCTTGGGATATGTTATGTTTCGATAACTACTGTTGGATATTTTTGAGAATATTTTATGTGAACTTGGTTGACGAAAAACGAAAAATTTGTTTTGAAAACTTCGTTGTTACAAGTTTGTATCAGAGCCTTGGTTTAAGGGACTCGGATGCACCTTTGGGCGTATCTGAACTCAAACTGAGGATTTGAGAAATTTTCAACGATAAAAACTAATTTTTCTAAAAAAGCAAGGGTTTTTTAGTCAACCAAGACAGAGCAGTGTGTACGGTCAGCCAGCACCCGAACGGTGAATCCCCAAATTGCCCTTACATTCTGTGTCATGAGATATGCTATGTTATATTATGCATGCTAGAGTAGGCTAGGTATTCATATTAGTACTAGAGTGGCCTGATTTGTGATGCCTTAGCCTAGGAGATTTCTGTTGCTGAGTTGCCTTGTGAGCGAGTGGGTAGCAGTTAGGAGCTCATGAGAGGTCTATCGGAGGGTAGCCAATGCATAGCGAGAGTAGAGTACTTGTGATCCGGGATCCAAGGAGGAGGAGTTGGGGTGAATGCGGATGCGGTGTGGTCTATATTATAGGTCCCGTACTATTGAAGACACCGGATCAGTGGGCAGTCAAAGTAAGAATCCCTTGGACATCGGAGGGAGAGTAGGGTTGCGTCATCGAGTATGAGTATGCTCGATAGAGTCTCCGATATTTATATGCTGTATTTTAGAGACATCATGGTTGGGACTCGACACACACCTGAGAGCAGTGGTGTCAGCGATGAGGAGATCTGCCGTTTGATTCATGAGGAGGTGGCTGCTGCCATCCGGGCTGAGATTCCAGAGATGTTTTGGGGACATCAAGACCACATTGATTGACACCTTTGATGAGCGGTATGCCACAGTGACTGAGGCTGCGGCAGCTGCAGCTACGGCTGTTGTTGTTGCTGCCAGACCTCGGGGAGGTGACTCGTTGTTTCGAAAGTTCAGCAACACGAAGCCACCAAAGTTCGATGGCACGCAGGACCCAATTGCTATGACGAGATGGATCTCTGACATCGAGGGATGTTTATATATGTGTTCTTGTCCAGAGCACTTGAGGGTACGGTTCACTCTGACCCAGCTCCGCTTGGGAGCGAAGGATTGGTGGAAGTTCGTGACGGCGAGCTTCACATTGGCAGAGATTTCTGAGGTGACCTGGGAGAGGTTCACTGCTATGTTCAAAGACGAGTATGTTCCCCCAGTGGAGAGGGAACGGTTGATTTAGGAGTTCTTGACCCTCAAGCAGGGTACTGATTCTGTTGCAGTGATTACCATGAAGTTTCATGAGAGGGCGATGTTTTGCCCTGAGCAAGTGTCTTCTGAGCAGGCTCGCATGAGCCAGTATCTGAGTGTTCTGAGGAGAGATATTCGGGAGTTTGTTGCGAACTTGACTTACCGGACATTTGATGAGCTCCAGGCAAATGCCCGGAAGAGGGAGATTGATTTGGAGACTCGGGCCAGGGAGGAGGCCGAGTCACAGAGGGTGGATCGGCGGTCGGCTCAGTCTCAGCCGGCAGCCAAGCGGGCTAGATCCGCTGATTCGAGATCTGGGGGCACGAAGAGCCCCACTCGTGGGAAGTGCGGCAAGAGTCATGAGGGGTCGTGCAGGGCTGGAGTATGCTACAAGTGCGGGAAGGAGGGGCATATCGTGAGGGATTGCCCCAAGGGATTTTCGGTTTGCTTTCATTGCAACCAGACCGGCCATCGGAAGGCCGAGTGCCTTCAACTACTTCAGGGATCAGCACAGGGATTTGCCCCTGCTGCTAGGGCTACCAACGTTCGGCCAGTGAAGGCCGAGGCAACGAAGGCTCATGGGAGAGCTTTCCAATTGACTGCGAAGGAGGTTTACGCGGCTCCCGATGTTGTGGCTGGTATGCATTATGTATTCATCTTTTATTTGATTTGAGTTATTGTGCTTATATGATGATATGCGTAGGTACTTTTCTTGTGAGTTCTGTGCCTGCTTTGGTATTATTTGACTCGTGTGCGAGTCGGTCGTTTGTTTTTGTAGCATTTAGTCAGCACATTATGTTGGGTTTTGAGCATTCTAACACTCCTAAGTGTACATGCAACCCTAAATACATTGGATCTATGTTTTCTCTATTATACATGCAAATATGAACATCCAAGGTATTATCCTAATTTAAGCTATAAAATAAAGAATATAACAAGATAGAATACATACCTCTTTGATGTAGAAAGTCTTCATGAAGCTTGAGTGCCAAGTGCCTCAAGTGTGACACCTCAAATGGTTCACACAACACCAAATACACTTGGAATAACTTGAGAGAATTCTACACTTCATGAAAATCAGCTAGCCCTCTCTAGATGATACTAGTCGCCGATTTTGTCAAGAATAAGATCTTTATATAGTGTTACAATTAGGGTAAACCCTAATTGTCATGAATTTCCATTTCCTTGGATCCATGGGTTCAAATACACCATGGAGCATCCATGGACCATCCTATGGGTTTTAGCCCAACTTGATTATCCATGGAGCATTAGCCCACTATACAAGTATGGATGATTTACACAATCAACCCATATATTTAATTAGTCTTCTTTTGATCACTTAATTAATCCTAGATTAATTCTTGATCAATACTAATTAAATAATCTTATTATTCTTATTATTAATATACTAGAACTTATAATATATTAATAACCATAAGTGTCTTATTTCTCTCATTATAGTCTATCCAAGTGCATGATGCCATGCAACCCAAATGGACCATGCCGGGTCGGGTCAAGTCTTACCAATTATAGTTATGGACTTAGACATTAATCCAACAGTCTCCCACTTGGATAAGTCTAAAACTAATATTGCGTATGACTTCAGGAACCGACTGGCAATCGTAGCTCTCAAAAGCTTCTGTCGAACTCTGACCTTGTAGATGAATTCTGACCTTTGTCAGTGACTTGTCCATTAGATAAAGGATCATATATTCCTCCATTCTAGATATCATATGGACTGAGACATGGATTATAATCATTCTCTCTGTCCATTTGTTGTTTCCCGATTTCCGATTTACGACGATTGACTAATTGAACAAATCAAATCAGTCCTGGCCCAGGCGAGCACTTCCATTTGTCATCATCAAATCATCGAGGGGCCCACATATATCGGTTTTATCCCGAAGGTAAAAGGAATGGGTAAACTTCGACTCATATGGCTTGTTCTACTACTTGTTGAATGATTCACAAAGACACGTTTTATAGCACCGAGTTACCAAATGCGTTTTCGTGCAATCAATGTACTATCAACTCATAGTAACAACTCATATCTCTAGGTTTGAAGAATATAAGTTATTATCCTCTCATGATCACTCGTGATAAAATCCATGAAGTGATTCCAATGAGCGCGGGTTGAATCCAATACTCAGAACTTATGAGCACTCATGAGTGTTGTAGCCCTTTGTCCAACACCTTAAACCTCTACAAGCCAACCCATGACATTCTTAATTCATATATACTTCCAACATATGACCGACTGTGGATGGTTTGAATAACTTAGTCATTCCGGAAGAATAACCTAGTTTATTCGGGAAGTCAAAACATGCAAAATGAAACACAATAATCATTAAATCCAATATGGTATCAAAACCTATGAACATAAATAAAACAACTTTTATTTATCACCATACGATTACACATTATTCATTGTATACTGTTTCAGCTATCAACTTTATTCTTGAATTTAAAACAATAGTTGTCCCATGCTCCAAGCATGTACACTATGTTTTCTAAACACTAGTCATGCCATACACCAAGTATGCATACTATGTTTGTCTATGATCTTTACTTTGTGAACTAGATCCATTGAACATAACTTCAATGATTCTCTTTTTACACTCCCAACTCCTTACTGCAAATACAAGAATTCCAAATTCATGTAATTTACTGAAATATGTTAGATTCTAAACTTATATGCATTGATCCTCTTGTAATGATTATGCACAAAGTCATAAAGACTTGACAACAATCATTACAGAGTATTCCAAAGGAGATCAGCTCCTTGGAAACATCCTTCTTGCATTAAGTTTCCTAATCTTAAACAGATTGAAAATTCTAACTTTGAAACATTTCCAGATTCCATTTTGACTATCACTTCTGAACAAGAGTTGCCTCCTTACAGACTATGTCAATATCGTCCTTCCAGAATTATCACTATACTTCCAACTGTCCTTGAGCACCCAATCTTTGGTAAACCTTAGATTGTCCTCGACAATTGTTTAATCCTTTTAGTCATATCCAGTTCTAAACCTTTTCCCTTCTTAATGCCCTAGGCATTTGGAAAATTTTAGAAAGGATGAATATAGCACATGTAATCGATCCTATATCTGAAGCATATGGGAATCGATTCATTGATGTCTCACATAAAGACTAAACCAGTCTTTTTCTATAACATTTCCATTTCAATTTGCCAAGTTCTCATAATTCAGATTATGAAAACGGATGCCGTAAGCATAATTGAATTTTAGAACGCAAATAATGGACTCATATACAAAATTTCCTTATGTTGAGCCATTCCAACATGAAATTCATATATATTTCCTTGACTAAATGATTAAAACCTCACGATCTAAGCTTATAGATTTGAGATGAAGTATAATTTCCTCTCCCTTAATTATAGCAAAACAACTTTTCCCAATTGAAACCTTTTGTTTTCTATAATTAACATTGCTAGCTTGCAATACTTATCATAATTATCATGCTCCCACTAACATGATGATTATTAGCATAACACTTATGCTCCCACTAGCTTTGACATGTACTCAGAAATCAGCTGACTTTCTTACCAAAGTTCAGATTTCTGATACTAGATTGTTTTGATAAAATTTTATCAAAATCATACACCTTCCCTTAGATAGCACACTTGTGTGTCTAAACAATTATGAAGAGGGATGCTGTAATCATAATGGTTAGACCTTTTTGCCACTTCTCACAAGTTCAGGTTAGTGTGCCAGTAAACCACACACGCTCCACTAACGACTTTGAGAATGCAAATATCACAATTGCTATCTAGCTAAAATCTACTTAGTGAAAGTGTTTCCTCACCATCATTTTCATGAATCGGAGAGAAACCTTATGACACTTAGATTTAATGGTGTATGTGTTCTTATCCATGTGAATTGTCAAAACCATAGTCACAGGACAAGGATAATGACAAATCCAAACTCATATGGACTGAACTCAATCTAATTTCTTGCTATCTAGCAGCTCAAGGGCCTGCCATTGCTTCCAAGTTGTTATGCACCCAATTGAGAACTCTAAGAACTCATATGCAAAGCCAACTTTAACTGGAATGGGCACAAAATATGTCAACACGATAGGTTATAAACCTCAAGTCGTGTGCTAGTGAAGAACTTCAGGTTTTATTCTTGATTAGTTCTTGAGACTTTCAAGACCTTTAAGACTCCTACTGTCCTCTTGACATATAAGACTCCCTTGTCAAACATCCAAGAGATAGTTCGGATTCTAATCAAGACAAACACTTCACACAATTGGCCTTAGTTGGTCTTTGTTTTATCCAAAACATCACACGTTACCAATTTCAAATGTACAAGAGTAGAAAACTTTTACTCTTACATTTGACAAGTGTTTTAAACCTTCTCTAAGACATGTCACTCAAGTTACAATCTTGGAGTATGACTCTAAGAATTGTTTTTGGAATGAAGTATGAATCATCTTTTTGATTTAACCACTTCAACAATTCATAGCTCCTCTTCTTAGCGATAAGAAGGAACTTAGAGGATGAATTGTGATAAGATCTCTAAATCATCAAGATGGTCATAAAAACTGATACTAAAGTACTCTCCCATCTTTTCAGATTTGAGAAACTTTTATCTTTCTGCCTAAGTTGATTCTTCTTATTAACTCTGCCTTACATTGGAACCTTTTCCAATGTCTCAGAGTTACACTTAAGCTTGTAAGTATAATCATATTTACTAAGCGTTAGTAAACTATGACGAATAGTCTTATCGATCTTTTGTGGTGGACTTGACTAGTGCACAAGAATGTGTACTCAATCCCTTAGTCCTTCACATTACTCACACATCCATGTGAAAATTAATTAGTCTTAATTTTCCAATACTTGAAAGTTCTCATTCATCATGCTATACAACTTGCATGATTACATGTCCCGGTCCAATTGAAACTTGGGTGATGAGAATCTTCCCTTATTTGGTAAATTTAGACATTACCACAAATGAATGAATCAATATCATATTTCCACTCATGCTATTAACGGAATCATATAACCAACAATTTTTCCTCAAATGCCATTGTAAGGATATTTTAAAATAATTAAAATAAAAAATTTCCCTTTTATTTTAAACTTTGCCAAAAACTTATCCTTACAATCCATATGAAAAATTGTGGTTATCTATTCCTAAGCAATATCTCATAACTCCTAAGAAGTAGCTCAAGAATCCAATCTTCAAACTACGCGATAGAAATCCATCTATGCGATCAGATTCAGCATATTCTTTCTTTAAGTTCCTTTACTTTTCTTTGATTCTTAAAACATCAACATGTGACCCAGTCACATCATGTAATAAGAATCTCAGAATAGAAACTTAGCAGAGTTAGATAGTGGACTTTACCTAAAGTAGAGTCAAACTTATTGACTTTAACACCCTTAGGTAAATTGGCAGATTCGCAACCAATGCCCCTTCCTTTGGCAATATAAACATATGGACCCTTTGGTAATGGTACACGAGACTATCACATACTTAGCTTTTCTCTTTACCATTTGGTCAACCCAGCTGACAATGGCCGATCCCTTTCCATTGGGAAGAGAGAGCTTTTTCTGGATTTCCAGTGTCACTATTGTCAATGTCCATCAAGTTTTAAGGAAGTTGATCTTAACAAATAGATAAGATCATTAAGGGTCTTGTCATAGTCTGTTTCATAGGTGTCCCAAAGGAACTCACTATGTGACTTAGAAAGTGATTGAACCACCAACTTTCTCAAGACTTTGACACCCAACTCTCCCGGCTTGTCAATATGTGACTACATCTCCAAGATGTGACCACACCTAGACCTTTCCTTGCCAATAGGGCTTGAGTGACCTTAAACTTTTCAAGAACTTGTGGGTTAGTGTCACACCCCAAAACCAAGAACGGCGGAAACGTTCTGGGGCGGAGGACGTCATGTAAAGTATCACAACACAGTAAATGTAAATAAGCAAACAACATCATCCATTGCATTAAATATATATAATTTTAATACAAGTGTGTTCTGTATAGTTTTAGACACCAAAAATATAATGTAAATCAAAATAATAATATGATGAGTCTTGAATGCGCTCCATCTTCTCAAAAGCTGGCATCGGTACCTGTCTACTGATGACCTGAGAATACAACTTATTTTGAAAGAGTTTATCAACATTAAGCTGGTGAGTTCATAAGTATTTTAGTGTCGATGTATGTTATCAAAACGTTTGAACCTGTCGTAAGTATAAGTTGTAAAATGTATGTAAGTGTTTGTAAAAGTTTGAATCTGTCAGAAAAACCTATATTTTCTATTAAAGTAGCCTTCTACCAAGGCTTAACTGTTTTGTACGCTCGTTTGTTGTAAAAGTGTGTAATATCCCAAGTGTGACTATCATTTAACAAAATATAGTTTGTACGCTAATGTTTAAGTGAGGTTATCACTAAAAATATGTAATGGGTAAATCATTGTAGTACTGTAGTTTTGTATTATAGGAACTACTGCGGTACTAACAACCTTAAACCGGATTTTTATTAAGGCATTATGTGATAAATTGCACCATAGTATCGACTAGTAACAACGACATAATGAATGATCGTAATAAAGAAATGACGTTTGGCACTCGCAGACCTGTAGGTCCGGCTGTAGCTTGCAGCAAGGTGTAGGATTGTCAATCCAGCATAGATCTATACACAAACTCACGCTCCCCCTACAAGAGACTCTGGCCACAACTCGAGTCATGACAGTTAAGTCATGCTCCGATTTAAATCACAGTAATTTAAGTATTCTAGTATATGTAATGTAATGTTTGTCGTTCTAGTATAGTTGTATATGTTCTCCTCCTAGTATAGTTGTATATGTTCTCATAGTATAGTTGTATGTGTTCTCGTAGTATAGTTGTATATGTTCTCATAGTATAGTTGCATATGTTCTCTTAGTATAGTTGTATATGTTCTCATAGTATAGTTGTATATGTATGATCCTGTGTTACCCCGATGGTAACTTACTAATGATGTGTCTAGTACGTATGAATATGGAAGTACTTTTATGTCTATATATGTATATTTGATATATAATTAATATTGAAACGACCTTCGGATGGTCACCCGAAATCCCACCAGACCACATCCAAATCGAGAAAAAGGAAATAGGGCGGATGGCCTTCCTAAGCCCTTTAAACATTATTTATACATCTATACATATATGGGCATGCAATTTATAAGAAGTAACATCATAAATAAGTTTTTATAAGACATTTGGAACATAATATTATTTCAAGAAAAGATCGACTTGATGTCAATCTATAAAACAATTTGAAGGCATAACTTTGATAAAACAGTTTAAGTATAAGGAACATTTGTTTGAATCACAGTTGTAAATAAGTTTGAAAAGTAAAAGAGTTTGTAAAACATTTTGAAGTAAAACAGTTTGATAAACAGTTTGAACAGTGATAAAATCATTGGTTTCCTAGTTATTAATCACATGTGATTAATGCAATCACATGTGATTGAAGCAATAACTATAAGTATTTAACTTGTATCCCCCCCATAAAGTATTTAAAACATTTAAAATCATTTCAAAGGTTGATTAAATGGGTATGAACTCACTTGTGGTGAGCTGTTTGAATTGCAGTGTCGGATACCGTGCTAGGTGGCAAACAGAGACTTGTTTACACGCACGAGCCTAGTTATCATATACTAAGCATATATATAACTAATTAGCCAAATAATAACTTAATAAAATAAGTTGGGACACTTAGGAACATGAAAACACTTTGTATAAATGTTATAGGTCCTAAGGGTTGCATCTAAGTCGATACGGGACAAGGCAAAAGGGTTTAATGCACCAAATGACCTTGTATATGAGCTTACCACCCAACAAACCCCACCTTTGGAGTTTACGGCCATAAACCCATGAGTTTAAGGCCGTGAACTCCTCACTTGGTGGTTTTGGGTGTTTTAAGGTGCTATATTGATCCTAGAATAAGCCTAGCTTTGTTGGAATAATCCTTGAAGTAGTTTAAGGCCCTAGAATGATCCATAGAGGAGTTTACGGCCTAAAGACCATATCCCCTAGAGTTTACGGCCATAAACTCCTATGGGGTGTTGGTTTTAATTCTTTTAAGTCACTTGCACATGTAGGATAGCTTCTATGTTTTTGTCTAAGGCTAAAGGGGACATTAGGCACACATTTGTGCCTTTACTTGGAGTTTACGGCCCAAGTGATGTTCCTTGGCCGTAAACTCCCTTTAAGGGATGATTTTGATGTAATTTACTCCCCATTCAAGTCCTATGTATTAAAGGGTAATTGTCTTAAAGCCTTAGGGGTGTTTAGGGTACACTTTGCCCTTGAAAAAGGGGTTTACGGCCCAAGAGCATGTCCTTGGCCGTAAACTCCTAAAACTATATGATTTTGAAGTGTTTTGGTGTCCAAATTAGCTACAAGCATTAGAGGGTAAATGCCTTAAGCCTTAGGGGTGATTTAGGGCTTACTTTGGCCCTTGGAAATGGTGTTTACAGTCCAAGAAACTCTTGGGCCGTAAACTCCAAAAGCTTTATGTTCTTGGATGTTTTATAGCTTCAAAAGATCCTACAATAAGTCCTAAATAGTTTGTCTAACAAGGAATCGGGACTAGGAAGCTTTTAGGCCTCGTTTTGGAGTTTACAGCCCAAGAACGTTCTTGGGCCGTAAGCTCCCGGATCTTGCATTTTAGGGATGTAAACAATGTTATAAAGCATATAACAAATATTAAAACACATCTAGGAAAGTAGACTCACAATCTGGGATGAAAACCCGAAGATTCGTCAGAGAGAAAATCGCTTTTCTCTA
Source organism: Lactuca sativa (assembly GCF_002870075.4). Lineage (NCBI taxonomy): Eukaryota > Viridiplantae > Streptophyta > Magnoliopsida > Asterales > Asteraceae > Lactuca > Lactuca sativa. Next base: position 99,947,035 of record NC_056625.2, on the reverse strand, counting down.
GTTGGAATTGTGAATAATGAATTAATTTAATTCAGAAATTTATTTATAGTCCTGAAATATTTTGGCAGAAAATATTTTTATTCCGGAGATTGGACTATGACATTATGAAACTTGGAATGTTTAAGTTTCACAAATCCAGGAGCATCCACTCTCCTGTTATCTCCTGAAACGTAAACCCTAATGTACACAAACTTGTTCGGAAAAGTCTGAAAATCACTGAAACCGGACTGGCTTCTATTGAATAGATATTGTTCGTACAAATGGAAATTTCGGGTTGTCACATCATCCCCCCGTTAGAAGGAATTTCGTCCCGAAATTAGAATTTAAGCAAATAAGGAGTTACAAATAATTAAGCGAAAAGATGAGGGAATTTCAGTTTCATCTGATCCTCGCGTTCCCAAGTGAATTCCGGTCCTCGCTTGGCGTTCCAGCGAACCTTCACGATAGGGATACGGCTTTGCTTTGTCTTCTTGACCTCACGGTCCATGATCTCTACAGGTTCTTCCACGAAGTTGAGGCTCTCATTGATCTTGATCTCGTCGAGTGGGATTACAAGAGTCTCGTCGGACAGACACTTTTTCAAGTTAGATACGTGGAATGTAGAATGTACGTTACGAAGTGTGTCGGGTAGGTCGAGTTTGTAAGCTACGGGGCCGACTCTTGCAAGAATCTCGAATGGCCTTATGTACCTCGGATTAAGCTTCCCACGCTTGCCGAAGCGTATCAAGCCCTTCCAGGGTGAGACTTTGAGAAGGACTCGGTCTCCCACCTGAAATTCCAAAGGTTTTCTTCGCTTATCAGCGTAGCTCTTCTGACGTTCTCTAGAGGCTTTCAATCGCTCACGGATCTGAACGATTGTCTCTGTCGTTTCCCGAATGATCTCCGGACCAGTGAGAGTACTGTCGGAAGCTTGCCCCCTGGCTAATTGGGTATCACCCACCTTAGCCCAACACAGAGGGGATCTGCACTTTCGGCCGTAGAGAGCTTCAAATGGAGCAGCCTTGATGCTCGTGTGATAACTGTTATTATAGGAAAACTTGACAAGGGGTAAATGAGTATCCCATGCCTTCCCAAAGTCAATCACGCAGGCTCGCAACATATCTTCCAGTGTTTGGATGGTCCTCTCACTCTTTCCGTCGGTCTGAGGATGGTAGGCTGTGCTCATGTCCAACCTTGTTCCTAGGGAATGTTGTAGTGATTGCCAAAATGTTGAGGTGAACCTACTATCTCTATCGGATATAATGGACATAGGTACACCATGCAGCCGTACGATTTCCCTAATGTATGTTCTCGTAAGTTTCTCCATCTTGTCAGTTTCTTTGATAGGCAGGAAGTGTGCAGACTTGGTCAATCTATCGACGATGACCCATATGGTATCAAGTCCACCCGTTGTCTTGGGCAACTTGGTTATGAAATCCATAGTGATCCGCTCCCACTTCCATTCCGGGATCTCTGGTTGTTGCAATAAACCAGAGGGCTTCTGGTACTCGAGCTTAACCTTTGCGCAAGTAAGGCATTTACTTACGAAGGTAGCAATCTCTGCTTTCATATTAGGCCACCAGTATAGCTTTTTAAGATCTAGATACATCTTATCTGAACCTGGGTGGACGGAATACCGAGTTTTGTGCGCCTCGGTCATGACCAAGTCTCGGAAACCACCGTGTTTCGGCGTCCAGATCCGGTTCATGAAATATAAGGCTCCGTTACCCTTGGCTTATAAATTCTTGTCCATTCCTCTAAGGGATTCACTCGTCACATTTTCAGGTTTCATGGCTTCAAGTTGAGCCGCCTGAATTTGCTTATACAAGTGTGAATGGATGGTTATTGACAATGACTTGACTTTGCGACCAGAATATTCCTTCCGACTTAGGGCGTCTGCTACTACGTTGGCTTTACCCAGATGATAACAAATATCGCATTCGTAGTCACTGAGTAGCTCGACCCACCGTCATTGTCTTATGTTGAGCTCCTTTTGATCGAAAATGTGTTGTAAACTCTTGTGGTCGGTAAAGATAGTGCTCTTCGTTCCATACAAGTAATGTCTCCAGATCTTCAGAGCAAACACTACTGCTCCTAGTTCATGATCGTGGGTCGTGTACTTAACCTCGTGTGTCTTCAACTGTCTCGAGGCGTAGGCGATGACCTTACCTTGCTGCATCAAAACACACCCGAGTCCTTGATTTGATGCATCGCAATAGACTACAAAGTCTTCTATCCCTTCGGGAAGGGATAGTATTGGTGCGGTGCACAAGGCTCGTTTGAGCGTTTGGAACGATCTATCTTGTTTCTCTTCCCAGTCAAAGGCCACGCCTTTCTGGGTCAGGGTCGTAAGAGGTTTCGCTATTCGAGAGAAGTTCTGAATGAATCTGCGGTAGTAGCCAGCGAGACCTAGAAATTGGCGAATTTCAGTAGGCGTCTTAGGTGCTGACCAGTTCTCAATGACTTTAATTTTGGATGGGTCCACGTGGATTCCCTCTTCGCTTACCACGTGTCCTAAGAATTCGACTCTTCGGATCCAAAATTCACATTTCGAGAACTTCGCATAAAGTTTCTCCTTTCGTAATGTCTCTAGAACTTGTCGCAGGTGATCGTCATGCTCTTTCTTACTTCGGGAATAGATCAGGATGTCGTCAATGAAAACGATGACAAACTGATCCAAGTAAGGCCGGCATACCCTCTTCATCAGATCCATGAAGACTGCGGGCGCATTGGTCAATCCAAATGGCATCCCCACGAACTCGTAGTGTCCGTAACGAGTTCGGAAGGCTGTCTTTGGCACATCCTCCTCTTGCACTCGTAACTGGTGATATTCGGATCTCAGATCAATCTTAGAAAAATAGTTCGCCCCTTGCAGTTGGTCAAATAAATCGTCTATGCGAGGCAGAGGGTAACGATTTTTGACCGTCAGTTTGTTGAGTTCTCTGTAGTCAATACACATACAGAATGATCCGTCTTTCTTCTTAACGAATAAGACCGGTGCTCCCCAAGGTGAGAAACTTGGTCTTATAAAGCCCTTACAGAGCAGTTCGTTAAGTTGACCAGAGAGTTCCTGCATCTCAGCTGGTGCTAAACGGTAGGGCGACTTGGCTACTGGGGTAGCTCCTGGGACTAAGTCGATTCTGAACTCGACCTGTCATTGCGGAGGTAACCCGGGTAGTTCTTTTGGGAAAATGTCGGGGAAGTCGCTCACTACTGGGATGTTCTTTAGTTCTTTCGTTTCGAGGCTCGTGTCGACGATGTGAGCAAGGAATGCATGGTATTCCTTACGCAGATACTTCTGTGCTTGAATACTTGATATAATACGAAGACTTGCGCCGGGTTTGTCGCCGTAGACTATAAGAGTTTCGTTAGACGGAAGGTTTAGACGGACTGCTTTCTCGAAGCACATGATGTCGGCGCGATGAAGGCTTAACCAATCCATGCCAATGATAACGTCGAAACTTTTTATTGAGACTGGCATGTGGTCGATTGGGAATGAATGGTTATCTAGAGTTAGGGTACAACCTAAGTATATGCTACTCGTACTTTCAGTTTTTCCATTAGTCATTTCTACTGTGAATAGTTCCTTGAGTGCGTGCGGTGGTTGATTAAGCATGCGAGCAAATTTATGGTTTACGAAGCTTCGCTCCGCTCCACTATCGAACAGAATGCATGCATAGGAGTTATCGAGGAGGAACGTACCAGTTACCACGGTCGGGTCAGCAACTGCTTCCCCGTGGCCTATAGCTAGTACCCTCCCTGCTCCTCCAGCATTCCTCGCTTTGGGGCAGTCCCTCTTAAAGTGGCCTGCTTCGCCACATCCATAGCAGGTTGGGCTCGCGCCAGAGCCAGGGACTTGGTTGATAGGTTTTTCCGGGAACTTACAGAAACGGACGGTGTGTCCTTTCCTGTTGCAGTTAGAGCACTTCATTTCACGGCAGGGGCTGTTGTGGTGGAAGTTGCATTTGTTGCACTTCGGCAAACTTCCAGCATAATGCTTCATCGGAGCAGTAACAGCAGTAGGCATTACCGCGGCATGTACTACCACGATTTGCTGCCTTTTGGCAGCTCGCTGCTTCTTCTTTTCATCCCAGAATTTCCGCTTAGTGTCAACGGGTTTGGAGGGTTCTGGGATGGCTAGGGTGGTTGTGATTGCAGGGGTCTTGACTCCATGGTCAATGAGTCTTTGTGCCATTCGCTTGGCACTGTCGAAGGTAGCGGGGTTTGATGCTAAGACATTCCCCTGATACGGAGGCACTAGCCCTCATATGTACCGTTCGATCTTTTTCCCCTCAGTGGGAACCATATTGGGGCAGAGGGCCACCAGTTCGCTAAATCGGGCAGTGTAAGCGATCACATTGGTGCCCTTCATGGTCAGGTTCCAGAGTTCCTATTCCAGTTTCTGGACTTCGCCACTTGGGCAGTATTCCTCCATCATGAGGTCTTTCATCGTTTCCCAGCCTATGTCGTTGGCTACGACTAGAGTTAGTGCCTTAACATGGCCGTTCCACCATGTCAGGGACTTTCCTTCAAAGGTGCATGCGGCGTACTTGACTTTACTCGCCGCAGGGCATGAACAGATTTCGAAGACTGATTCAGTCTTCTCGAGCCATTGCGAGAGGGCAATGACCCCGCCGGTGCCGTAGAAAGGCTTCGGTTTGCAATTTGTGAAATCCTTGTATGAGCACTCTCTCGAGCGCACAGGGGTTTCAACCGGGGTTGATTCCACAGGGGTTCCACCTCTGCTGGCATCAGTTGAATGATACTGAGCCATGGCAGTTGCCACTGCTGCAGCTACAGCAGCGTTCAGGGCTGCAGTATCAATGACCGGAGGCAGAGGAGGTGGTGGAGGTGCAGGGTTATTCCTGGGAGATTTACGAGGAGGCATCTTTCAGCTATAAGTTTATAAAGATAAGAAAGATGGTAAGAATCAATTTGTAAGCAACGTGAGAGTGACACATGGACTAACTAACCATATCCCAACAGTTGAATGAGTGTTTGAAATCACAACAAGAAATATTACTAGGAAGCACAAGTGTACAGATTTTTCCCACAGATTAGATAGATTTCAACAATACTGGTATTACTGATGTAATAAGTTCAGGGAAGATCGACCTAACAGTAGGTCTTACATCATACCAAACCGATAAGTTTGACAGTTCTTAGATTCCTAATTAGAGTAATGCAAGTTAGGAATATTTTACAGACAAGTGCTACTTAGAGCACAGATGTTAAAGGCTATTCCTGAACCAAAAGACAGAGATGTACTAGACATCAACTAACGGTGATGGGAATTCCCCGGGCGAGCCCTGAGGTCGGACACTTGACGAAACACCTCTTGAAGGTGTCGATCCTAAGCCCTCTGACGAGCTCGAAGTTCCAAAATTTCAGTTCGTGAGGCAGCCAGCTGTTGCTGCAGGGTTTCATTAGTTCTCCGGGTCCGTTCCATGTCTTCTTCAAGACGGCAGATGCATAATGGTGTTGACACCAGAGTTGCCATCAATCTCCATGACCCGGTCGATGGCTGCTCGACCTTGCTCGACATTTCGAGCTATTCTGCGGATAATGACAGGCAGAGCTCGGTCAGCAGAACCACCATCGCTGACGTTGTAGAAGCTTCGGTCCCCAAAGTATGGTAAGGTATGACCCTGTTCATCACTCCAGCGATTCAAGTTGTTTGCCCACAAGGGAGTAGGACCTGGAAAAGCTGGTCGAGGATTGTTCTTCGGGGCTTGACCTACAAGCAGTAGATTGTTGACTTCAGCCTCAGAGTCGGATCCATCAGAAAAGCCTTCTGCGAGGTGATCATCCAACGGGATTGGATGCTCATCTTCGCCGTGATGGAATCCATCCATTTAAATCTACGCGAGAAGAGAGGTATAAGAATATAGTATACGTGTAACTAGTAGTAGAAAATACACCTATAGTATTTTAAGTTTAAGTTCTACTGATCTCCTTGTGGTATTTTTGGTAAGTTTTTAGATTTGTTAACATATCACAAGCATTCTAGGGCATATGCTAATCACTCCTCGGACCAGCATAGTTGATCAGGCTATGCCATTCCCAGGACTGACCATACATCCCCGAGCTTACTTGTGATATTTAACAATCGTAATACTTTTGTTCTTGTCATTGTGACACTGATTTTAGTATGAATGCAGACTAGTATACTTAATTAAACATTTTAATATTTAAAGTATAGACTCTTGGTCAGAGTGTTTTAATCCCTTTTGGGTTTATAGTTTAGTATATCTTTTATGGGTTGATATACTTGATTCACTATAAACAATTCTCTGATACCAATCTGTCACACCCCAAAACCAAGAACGGCGGAAAAGTTCTGGGGTGGAGGACGTCATGTAAAGTATCACAAAACAGTAAATGTAAATAAGCAAACAACATCATCCATTGCATTAAATATATATAATTTTAATACAAGTGTGTTCAGTATAGTTTTAGACACCAAAAATATAATGTAAATCAAAATAATAATATGATGAGTCTTGAATGCGCTCCATCTTCTCAAAAGCTGGCATCGGTACCTGTCTACTGATGACCTGAGAATACAACTTATTTTGAAAGAGTTTATCAGCATTAAGCTGGTGAGTTCATAAGTATTTTAGTGTCGATGTTTGTTATCAAAACGTTTGAACCTGTCGTAAGTATAAGTTGTAAAATGTATGTAAATGTTTGTAAAAGTGTGAATCTCTCAGAAAAACCTATATTTTCTATTAAAGTAGCCTTCTACCAAGGCTTAACTGTTTTGTACGCTCGTTTGTTGTAAAAGTGTGTAATATCCCAAGTGTGACTATCATTTAACAAAATATAGTTTGTACATTAATGTTTAAGTGAGGTTATCACTAAAAATACGTAATGGGTAAATCATTGTAGTACTGTAGTTTTGTATTATAGGAACTACTGCGGTACTAACTACCTTAAACCGGATTTTTATTAAGGCATTATGTGATAAATTGCACCATACTATCGACTAGTAACAACGACATAATGAATGGTCGTAATAAAGAAATGACGTTTGGCACCCGCAGACCTGCAAGTCCGGCTGTAGCTAGCAGCAAGGTGTAGGATTGTCAATCCAGCATAGATATATACGCAAACTCACACTCCCCCTCCAAGAGACTCTGGCCACAACTCGAGTCATGACAGTTAAGTCATGCTCCGATTTAAATCACAGTAATTTAAGTATTCTAGTATATGTAATGTAATGTTTCTCGTTCTAGTATAGTTGTATATGTTCTCCTCCTAGTATAGTTGTATATGTTCTCATAGTATAGTTGTATGTGTTCTTGTAGTATAGTTGTATATGTTCTCATAGTATAGTTTTATATGTTCTCATAGTATAGTTGTATATGTTCTCATAGTATAGTTGTATATGTACGATCCTGTGTTACCCCGATGGTAACTTACTAATGATGCGTCTAGTACGTATGAATATGGAAGTACTTTTATGTCTATATATGTATATTTGATATATAATTAATATTGAAACGACCTTCGGATGGTCACCCGAAATCCCACCAGACCACATCCAAATCGAGAAAAAGGAAATAGGGCGGAAGGCCTTCCTAAGCCCTTTAAACATTATTTATACATCTATACATATATGGGCATGCAATTTATAAGAAGTAAAAGCATAAATAAGTTTTTATAAGACATTTGGAACATAATATTATTTCAAGAAAAGATCGACTTGATGTCAATCTATAAAACAATTTGAAGGCATAAGTTTGATAAAACAGTTTAAGTATAAGGAACATTTGTTTGAATCACAGTTGTAAATAAGTTTGAAAAGTAAAAGAGTTTGTAAAACATTTTGAAGTAAAACAGTTTGATAAACAGTTTGAACAGTGATAAAATCATCGGTTTCCTAGTTATTAATCACATGTGATTAATGCAATCACATGTGATTGAAGAAATAACTATAAGTATTTAACTTGTATCCCCCCCATAAAGTATTTAAAACATTTAAAATCATTTCAAAGGTTGATTAAAGGGGTATGAACTCACTTGTGGTGAGCTGTTTGAATTGCAGTGTCGGATACCGTGCTAGGTGGCAAACGGAGACTTGTTTACACGCACGAGCCTAGTTATCTTATAATAAGCATATATATAACTAATTAGCCAAATAATAACTTAATAAAATAAGTTGGGACACTTAGGAACATGAAAACACTTTGTATAAATGTTATAGGTCCTAAGGGTTGCATCTAAGTTGATACGGGACAAGGCAAAAGGGTTTAATGCACCAAATGACCTTGTATATGAGCTTACCACCCAACAAACCCCACCTTTGGATTTTACGGCCGTAAACCCATGAGTTTACGGCCGTGAACTCCTCACTTGGTGGTTTTGGGTGTTTTAAGGTGCTATATTGATCCTAGAATAAGCCTAGCTTTGTTGGAATAATCCTTGAAGTAGTTTAAGGCCATAGAATGCTCCATAGAGGAGTTTACGGCCTAAAGACCATATCCCCTAGAGTTTACGACCGTAAACTCCTATGGGGTGTTGGTTTTAATTCTTTTAAGTCACTTGCACATGTAGGATAGCTTCTTTGTGTTTGTCTAAGGCTAAAGGGCACATTAGGCACACATTTGTGCCTTTACTTGGAGTTTACGGCCCAAGTGATGTTCCTTGGCCGTAAACTCCCTTTAAGGGATGATTTTGATGTAATTTACTCCCCATTCAAGTCCTAAGTATTAAAGGGTAATTGTCTTAAAGCCTTAGGGGTGTTTGGGGTACACTTTGCCCTTGAAAAAGGGGTTTACGGCCCAAGAGCATGTCCTTGGCTGTAAACTCCTAAAACTATATGATTTTGAAGTGTTTTGGTGTCCAAATTAGCTACAAGCATTAGAGGGTAAATGCCTTAAGCCTTAGGGGTGATTTAGGGCTTACTTTGGCCCTTGGAAATGGTGTTTACGGTCCAAGAAACTCTTGGGCCGTAAACTCCAAAAGCTTTATGTTCTTGGATGTTTTCTAGCTTCAAAAGATCCTACAATAAGTCCTAAACAGTTTGTCTAACAAGGAATCGGGACTAGGAAGCTTTTAGGCCTCGTTTTGGAGTTTACAGCCCAAGAACGTTCTTGGGCCGTAAGCTCCCGGATCTTGCATTTTAGGGATGTAAACAATGTTATAAAGCATATAACAAATATTAAAACACATCTAGGAAAGTAGACTCACAATCTGGGATGAAAACCCGAAGATCCGTCAGAGAGAAAATGGGTTTTCTCTAGTTGGAATTGTGAATAATGAATTAATTTAATTCAGAAATCTATTTATAGTCCTGAAATATTTTGGCAGAAAATATTTTTATTCCGGAGATTGGACTATGACATTATGAAACTTGGAATGTTCAAGTTTCACAAATCCAGGAGCATCCACTCTCCTGATATCTCCTAAAACGTAAACCCTAATGTACACAAACTTGTTCGGAAAAGTCTGAAAATCACTGAAACCGGACTGGCTTCTATTGAATAGATATTGTTCGTACAAATGGAAATTTCGGGTTGTCATAGTTAGGGAGAATAATTGGAGGAGGTGAAAGAAGTATGATTTCCAAGGGACATCATCTTCATTTAGGAAACCTTGTTTCAATAGATTTGGGAAGATCATAAATGTCTGAACCAGACATGTTTTTGGGAGATATTCAAGATAGTTGATCTTAAGTCCTTAATATGACACCCAATATGAAATATTAAGGCTAGGACCCAACAAACTATTTTATAACTTAGAAGAGGGATGTCGTAATCCAAGCTATAAAATATTTGAAGTTAGGTGAATGACGATTCACCAATTTCCACCAAGATAAACGAAATGATTAGGTTTTAATTGGTTTTTGAAACTCCTAGATCTTTGACATTCATTGAACTGTTCAATGGCATGTTTCAATCTCGAGTGTGCCCTTCAGGTTTTGTGATTGGGATGCCGAGGATCACAAAACAAGGTGTGAAGTAACCATGCAAATTACTTGGTACCCTTAAGTGCTTACCCCTTAATCGATGTGCCGGTTAACCACACACGCTCCATCGATACTATGATAAACATTAAGTTACCCTTTGCCTACCTTGTTAAATACGAGTTAGTGTGCCGGTTAACCACACACGCTCCACTAACCGACTTAAACAAAGTGCAAAGTGTAATTTCATGGATTAGCACCTTATTCACATTTTCCTAAGTAACTAAGATTGAGTATTATTAAGAGTTTAGTTACTTAGTATTTATCATTAATACTTTTAATGAAGGGAGAATTATAGTCCTGTCAAACCCGTTCGGGTAACAACCCTCCACCAGTCAAGCCAACGGTGGGTGAGAGTGGAGACCCATTAAGTTGCCATTTTATAGGCAACAACCTTATACCCACCTTATGATGGGTTTTGGTCAGAAGACATCCTATGTGCTCATACAAACCCTAATGCTTGGATCTAGGTTTCTCTAATGTACATGCAAGTTATCCAAGACTATAAACCCTAATTCTAGCATTCAAGTAATCATATTAACATGAGAATAGGTTTAATATGTTACCTTGATTGTTATGTAGCAATAACAATCCCAAATATCCTTGTATTGACTTTAGAAAGCTTAGAGTCACAATTGTCACTCCTCTAATGGTTCACAAACACCATAAGCAAGAGGATGAAGAGGAGAGAGGATGGAGGCTGCCCAAAACGTGTTCTAACCCTAGAAGAAAGCTTCTCCACGTTTTTGGTCCCTTAGGGATCTATATATAGTGAGGCTATTAGGGTTATCTAACAAGGAAACCCTAATTTGGATGCTTAAGCCCTAAGCAACCCATGGACTCCTTTAATTAGGGCCTTGGACGATTTCCTTATGGGTTTCCTCATAGAATTCGTCCACTCCTTATTATAAGGCAATCCATGGCCCAAATTGCAATTATCCTATAATTACAATTCCAATCCCTTAAGTTTAATTAATCTCTTTTAGTCACAAAACTAATTACCAATTAATTATTGACTAATTTTAATTAAACAATATGATTTCTCCTTTAATATATTATTCCTATAATATATTAATAAATCATATTTAATCCTTTCTCTCCATAATTCATCCTATCAAGTTATGGACTTAGACACTAATCCAACAGTCTCCCACTTGGATAAGTCTAATATCTATTATGCGTATGACTTCAGATCCCGATATGCAATCGTAGCTTTCCAAAGCCGCTGTCAACTCTAATCCTATCAGATACGTGTGTCCTTAAGATAAGGGATCATATATTCCTCCATTCTAGATATCATATTGTAACAACCCGAAGTTGTTCATCGCCGAAAACCCATTCTACCCGTATAACTCGCCGTATGTCGAAACGTTCCGATTTCGTTTTTGGGTTTAGTTAGTTAAATTTATATGTTTATTTTAATTCAATGAGTGTCCAAACCATTTAGGAACTCATGAATCTAGCCCAAAAATATTTATTTCATAATTTTTAGAAATGTCCCCGCCGGGTGACGGAAGCTTAATCGGGTGCGACCTAAAGCCTCGTTTAAGGCTGGTATCGGTTAGAATTCCACCGTGTCCAAGTTTTGGGAACTATATAAACGTGTTTAAGCATTCATTTGATGCTTTTTCATCCTCTCTCTACTCTCTCTCTAACCTCTCTCCTAAATCCAAAGTCTAAGGGTCCAAAACTCAATTTTAAGGCCTCAAATCCCTAAGGTACCTTCCTAACCATAATCTATAGCATATTTGGCTTCCAAATTCGAGATTTAACCATGAAATTGGACACAATATATGAGTTTACGGCCCAGGAAGCTACCTAGGCCGTAAACACTAAGTTTGAAGGGTTTTGAGCCCTTAAACCCCTTCCTAGACAATTTTGGACTTTAGATATGGCTTAATGGCTTCATGAATTGAACTTATAACATTTAAAACATGGATTTTGATGGATTTGAAGGAGTTTACGGCCAAGGCACAAGCTTGGGCCGTAAACTCATATTTATGGGGTTTTCTTGACCTTAAACCCTTCCAAATCACTAATATGGCTTAGATATGAATTATAGAATATTGGTTTTAGCATTTGGACACTTGAAACATAATTTCTGAGGCATTGTTGTGATTTTACGGCCAAGGCAAGTGCTTGGGCCGTAAACTCCTTAAAACATGGTATAAGTTCAATTTCAAGGTGTTAGAAATCCATCCAACACCACCAAAAGCCTTGGAATAAATCATAGGACCAACCAAAAATAGTTTAAGGACCTTAAACACATTATTTGAGGGATTTATATGAGTTTACGGCCAAGGCTTGTGCTTGGGCCGTAAACTCCTTGATTCATGGTGTTAGAATGTCAACTAAACACCCTTAAAGCCTTTAGCTGAATTTTAGAAGCCCTTACATGCAAGTTTTTAGCCTTAAAACATCTTGAATCAGCCTATAGAAGAGTTTACGGCCATGAGGGGGGTCTCATAGGCTGTAAACTCCAAAAACTCCTCAAATGTTCCAGAAAATTTCATATAAGGCCTTGAAACAATTTTAGCAATCACATGTGATTTGTTTGGAAACCAAAAACACAATTTTTCTTTGGTATTTAGGAGTTTACGGCCAGGAGCCTATGCTAGGTCGTAAACTCCCTTAAATGGATCTATTTGATGTTTAAAAATCATTCCAAGTCCATAAACCAAGCCTAGAAAAATTCCCTTAAGTGAGTTAAGCCATTTTTGCCCCTAATTGACCCTACCATGAGTTTACGGCCGTAAACTCATGGGGAGTGGGTGTTATTGACTAAAAACTCTTGTATGAGTTTATTCATGGGGAATAAACTCAAGTCCCAAGTCCCTAGTATCATTTCACGTCCTTAAACGCCACCCAGGTCCCTCCAAACACTCGTATCGGGGTGTTTTCGCGACTAGAAGCAATTGTCCCTATCAAATAATCAATCTAAGTCCTAATTAGATGCAATTGTGTATCTTTACATTATACTTAGGAACCTCGTGTGTTTGCAAGCCCCGGACCAACAATTAGCATCCTAATCGTCACATTTCTCGTCCGGTGAGTTCATACCCCTACGTCTTTTCCGTGTTTTTTCAATGTTTTTAGGGGGGGGGGGGGGGGGAATACAAGCAAACTATAACTGTTTTTGAATTATAACATTGATGTGTTTCAAATAATATCTGGCAAACTTATAAACTCTTTTACTCCTTATGTATTATGCTGAGCATAAGGAATGATTTATCAGTTACAACTAAATGGATTTTAGTTAAGAAAATAACCAAACTAATTAAATTATTATGGGAATAATTTGGGGTTCTATATTTCTCTTTATATCATGTACTGATATCTGTATAAAGCTATTAGATAAACTATGTCTGATTCAGTTTATCTCTGTATCATTTGAATGTATTGCCAGATAGTTTCTTTGTATGTATCCATCTCTCTGTATTATGTTTCAAAATCTTTGTATGTGTGATATCGTATGAGAATCCTGTGAATAGTTTAGTACTAGCTTGTGAGTAGTCACTACCCTTTATGGATGATCAGTAAATCCTCCCCGGAAGTGTAACCAGAGTCTCCTGGAGGGAGAGCGATGAATTTGTGAATAGATCTATTCGGGACTGACAATCCAACACCTTAACTGCTAGGTAGAGTTAGGCGGGCATGCCTGGGGTGACAAATTCTGTATATCGTCCGACGTCTGACTAACGTCAAGGAGGTCTCGTTGTCATATCAGCATGGTTACCCGACTCACAATACGTATTAATATAAACTTATTCACAGCTGGGATTTTGTTAGAATCTATATCCTGTTCGGGATGATAATCCCATGGTCTTGTATCTATATCTCGTTCGGGATGGTGATCCCATGGTTTTAAATCTATATCTTGTACGGGATAGTAATCCCATGGTTTTGAATCTATGTCTTGTACGGGATGGTAATCCCATGACTTTATCCAACTATCTTATATCAAATTCGGGATAGTGATCCCATGGTTTTATCAAACAATCTTATTCGGGTTAGTAGTCCCATGGTTTACAATTTATATTTTCTAGTATATCAAACTATCTTGTAACTGGTTCGGGATGTTAGTCCCAAGGTTTTCAAAATACTTTCTATCTACAGTTCGTCTATATTCTAATATCCTTGTCTAATTCGGGATAGTAATCCTATGAATTTCAATATATAGTTTTGTGTATTAAACTATACTCTGTGTTATTCAATCAATCTTGCATTTAGGAAAATACGGGATTTTCCTGGGGTTAACTTAAAACGCGTAATTGAACTGTAATGAAAGATAACGAAACTATTTAACATAAGAAAATATGGGATTTTCTTGGATAACAAACCTTTTTGGAAAACTAAAGGAAATCGATACATTTTCATAAAACAAAACCGCTTATGAACTCACCAGCTTTATGCTGATTTTCAAACTGCTTGTATTCTCAGGTCCAAGTTAGACAGGTACCCGGTGATATCTTTTGATGAAGACGGAGTGCGTAGAAGACTCGTCTCGTTTTGTTCATATGGTATATGTATAACTTTTGTACAATTTACTTTTGAACCAAATGTAAACTTTTATATATATATATATATGTAATGTAATGATTGTTTACTGTGATTACTATGTACATTGGATTTGATACACAACTTGGAGTCAACCCCGGAAATGTTTCCGCCTTTTGATTTTCGGGGTGTGACACATATGAGATATGATTTCAAATCATTCTCTTTGTACTATATTTCGATTCCCGATTTATGACGACTGACTAATTGAACAAATCAAATTAGCCCTAGCCCGGCCGAGCATTTACGTTTGTCATCACTAAATCATCGAGGGACCCAAACATATCGCTTTTATCCTTCTTTGGATAAAAGGAATGGATAAACTTTGATACAATGCTTGCTTGCACTTACTCACCAAATCACACACAACAATATGTTTTATAACACCAAGTTACTAGTGCGTTTACATATTATCAATGTGCAACCGATTTGCAAGATACAACTCACACATCTCGGTTTCAAGAATATAAGATGTTATCGTCTCACCAATCACTCGTGACACAATCCATGGAGTGATCCAAGTGAGCGTGGGTTTAATCCAATGATCAAATCATATTCATAAGCACTCATGAATGTTGCAGCAAACATTTGCTTATGTATAATACTCTTTTAGACAATCCACACACCAATTCATGACAATCTTCATTCATATCTACTTCCAACATATGAACGAATGTGGCCCGTTCGAATAATTCGATTATTCTTAATAAATTCAATTATTCAGGAAGTCAAAACATGCAAAGTGAAACACAAGAATAATACTAATCCCATATGGCCTCAAACCTTTGAGCATAAATAAAACACCTTTTATTTATCACCATATTGATTACTCATTATTTGTCGTTTCGGGTAATCAACTTCTTACTTGAATTATTACACTTGTCCCATGCTCTTATCATGCACACAATGTTTACCTATGGTTCTTACTTTTTGAAATAGATCAAATTGAACACACTTCCAATCATTCTCATTTCACAACTCCTAATCCCTTTCCATAAGTAAAAGAATATCAAATTCTTGCCACTTATAGAATATATTAGACTCTAACTTTTTATGCAATGATCCTTTCGTAATGTCACTTCACTAAAGTAACAAAGACTATTGCCAATGATATTACAAAATCCTCTATCGGAGATTGTTACAATACAATTCCTTAGATATGATTTCTCTCACTCAAAGAACATTCCTTTGAACATCCTTTTGCATAAAAGTTACTAATCTAGTCATAGATTTTCAATATTCAATTCCCAATATGGACACGCTTCCATAATTTCCATATGACAACTCATTCTTAATAGAATCTTTTATATTCATAATAATGTCGATATGGTCCATCCAATATGGAAACATTTCCATAATTTCCATTCAATACCATGCTTCCAACTAATCACAAGCAACCAATCCTCCTCGTACTTTGAATTGTCCTTTGATAGTTGTTTAATTATTTTAGTCAAAACCGATTCTAGTCCCTTTTCCCTCTAAATGCGCTAGACATTTGGAAAATTTTAGAATGGTCAAACATTAAAGCATTTGCAATCGATCCTTTACCCGAAGCGTATGGGATACGTCGCATAATGTTTTATTTGCTTTGTTCTCAAAATTCGAATTGTGAAGAGGAATGCCGTAATCATAATCGAAATTTTAAGAACACACTATGTACCCTTGACTAAATTTATTAACATTTCTCAACCTAATCCTTTAGATTTGAAATGAAGCATAATATTCTCTCCCTTAATTATAGCAAAACAACTTTATAACCCTTACGACTTTGCAAGGTATAACTTTCGTTTTCCATAATTAATATTGCCAACTTGCAATACGTGCCTTAATAATCATACAATCATAACTTTTATGCTCCCACTATCATGATGATTATTATAAACATAACACTTATGCTCCCACTAGCTTCGACATGTATTCAGAAACAGCTAAACTTTCAGAAAAACAATACTTATTGAATTTCTTAAATTCATGTTTCTAATACTTAATGCTTTGATAATCTTTTATCAAGGCCTCTTATACACCTTTGCCTTAGAGAGTTCATATGTGTGTCTAAACAATTAAGACTAATTGCCAAACCTTACAATTCAAATCATGGAAAGCGATACCGTAACCATGATCGAATTCGAGAATGCAATTTTACAATCACTATCTTCTTAAAATCTTTCTTAGTGAAAGCATTTCCTCACAATCATTTTCATGAAGGAGGAAATCTTATGACACTTAGATTTAAATGGTGTATTTGTTCCTATCCATGTGAATTTGTCAAAACCAAAGTTTACGACAAATTCAAACTCATATGGATCGAACTTTCTTAATCTCGATTTCTTGCCTTATGGTAGCACAGCTGCCCACCACGTCTTCCAAGTAGTTAAGCAGCTCACCTTTTCTTATCAATGTACTTTCCATTGATCAAGGTCCTTGCCTTTTATGCATTCAAATGAGAACCCATAGGACTTGCATGCATAATTAACTCGATTGGATTGGCACAGAAACAAAATAATGTCAACAAGATAGGTTGTAAACCTCAACTCGTGTGCTAGTGATGATCGATAAGTTTTATTTGATTTCTTCTTGAAACCTTTCAAGACCATCAAGGCTCCCACTGACTCCTTGACATATAAGATTCTTTTGTCACTGAACATTTCTTGACAACCAACTATTCAAGAGTTAGTGTAGCTTTTATCAAAACACTTCATAAATTGGTCCTAGTTGGTCTTTGTCTTATTCAAGACATCACAACTTTCCACATTTGATGAATGTTATAAACCTTCTTACTACTTATCACTCAATTTCACAATTTAACTCTAAGACTTGTTTTTGGAACGAAGTATGATTGACTTCTTGATTTAACCATTTCTTTAATTCTTGATTCCTCTTCTTAGACATACAATTGTACTAAGACTCACTTAGAGGATTAATTGAGATATGGTTCTTAATCATTAAGACCCATCATAAAGCATAAAAGGTACTCTCACTTCTTCTTAGAATGGAGAAACTTTTATCTTTCTGCCTACTTGATTCTTCTTATTCGTTCTACTATTGAATTAAACCTTTTTTAATCAATCTAGAATTACACTTAATCTTGTAAGTATAATCACATTTACTAAACATTTAGTAAATCATGACGAATATCTTTGTTACTCTTATGGTGGACTTGATCAACACACAACTTTGTGTACTCGATCTCCTAGTCCTTCACTTGACACTTTGGCAATAAATTAGTCTAATTATCAAATATGAGATTTCTCATTCATCGTGCAACCAAGTTGTGTGATTCCAAATTTTTGTCCAATTGAAACTTTGGGCGATGAGAAACTCTCCCTATTTGGTAAACTCTCGACTTTCCATAAATAACATAATAAGAACCAAATCCATTATTGCTAATAATAGAAACATTCAAGCATCATTTTTTTTTCATATACGCCATTGCAAGGATAAATAAATAATATAAAATCAAAATTTATTTTATTGCGGAAAAATTTTGTCCTTACAATGCAATTCATTGAAAAACTATGCTAATACATCTTTCTTAGCAATCTAATTCTAACTCTAAGTAGTAGCTCAAGAATCTAATCTTCGAGAAATGCGACCGAAATCCATTCCTTCACGGTTAGATTCTGCTCACTTCTTCCCTTAAGCTTCCTTTCTTTTCTTCGATCCTACAAAACATCAATTGTAATCTTATCACATTATGTATTAAGAATCTAGAATAGAAGCTTAAAAGAGTTAGTCAATGGATTTTACCTAAATCAGAGCCATACGTTTTGACTCTCCCATATCTTAGATCTCTTAGGTAAATGGGGCAGCTTCGTCTCCAATGCCCCTTCTCTTGGCAATAAAAGCAAATTGACTCTTTTGGAACATGACATGGAACTACTTCAGACATTGCCTTTCTCTTATGATCAAAATTTTCGATCATAGCATGTCTTTCGTTGCCATTGTCTATATCCATAGAGGTCTTGAAGGCAGATTCATCAATCAACTTTGCTTTTCTATTGCGCAAAACCATTGCTGATTCAGCAGCAATAAGCATATAGGTGAGATCTATAAGGGTCACATCGTGGTTCATCATATAGTACTCTCTTACGAACTCACTATATGAGTTAGGAAGTGACTGAAGAACCCAATCAACAGCTATTTCCTCACAGACGACGGATCCTAACATTCTTAACCTATCAATGTGTGACTTCATCCCTAGGACGTGTGCACACACCGACTTTCCTTCTTTATGTTTACTTGCCAAAAGGGCTTGAGTGAGCTTGAACTTTTCAAGCCTTCGAACTTTTGGGTTAGGGAGAATAATTGGAGGAGGTGGAGGAAGTGAAGGATGATTTCTTGTTCCTTGATCGAATCGTGGAATATCATCTTCATGTGGAATGCTTGTTCCACGGGGTTTGGGAAGACCATAGTTGTCGAACTTTGACATCTACAAAACGGGAGAAAGACGAATTCAAGTTAGTTGATTGATTAAGTCCTTAGTAAATCACCCAAATGAGATACTAAGGCTAGGACCCAACATAATATTCTACAACTCGGGAGAGGGATGCCGTAACCCAAATTGCAGAACATTTGAAGGTAAGTGAATGACGATTCACTAATTTCCACCATGAAAAACGAAAAAGAAATTTAAGTTTTAAATCTATGAAAACTCCTAGATCCTTTGAGATTCATTGAACATTTCATTGGCATGTTTTAATCTCGATATGCCCTCTTGTTTGTGACTAGGATGCCGAGGATCACAAAGCGGGTGTGAATAACCATGCAAACTTACATGGTGCCCTCACATGTTACAGTCATCTATTCGATGTGCCGGTAAACCACACACGCTCCACTGAACTATGACAAACATTGAGTCACCCTTTGCTACCTTTTCTTATAACCATTTAGTGTGTTGGTAAACCACACACGCTCCGCTAACGTCTTCGCAAGGGCACAAAGTGTAATTTCATGGAATTGCATCAATTCACTTTTGCCTAAGTAACTAAGATTGGGAATTTTATGAAAACATTTAGTTACTTTTATACTTCATTATACTTATAATGGAAGGTTTCGTCCTATCCTACCTGTTCGGCTAACGACCCTCCACTAGTCAAGAGTGCGGTGGGTAAGAGTGGATACCCTTTCAATCGCCATTTTGTAGGCAATTTCCTTAAACACCCCTTATAGACCAGCTTCGTGAATGAGGTCTACTAACGGTAAGACTGACTTTTACTCATACATATATATATATATATATATATATATAATGTTAGACTTTTAATGTTATATATATAGTATACAGTGTGTTTTACACTTTTAAAATATTAGGTGGTCAAATTTAACAATTAGACTTTTAATTCAATTAAATTTTAAACCAAAACTTTTATGAATTTATTAAACTTCCTTTAATTATACACCTTAATTAATTAATAAAACCATAAGGGTGTAATTTGAACTTTTACAAAACAATACTAGGGTTTTAGAATTTAACATTCCTAATTAAACTTGTAATCAACTTTTAAGTTCCAAGACTTGAGGGCAAGTTTTGAAACATTTCAAAACATTAGGGTTTAGAATTTAAATATACATCAAAATTAAACTATTAATCAAAATTTAAATTCCAAAACTTGAGGGCAAGTTTTGAAACCTTTTTCAAAACATTAGGGTTTCAACTATTTAAATTTCAAAACAACAAAACTTTTGGGTTCAAATTTAAACTATAAAACCTAAGGGGAAAATATGAAACTTTTCATAACAACAAGGATCAAATAACAAATAATCTTAATTAACATTTAATCACATAATTATCCATATTTGATTTGTTAATGATTTCTTGCAAAACAATAATCAATTTAATCACAATAATTAATCAATTATCACATAGGGAAACAAATATTTTATTAATTGATAAATATCTTCAATTAGATCAAGAATATAGTCAAATATATCATAAAATCGGATTTATATTGATCTAATATGATAAGGAAACTATCCTTAAGCAAAAACAGCAAGAAATCCCAGGATATGCTCCATCTGACGAGTTGACTCGTCGACTTAAGCATGGACTCGTCGAGTCAGCATGAACTTGGCGAGTTCAGCTATGGACTCGGCGAGTCCAGCCTCCAGAAACCAAAAAATCGAATTTTTCAAACATATCAAGCATCAACACAATAGAAACTAGTCTAGGCTCTGATACCACTGTAGGGTTTTGGTCCTAAGAACATCCTATGTGCTCATATAAACCCTAATGCTTGGATCTAGGTTTCTCTATTGTACATGCAAGTTATCCAAGACTATAAACCCTAATTCTAGCATTCAAGTAATCATATTAACATGAGAATAGGTTTAATATGTTACCTTGATTGTTATGTAGCAATAACAATCCCAAATCTCCTTGTATTGACTTTAGAAAGCTTAGAGTCACAATTGTCACTCCTCTAATGGTTCACAAACACCATAAGCAAGAGGATGAAGAGGAGAGAGGATGGAGGCTGCCCAAAACGTGTTCTAACCCTAGAAGAAAGCTTCTCCACATTTTTGGTCCTTTAGGGATCTCTATATAATGAGGCTATTGGGGTTATCTAACAAGGAAACCCTAATTTGGATGCTTAAGCCCTAAGCAACCAATGGATTCCTTTAATTAGGGCCTTGGATGATTTCCTTATGGGTTTCCCCATAGAATTCGTCCACTCCTTATTATAAGGCAATCCATGGCCCAAATTGCAATTATCCTATAATTACAATTCTAGTCCCTTAATTTTAATTAATCTCTTTTAGTCACAAAACTAATTACCAATTAATTATTGACTAATTTTAATTAAACAATATAATTTCTCCTTTAATATATTATTCCTATAATATATTAATAAATCATATTTAATCCTTTATCTCCATAATTCATCCTATCAAGTTGCTTTGGTGAAGGCAACCCAAAAGGACCATGCACCATCGGGTCAAGTACATACCAAAACAGTTATGGACTTAGACACTAATCCAACACCTTATAGACCGACTTCGTGAATGAGGCGTACTAGCAGTAAGACTGACTTTACTCTTATACATATATATATATATATATATATATATATATATATATATATATATATATATATATATATTACTAACTTATAATATTATAAAGTATAAGGGTTGAATTTTAACTCTTTAATCTAAGGGCTAACTTGGAATTAAAGTATTCATACGTGAAAACTTTTCAAATTCCAAAACTTAAGGGCAAGTTTTTGAAACTATTCAAAATTAATTCCATAACTTATGTGTTTAAGGTAGTTTTAATCCAAAAACTCTTCAAGTTCCATAACTTGAGGACAAGTTATGGAAGACTTTAAACTAATAAAAGAATTAACTTTTCTTTATCTTATAACTTATGGAATTTGTGACAACCCGAAATTTCCATTTGTACGAACAATATCTATTCAATAGAAGCCAATCCAGTTTCAGTGATTTTCAGACTTTTCCGAACAAGTTTGTGTACAATAGGGTTTACACTTCAGGAAATATCAGGAGAGTGGATGCTCCTGGGTTTGTGAAATTTGAACGTTTCAAGTTTCATAATGTTTCAGTCCAAGTTCGAGAATAGAAATATTTTCTGTCAAAATATTTCAGGACTATAAATAGTTTTCTGAATTAAATTAATTCATTATTCACAATTCCAACTAGAGAAAAGCCATTTTCTCTCTGACGGATCTTCGGGTTTTTATCCCAGATTGTGAGTACCCTTTTCTAGTAGTATTAGAATGCTTATTAGATGCTTATAACATGATTTAGATGGCTAAATCATTAAATCTAGGAGTTTACACCCCAAGGTGTTCTTGGGCGGTAAACTCCCGAAACAAAGCCAAAACCGACACTTGTGTTATGATAAGGCCTTAGATGTTTATGTATGCATGTTAGGGACAAGAAAACAAGCCAAAATCCACCCAAGATTGGGAGTTTACGGCCCAGAACTCTCATAGGCCGTAAAGTCCATTTTCTAACACTAAATGGTGTTTTAAGGACACTAGGACTTTAAGGCTTGTATCTAGGCTATTTTCCCAAGTAGTTTAAGGTCTTAAACACATCAAATGACACAAACAAAGGTGAGTTTACGGCCCAAGTGAATCTTAGGCCGTAAACTCCATATAAATGCACAAAAGGGTGTTTTTATGACACCTAAAGCCCTAGGACTTTACAAAAAATTGTTACACACTTAATGGAAGGACCAAACCACCTCAAAATCACTTAACCAAGTGAGTTTACGGCCAAGACATGGTTCTTGGGCCGTAAACTCCTAAAAAGGGCACTAAGGTGTGCCTAATGCCTTCATATGCTAGGAATAAAAGTCTAGAACATATCCCACAAGTGCAAGAGGCTTGAAAGCAACACAAACGACACCCCAAGGGAGTTTACGGCCCTAAACTCCAAGGGGAATGGCCTTGAGGCTGTAAAATCCTATTTGGAGTACTTCTAGACCTTAAACCCTTCCAAGGACTTAGCCACTAAGTTAGGATAATTCTAAAAAGCATTTGGGACTTCAAAACACACCAAACACACATGTTTGGGAGTTTACGGTCGTAAACTCAAGAGTTTACAACCGTAAACTCCATGTGTGATGGTTTATGAAGAGTAAACTCCCATATAGGGTCCTTTGGAAACCCTAAACACAAATACCATGTTCCTCAATAGCTTAGATGAAATCCTTAAGGCTTAAAACACTTATATAAAGTGTTAATTATGTCTAGGATGTCTTAAACATTATCAATTAGTCAATTGAGTCTAATTGAGTGCATATATGTGTGATTATATGTTCATTAGGATCGTAGTGTGTGCACAAGTCCTCGCTTGACACCTAGCCATCCTATACCGTTCAGTTCATACCCCTAATCAATATTTTAAATGATTTTAAATGCTTTAATGGGGGGGGGGAATACAAGTAGAAACAAACATGTTATTAAATCATTGATATGTATTTTATAACTGTGTTTTCACTCGGTAGATTTCACATATTTCAAAAGGTGTCACAAGAAATGGTTATCTATCTTAAAATACTTGGATAACAGAAGTATTAGTTTTGAAATGTTTAATGACTTCAAGTCACTCTAAATTATTGTTCAAAACTCCTAGATATCTTGCAAAACCATTATTTTACCTTCCTGAATCAAACTATACTTATGCGCATATGTTCATTTATATGTTAGAGATTATAGTTTTCATCCTTCGTTCAGTTTCCCGCACCCTGGTGTATCGAGGGTGCTTAAATCTACTTGAACAACCACATACTTTCCAGTAAATTATCATAGGAATAATGTGAAGATATCAAACATTACTTCTATTACAAGGAATCACATAAGAGTCAGTTCATTCATGAGTCTATACTAATGCCTTACATAATACATGAGTACACGTACTTAGGATTATATGATACATGAATATGTTTACATATACTTACCTGTTACATGAACACACTTACATGAATACCATACAGGAACACTTCTTCATAGGTGCATTATCCTGTATTTACTTACCTTGGATACTTGTACTTAGAACTAAGAGGATGATTTATTAGTACTTACTGTGTAAATCGTCTTTCCTATCCCAGTTCAGTGGGATATTTCGGCGGGACTTACCATTCCGAATCCCACTTATTAGCACCAGTGGTCGATGAACGTCTACGGATGTCTAAGGTTGTCACTTATTTAGTAGTCAGTGACGGGACTAACCATCCGACTGTCCACTGTTGCAAAAGTGGATGAGATGTGAATCTTCGGAGGATCATTAGGTTGACGATCTGCATTAAGAGATCGATACGGGGACTAACCCTCCCTCCACCCTGCTGCCGCTACAGAGGATGAGGGGACACTCTTCGGATGTTCCATAGGGTCTATCTTTCGCTTCAGCGATGTCGTGTTTGTCTTGGTAACCCAAGACAATAACACTTACATGATTATATTTTCCCTGTTTACTTTATTTTGTGATTTCTTTCACATAAACGAGGAGTTAGACTAAGTGCTCTAGTACTAGTCAATAGAAAGGAAAAACTATCATTATACTTAGAAAACATTCGGGTCTTGGTAGAAGACTACACTTCATACTTACAAAACATTCGGGTCTTGGTAGAAGACTACACTTCATACATACAAAACATTCGGGTCTTGGTAGAAGACTACACTTCATACTTACAAAACATTCGTGTCTTGGTAGAAGACTACACTTCATACATACAAAACATTCGGGTCTTGGTAGAAGACTACACTTCATACATACAGAACATTCGGGTCTTGGTAGAAGGCTACATTCCATACTTATAGAAAATAAGGGTTTTACACTTCAAGTGGTTCACACAACACCAAATACACTTGGAATAACTTGAGAGAATTCTACACATCATGAAAATCGGCTAGCCCTCTCTAGATGATACTAGTCGCCGATTTTGTCAAGAATAAGATCTTTATATAGTGTTACAATTAGGTTAAACCCTAATTGTGATGACTTTCCATTTCCTTGGATCCATGGGTTCAAATACACCATGGAGCATCCATGGACCATCCTATGGGTTTTAGCCCAACTTGATTATCCATGGAGCATTAGCCCACTATACAAGTATGGATGATTTACACAATCAACCCATATATTTAATTAGCCTTCTTTTGATCACTTAATTAATCCTAGATTAATTCTTGATCAATACTAATTAAATAATCTTATTATTCTTATTATTAATATACTAGAACTTATAATATAGTAATAACCATAAGTGTCTTATTTCTCTCATTATAGTCTATCCAAGTGCATGATGCCATGCAACCCAAATGGACCATGTCGGGTCAGGTCAAGTCTTACCAATTATAGTTATGGACTTAGACATTAATCCAACACATTAGTATCCATCGAGAGGCGTTGGGTCGACCTCTGTGAGTTTCCATAGCTGATGAGCGAGCAGTGTATGCTACGGATGTGATTCGAGGATGTGTCCTTGAGATCTTCGGTGTGGAGTTCCCGATAGATCTCGTTCCGATTGCGATGGGGGATGTGTGTGTTATAGTGGGCATGGATTGGTTGAGCCGATATGGAGTTGTGATAGACTGCGAGCGTCAATTAGTGACGATACGAGACCCTAGTGGGAGAGTACTTATGGTGTTCGATGAGGGAACCCGTTGTCGGTAAGCATTTTGTTCGTGATGAGTTGAATAACTCTTTGATTGTTTAGATCTTTAAACAGGTTAATCACAGAAACGTAAAACATAAATATCAAGCACAAGAGTGAATCAAAATATGTCGAATGATTCAATAGATTCAAGCCTCAGCAGAGCTCGACAAAGAATTTCCGCTGTAGAGGCTACTAGGGTTACAAACGATAAAAATAATATCTATGAAATAATCGGCTTCAAATCTTACGTACTAAGACGCATGCAAGCATCTATATATACTAAACCCTAGAATATAAAATCACGGATGGACAGGCCCAATTCGGATACAAAATTGGACTTAAGAACGAGCCCAAGACGCAACACCTAACGGACCCTACAATCTCCCCCTTTGCGTCAATTGGAGTGAGACTCTACTTCGGCTTGCTGGGTCCAACTGCAGGAACTTTCTTTGTGGTGTCGAATAGACGAGAAATAAGAGCGAGAATGGTTTGTCTGAACCAAATGTACCGCTGGATCATGTCATCAAAATACTTCTTGTCATCTGCAGAGTTCTGCTTACATCAATTGATAATACTCAGAACATGTTCCAAGCATGCAGTGGTGTACAGATGCTTATTTGCCAAGGCGAACAGGCATTCTTGGCCTTTGTTCCTGGTGAACATGACAGAGTTCTGTTTCGGGTCAATTCTTCCCATCTGCATCATATTTAAATCACTTGTAGAACCAACAGGAGAAATGGTAGGCTTTTTCTTGAATATACTTGCGATCTCCTGATCCATCTTGACAACCTCCATGTTGTAGCATACCAACATCCTTTTGTAGTGATCTATGATTGGCCCATACTCAACTTCGTTGGTGAGAAGGATGTTGTGCAGAATGATCCAATCATGTGGATTCTGGTTAGGAAGATCGGCAAGTGAAATAGCATGTTCTGTTTTGGCAGACCCCCTCAGCACTTTGAACCGAACATTCGTGAAGTTCCCCTCCCGAAAAGGTTTTAGAACCCGAACGTTTATAATCTTCTGGGCACTCCATGTCTGATACTACGGCTGAGCAGACCTCAGATAGAATTCAACAAGCTCCCTATCAACCTTCGGGTGAGGATGAGGGACATCAGCAATGTGAGAAAAAGCATGAAAAATGAAGGCCTTTCGGGTCAAGGGCATGTCAAACTAAGAGTCGACAGAATTGACCCTGTCCAAGGAAATCACTGGTTCGAGCCATAAGATGCTGGAAGTATCAATGGCTTCTTTGATAAGCTTCTCGAGAGTCCACGGAGGAAATAGAGTTTTGCGACTCTCAACAAGATCATGAGCCTCCTTCATTTTTCTTTTGTTCGCCTCGGCCTCTCTGGCAACGCGAGCACTCATGTATGCATCCTTTTCCCGGCCTTGTTTCTTCAAGAGATCAGCGATGGTCTCTTTATCATCATCATCATCACTGTCTTCAACAATCTTCTTCCCTTTATCTTTAGCACCCGAACCTGAAGGTTGACTTGTTGGAGGAGGTTCAGTTGCTTTAGTTGATGTAGAAGTGGGAGGCGGTTGAGACACATCTTCTCCCCCTTGTTTTGGATGAGCCACGAACTCAGGAAGCCCTTCAATTTTTCTGAGTAGATCAAGGGCGGGAGCAAGCTTCTCAACTAGAGTGCGCCTCACAGAATAGTTTAGAATGGGATCATGCGCTTCAATAATGTTGGAGAGGGTGGCGTGGACATCTAAAACACACGTGGAAATGACCACTCGCTCAGATCAGAGAGACGCAACCTCCTTTTCTAATTGGAAAAGTTGAAGACTCTTTACCTTTAGAGCAGTGGTTTTGCGAGCAAGAGCATCCATCACGGAGTTTTCTGAAGCGAGATCTTCTTACAGCTTTGTCAAGCGCTCCTTAACAGTCGCCTGGAGGGTTTTATTGTCATCGTCGAGAGACTGACGAAGACTGGCAAAGGACTGCAGTTCGGATGCGAATGAAGTGGCCAGCTTCTCGACAACGGAATTGATCTTTGTTGCATTGGATGCAGCAACCCCCTGTAAAGACTGGAAAACATTGTTAGCATCTAGAAATAGTTTTTCGACTTTTTCGGTCGCAGCAGCACACGCCTTGGTAGATGCGTTGATAGCAGCAGTGGTAGAGTTGATTGAGGCTTCTTGTGCCTTGGTGAAAGAATCAACTAGCCCCTAAATGACATCCTCTGAGATTCTGGACCGAGAGGAAGAGGAGGAAGCGATGAGACTGTCGATTTTCTCATGAAGTTCCTTTAGATTCTTTTTAGTGACAGGAGCATCATCGTCATCATCACTTTGAACTTGGTACGGACTACAGTAGACAGACTCAAAAGTGATGTCTTCTCCACCAAGAAAAGGTTCATCATCTGCTGAGTGGTTGGGAGATAAAGGCGAGGGTGGAGGTTTGGTTGTGGTAGTAGGTTCGGGTATGGAAGTTTGTTCATTAGTGGGTGTGTGTTTTGGTGCTGAAGTATGAGCCCCCGTATCAAATACGTTGGTTCGAACTCCAGTGGTGGTTGTTGTCGTAGCTTCTGAGAAAATAGGAGGTGGTACAGGTATAGAGGTGGGTGGTATATGAGTAGTGGAGGTTATGGGGGGAATGGAAATAGAGATGGAGATTGGGGGAGGAGAGACAGGTTTAGATGAAACGGGTACCTCAGGCGAAGGCGAATGTGGAGGAGTGTTACCTCGAAGCGACTCCTCTGAGTCTGAACTCTCATCCTCTGATTCACTGGAGGAAGAGGCAAGAATGAGTTTGCGCCAGGGCTAGGTTTTCCTCTTCTTTGGTGGAGGTGATTGAGCTGCCTTCGGAGGTTTTCGCTTCTTTGGAGAAGGACCTTTCGCTCCTTTGACAACTTTCTTGTCTTTCCCCTTTTTCTGGTTTCTTGCCCCTGGGAGCAGGCTTCTCAGCATCGTGGATGGATTGAATCATTTCTGGAGTGAGCTCTCTAGGTCCTGAACGAAGAAACTCCTTGTAGGTCTTCATGATGCGACTATCCCTAGGAACACACATATACATTGACTCAGGGATTGAGCCAACGAACTGAAACTTGGAAGAATCAGTCACGATGATCTTCGTTGTGTGGAAAACGGCGATTGAGGAGAGTGGAGAATCAGCAACGACAGGGACATGATACTTGTCCATTGCCCACTTTGTGACCAGTGTCCAGAATCTGGCATAAGAAATCTCAGAATGGCGAGAAGTAGAGGCAAGACTTTGGATCAAATGTTGCCATAACACAGAGCCATAGTCAAGATTAAGGCCATGATATAACTCGTAGAGAATTGACATAAACAGACGGCTAGCCCCGTCAGAACCTGCGCTTCTTTCTGACAAACCCTTGAAGAGCACCGTGAAGAAGCCATTCCACTGTGGAGGAAGACAGGATTTCTTGAATTTTGTGACTGTAGTTAGAATCTCAGTGTATCCCATGTTGTAAAACATGGAAAACAACTGTCCCACCGGAATAGACTCAGGGTTAACCCTAGACTCATCAGGTTCGAACCCTAGAAGCGAACAAAATCGCTGTTTGGAGATGGAGGTTTTAGTATCAAGAATGTCGAAGAAAATGCGATCGACAGACTTCTCATAGTGGGCAGTTGAGAAGATCTGCGACAAATACTCCATTGGAACGAGTTCAACCTTGGTTGGTGCTGGAACCAGTGGAGAGTGTTTGAGACACTCCACAATTGGGAACATGAATGCGCCGTAGACATGTTGGGTGAGATCAATGATCATGCTTTGCTGAGGTCAGATAAGCAGAATGTGGGAGGTGGCGTAAACAGAAGAAGAATCCGCCATTGAAGAGTGTTTTGGAGAAGAAGATGAACAGTGGGAGAAAATAATTGTTTCTTGCTCTCTAAATTTT
Source organism: Lactuca sativa (assembly GCF_002870075.4). NCBI lineage: Eukaryota > Viridiplantae > Streptophyta > Magnoliopsida > Asterales > Asteraceae > Lactuca > Lactuca sativa. The sequence continues at coordinate 99,917,529 of NC_056625.2, read as the reverse complement.
GGGTGCAGTAGAGATGTAAAAGACTTTAGGGTTTACCCTTTATACTGTGGGTTAGAGGAGAGAGAAGAATCTGCCCCCAAATCTTCTTGAAAATTGAAGCGTTTCCTAAGATGATTGACGCGTGACAAATTAGCAACCCCTATGATTACGTATGAGAGAGAAAAACTATTCCGTTTTGCACGCCTTCCCATCAAGCGCCGTTTTAAATGCCAAAACGTTTTGACTTTTCGCCGAGTCAGCAACTTATCCTTTTAAAATGAGCTGTCTTTATAGATAAAAGTAAACACGTGTAGTATTAGCCATAACATCCCGTTGAGAATATTGCATTAAAACCGAAGCCATAAAAATAGCTTATAATGAACGAAACCAGATTTTTGGAAAATCAAAAAGATTTTCGTGCATAGAGTGTCAAAGATAAAGAAATAAAGCAACACATATGTGGGAATTTGTGATGTCAATAAAGACACGAAACAGTGGATCCCGGGCACAAATCGCTTCCTTCAAAGTCAAGAGAGACTTTAAAGTGTTTGTGTGGTTTCCCGTTGAATTACGATCAATCACTTGTTAAGAATTGTTGAAAGGCATCTTTTAAAGAGGCTGATAAGGGTGGCTTTCGCTTCAGTTCAGAGTTCCTAATCTTGACATAAGAGAGAAACCGAATGAAGTACTTGTTAGACCAATGTGGTCTGTTGAACAAGTAGGCTTGGATAATATTTAAGTGACATGTTAGAAATACTTGGTGTGAAATCTCAAGAAAAAAAAAATTAAAATTGGATTCTAAGGTAACAAATGTTATGGTATGTAACGATTTCATAAGAATCACACAAAAAGAAAAATTAGAGATGTCATGGTACAACCACTTGGGTGTATTCGTTAATTCATAAGTGAAAACTAGAGCAAATTTAAGTGTTCACCGTCAATACATAGTAGGTATGGAATTGTGGGTTTCACTTAACACGTAGTGACACGAAGCTAAGATCACAAACACAGAGATTGTGTAACCATAAACCTCAGTGGTAATTTCTGAGAATCTCAAGGGTTACTTGTATGAAACGAATATGATGGAGAAAAATATTTGAGATGGTGTAAGAAAACCAAAGTACCTCTGCTAAAATTATAGTGACAAAGCAGAAAACTCCTAACTCATATGAGAAAAGAGTGAGGTAGCTCATTATTAGAATAAATGCAGCAGCCTGATTGGGAAGACACGGTTTGTATATACCAAGTCAATAAGGCTTTTATTCAGAATTAGTTGAGGCTTTGGACGACATGCAACAGCATACTTCTAGGGACACTTAGCTAGTAGAAAGTGTGAGAATGATACCTGCCCCATCGTTAATTTGTAAACCATTAAATACAAACAAAAGAAGATACAAAAAGAAAAAGAAAATATTTTTGGAACGTTTTATATTTTTGTAAAGAGAAAAACAAAAGAAACCAAACAAAAAAAATAATTTCTGGAACCGAACCCGAAATAGATCGAACGCTCGGTTCAAAAAAAATTGGTTTTGGAATTTTTGGAAAAACTAATGTACAAATGGGTACAACCAAAAATATCACCTTGGATAGATAAGAAAAAAAAGTGCAATGGGACCGAACCCGAAATAGACCGAGCGCTCGGTACATTTTGGTTCCTATGTGAACCGAGCCCGAAATAGACCGAGCGTTTGGTTCATTTTGCTTCCAACTTTTAGTTCTGAGAATGCATTTTTGGTACTGACTCCGATTCCATCATACCTAGGCCTTGTAGAATTTTATTAAAACTTGCTTCAGGAAGGGCTTTGGTGAAGATGTCAGCTAGTTGATCAGTGGTTTGAACAAAGTGAATCTTGACATTTCCTTCTTCAACATGATCCTTAATAAAGTGATACCTCAGTGCTATATGCTTCGTCTTAGAATGTTGCACTAGGTTATGACAGATCCTAATTGCCCTTTCAGAGTCACAATATAGTGGGATCTTTTTCATATTGAGTCCATAGTCCCGAAGTTGGCTTTGGATCCAAATCACTTGAGATGTGCATGAGGCGGTTGCAATGTACTCTGCTTCGGCTGTAGACAGAGAAACACACGTTTGTTTCTTAGATTTCCAGCTCACCAACTTCCTGTCGAGGAATTGACAGCCTCCTGTAGTGCTTTTCTGATGTAGACCACATCCTTTAAGGTCTGCATCTGAGTAGGCTTGAACAAAGAAACCCGAGTTTGAGGGATACCAAAGACCAAGAGAGGTCATTCGCTTCAGGTACCGGAATATGTTCTTCACTGCCAACATGTGTGGTTCACGCAGATTTGCTTGAAACCTGGCACAATAGCAAACTGGAAACATTATATCAGGCCTGCTAGCTATGAGGTACATCAGAGATCCAATCATTTGGCGATAAAGTGTTATGTTGACTGCCGGTTTTTCCAAAGATGGTGTGAGCTTGGTATCGAACGCCATAGGGACTTTGACCTTTGAATCTCCCGCCATGCCAAACTTGGCAAGAAGAGTCTTGGTATATGCTTCCTGGTTAATAAAGATGCCTTCGGGTCCCTGTCTAATATTTAAACCAAGGAAAAAGTTAATCGGACCCATTGAGCTCATTTCAAATTTTGTCTCCATCAGCTTTCTGAATTCAACAGTTAGGCTGGGATTCATTGAGCCAAAGATGATATCATCGACATAGATTTGAACGATCATTAGGTTGTTACCTTCCTTTTTACGAAAGAAGGTTGGGTCAACCGAACCTTGTTTGAATTTTGATATCTTTAAAAACTTAGTAAGTGTTTCATACCATGCCCTAGGTGCTTGTTTCAGACCATAAATAGCTTTATCCAAGATGTAGCAGTGATCTGGATGCTTTTCATTCACGAAGCCAGGAGGTTGCTCCACGTACACAGTTTCTTCAAGTTCCCCATTCAGAAAAGCGCACTTCACATCCATCTGGTAGACCTCGAAATTCTTGTGTGCTGCATAGGCAAGAAATATTCGAGCGGATTCCAGCCTTGCTACCGGAGCGAATGTCTCTTCGTAATCGATTCCTTCTTCCTGGCAGTAACCTTTCACCACTAGTCGGGCCTTATTCCGGATTACATTCCCTTCCTTGTCCATTTTGTTCCTGAACACCCACTTGAGACCGAAAACCGAGGCATCTTTTGGTGTTGGAATGAGTCTCCAGACTTTATTTCTTTCAAACTCATTGAGTTCATCTTGCATTGCCTGAACCCTATCAGAATGATCAAGGGCAATATTGATGGTCTTCGGCTCAATTTTGGACACGAAAGAATTAAACATGCAGAACTCTACTTTGGAGAATAGGGAAGTTTGCTATGGCTTCACTTGAGATCGGGTTAGAACTTTTTCGGATACATCACCCACTATTTGAGATACAGGAAGATCTCTGGTCCATTTGGTGAGAGGAGGATAGTTTGGATCATAGGATGGATCCAATTCAACATTGACCATTTCTTCCAACTCTGATTGAATATCATTATCGTAGAGCATATCAGAATTCTCCCCCTCGACAGATGATGAGCCAAGAAATCTTTCTTCAACAGGGCTTTCGGGTTGATCCAGACTTTCGGTTGTTACTGGACTTTCGGGTGCAAAGGGGCTTTCGGGTGCAACAGGACTTTCGGGTGCATCAAAAATTGGATTCTCCCCCTGAATATGAGAGTCCTGCTCATTTGAAGAGGATAGATTCCTCCCCTCGACCGAAGTACCGCTCTGGGGAGGTTCTTTTCGAACTGGTTCTTCCGCTCCCATTCGTTTGGCTGCATCTTCTACGATCTTCTTAATCTGATCAATCTTATTATCTGCTGCCGTGGCTTCAGAGTGAGCTGCTTTCTCAGGTTCATCAAATAGATCCATGAACTGGTCAAAGAGTTTGGCGATAGAGGCTGTGACTTGACCTATTTGAGAGAAAATATCTCCTATTGATTCTTCAGTGGACTTCAACTTCTTGACGTAATTGTCATCGAACGTCACATAATAGGTTTCTTCAATTCTTTTTGAATGCTTATTCAAAACCCTGTAAGCCTTTGAAGTAAGAGAATATCCTAGAAAGATACCTTCATCAGCTTTGACATCAAACTTGTTGCGATGTTCTTTGGAGTTGAAGATGAAGCACCTGGAACCGAACACATGAAAGAACTTGACATTCGGCTTTCTGTTGTTGATTATCTCATAAGGAGTGAGAGAGAAACGCTTGTTGAGATAAGACCTGTTCTGAGTAAAACACGCTACAGCAATGGCATCAGCCTAGAAATATAATGGAAGGGAAGCAAAACTTAGCATGGTTCGTGCCGCCTCACACAGGGATCGGTTTCGCCTTTCGAAATACTATTCTGTTGAGGTGTATAAGGTGCTGAGAAGTTGTGACTGGTCCCTTTTTCTGCCAAGAGGTCTTCAAATTCTTTGTTCTTGAATTCCAGTCCATTGTCGCTCCTAATGTTTCGAATGACTTTCCTTAGTTGCACTTCGACCTGCTTGATAATGATCTTCAGTTTGGGAGTCACCTCAGATTTGTGCTTTAGAAAGAACACCCAAGTAAAACGTGAAAAGTCATTAACAATAACAAGAATGTACTTGTTACCGCCAATGCTCTCGATTGATGATGGACCACATAAGTCGATGTGAAGCAACTCAAGTGGTTCAACAACTTTGGTGTTTATGATGGTTGGATGACTTTGACGACTTTGTTTTCCCATTTCACATGCAGCACATAAGTGTTCTCGATCGAACTTAAGCAATGGAAGACCTCGAACATGACCGCCGGTGACAAGCTTGTTAATGTCTTTGAAGTTGAGATGTGAGAGCCTTCGGTGCCACAACCAACTTTTGTCTGAGTGAGCTTTGGATAAAAGACATATTGCTGGATTCCCTTTGATTGGTCTGAGATTTAGAGGAAACATTTCACCTTTTCGATCTGATTTGAGAATGACTTTGTTAGATTTCTTCTCTATAATTTCTGAACCTTCGTCATCGAACGAGACTTTGAGACCGGTTCCACCCACCAGTTGAGACACACTGATGAGATTATGCTGCAACCCCTCTACATATGCCACCTTTCTGATTGTAAAATCTCGATTTGTTATCATTCCATAACCCTTTATCGTTCCATAAGAGTTGTTACCGAACTTGACATTGCCACCATTTTGAAGAGACCGAAACTCCCTTAGCTCTTCCCTCCTTCCTATCATGTGTGACAACCCGAAATTTCCATTCTGTACAAACCAATTGAAGCCAATAGAAGTAGAACAGTCATAGTTGATTTTTAAACTTTTTAGTATAAGTTTGAGTACTTCAGGGTTTACACTTCAGGAAATATTAGGAGAGTGGATGCACTAAGGTTTCGTGCAACACTGTTATTCCAATACTCTATGATATTAGAGTTCATTCCGGGAATAAAAATATTTCTGCCAAAAATCCCAGGACTATATATAGAAAACTAAACCATATTGGTTCATTAGTTACATTTCCATTTAGAGAAAAGTCAAAATTCTCTCTCACGGATCATCGGGTTTTTATCCCAAATTGTGAGTACTTCGATCTAGTTGTATTTTATAGCTTAGATTATGTTTTATAACATGAAAACCAGACCAAAACCCCAAGATTTGGGAGTTTACCGCCCAAGAACACTTGGGGAGTAAACTCCATTTTAAAGGCCAAAAGTGTCCAAATGACCCTCAAAGCCTTAGAACTCAAGCTAGAAGCCTTCATTACAACGTTTAGTCCACAAAACAATTAAGAATCAAGTGTGAAAGTGAGTTCACGGCCAAGGAGGTTCTTGGGCCGTTAACTCCATTTTAGGTTGCCAAAATGCCCTAAATGCCTTCATTGAGCCAAGAGACTAGCATAGCACATTACCTTGATGTGTCTAGGACCCAAAACAATCAAAATACCAACACCTATGGGTGTTCACGGCCGCAAACACATGGCCAAATGGTACATGGGCCGAAAACACAAGTTAGGGGTGTTTTGATGCCACAAACACTTCCTAAGGCTTAGGCTTGAATTTAGACATATACCCTAAAGTGTTGATAGCCTAGAAAACATAAGGAATCACAAGTATTAAGCAGTTTATGGCCAAGACAAGTTCTTGGGCCGTAAACCCCTATAAAGGGGTCAAATGACACCCTAATTCCTTCCTTATGCCTAGAACCCAACATAGGTCATAACCTTGAAGTGTTAGGCACATCAAAACATCAATTGGTACTCCTTACCATGAGTTTACGGCCGTAAACTCATGGGGGAGGGGTCCCAGGGCCGTGAACATCAAGCAAGGCCATTTTAAGGCCTTAAACCCACCCAAACACTTTTTTAAGACTAGAAGCTCTTCACCACTTAAGTTGTATTAAATTTAAGCTTCATTTAGTGACCCTAAAGAGAGTTTACGGCCAGGAGTTTACTCCCCTGGGCCTTAAACTCCAAAACAAATGGTCATTTGACCATAAACTCCCACTAGAGGCATTGCACTCCTTTGTTGCAACCCATTTGCCTCCTAGCACTTGACCAAAAGTGTTTTCCTCGCATTAAAATGCTTATACTTGTATAATTAGTGTTTTAATCACTAATTATTTATATACATATGTCTTCATATGTAATTAGGATCATTGTGTGTGTCTAAAGTCTTCACTTGACACCAAGCACTTGTCCGATCCTTCCTTAGGATAACAGTCCGTTCAATTCCAATCACTTACTGCAGGTGAGTTCATACCCCTTAATCAATGTTTTAAACTGTTTTTAAATGTTTTATGGGGGGATACAAGTAGAATTATGCTAATTATTATATCAATCACATGTGATTAATAAGCAGCATTCAAATGATTGGCTACTCATTAGTCGTTTTACCAAACAGTTTCCTTCAAATGCTTTTCATAAACACTTTATGTGTTTAAAAACTCCTTATTACACTGTACATTTTACTCTGTATATTACATTTCAAAATTATTTACAATTGTGTTTCAAACAAATGTTCTTTATACTAAACTGCTTTATCAAACCCATGCCTGCAAAACCATTTTATAGATCGACATCAAGTCGATCTTTTCTTAGAAATTATTTATGTTCAAAGGTTTTACAAATCTTATTTTATGCTTTTATATTATAAATTGCATGCCTCTATATGTATAATTATATAAGAAATGTTTAAAAGACTTAGGAAGGCTATCCACCCTATTTCCTTTTCGCGCTTCAGATGTGGTCTGGTGGGATATCGGGTACTCGTCCGAAGGTCGTTTAAATATTAGTTATATAACATATGTACATATATAGTTATAAAGGCCCTTCCAGTTCATCCCATGCCCTTGGGTAGCAAGGGTATACATCCATGTCCATACGTACCAGTTAGATTACTAGTAAACTACAATAGGGGAGGTTTAGGAAGATACTAGAACTATTACTAGAACACACTATCATACTATGAGTCAGTTCATTCGTGAGTTAATACTTACTACTATGAGAACATATACAACTATACTAGAGAAGAACATATACAACTATACTAGAAAGAGAACATATACAACTATACTAGGAAGAGAACATATACAACTATACTAGAAAGAGAACATATACGACAATACTAGAAGGAGTACATTACTATACTTGCTAGGTAGAGAGCACGTACATTACAGCTAGAACAGTTAATTACATTACATATACATGAATACGTTAATAATTGTGAGCCATTGTATTGGAGCATGCCTTAAATGTCATGGCCCGAGTTGTAGCCAGAATTCATTTGGAGGGAGAGCCTGAGTTTGCGTATAGATCTATACTGGATTGACTATCCTACACCTTGTTGCTAGCTACAGCCGGACCTGCAGGTCTGCGGGTGCCAAACGTCATTCCGTTTTACGACCATTCGTATGTCGTTGTTACCAGTCGATAGTATGGTGCAATTAATCACATGATGCCTTAATATAAATCCAGTTTAAGGTAGTTAGTACAGCAGTAGTTCCTATAATACAACACTACAGTACTACATCAATTTCCCCTTTCCATACATTTAGTGATCATTTCACTTAAACATTTAATGTAAAAACTATATTTTGATAATGATAGTTACACTTGGGAAAATTACACACTTTTACAAGAAACGAACATATAGAACAGTTAAGTCTTGGTAGAAGACTACATTGAGAACAATTAGGTCTTGGTAGAAGACACATTTATATAATAGTAGGAATCATAGGGATTTCTAGGGTTTTTCAAACGTTTACAACTGTTTTACAAACATTTTTATACTTATAGTTCATCTACATTTTTCCATACTTACAGTTCATCTACAAACAATTTCTTACATACAAATTAAGACACTAAAATACTTATGATCTCACCATCTTCAAAGCTGATACTCGCTTTCAAAATTACTTGTATCCTCAGGTCATCATAGACAGGTACCGATGCAAGGATTAGGGAAGATGGAGCTCGTTGAAGACTCATCTTTCATTTTAATTTATGCTTTAGTGTTTATCAAAATTTGACAGAACACACTTGTATAATAATTATATTATTAATGCAATGGATGATGTTGTTGCTTGTTTACTACTTTACATTGTTGTGATACTGTACATGACATCCTCCGGCCCAGAACGTTTCCGCCGTTCTTGGTTTTGGGGTGTGATAGATTGGTATCAGAGCATTGTTTATAGTGAATTAAGTATATCAACACATAAAAGATATACTAACTATAAATACATAAGGGATTAAAAGTACTCTGACCAAGAGTTTATAATTTAAATAATAAAATATTTAATAAAATATACGTGCCTGCATTCATACTAAAATCAGTGTCACTAGGACAGTACAAAAGAATTACGATTGTTGGGCAACACAGGTGGACTTAGAGACATATAGTCAAAACTGGGAAGATATAGCCTGATCACCTATATTATCCGAGGGTTGACTAGCATGTGCCTAAGTGTAGTTGTGTGGTTGCAACAAAACTAAAATCTTACCAACCCTACCACAATCAGAACAATAGAACATAACATTAAACTTAAAATACTATAGGAGTATTTGGTGTTACTATAAGTACGTTATACTTGAGAACTAAAACGGGATCTTCATTACTAAGTTGATAGTTGCTAAGTGGATACACTAAGGCTATATGTAATTAGGATGTTATAGACTTAGAATCTGTGAAAATTTTACTTCACCCTTATTCTGTGTGAATATGGAGTTAAGGTCACTTATTCGAAGGCCTATCCTGTTTCGATTACATATAATTGGTATGCACTTCACAAATAGCGATGTAACTGATGAAGATTTTCTAAATAATTATCTAGATAGTTCGTCTAATAATTATTTCTTACCCCAATTCTTGCATAGATAACATGGCTGGACTCCATCCCCACGGCAACCAGTACCTTCTGAATGAGGTCATAGCTGGTTGGTTTGGAGAAGAACCAGAGAATGATCATCCTATCCCTTTGAATGATCACCATGATGAAAACCTTTCGGATGATGCTAATTCCGAACCAGAGGTTGAGAACCTACCCCAAGCAGCTCCTTTCCAATTCCTAACCCTCGTCCGGCTTTCCATGGCCCGACGCCTGAGTGGGTGGAATGCTTGGAAACATGGAGCCAAGAACAAGATCAGCCCATGCCATTTGATGGTGACCTAAGCTTTTTTGACCTGAGCAATGGGGGCTCAGTAGACAGAACCTTGCCAATCTTGGTCCGCAGAGTGGCCCGAAATGAGATTCAAGGCAGGACAGCCCTACATCAGATTACCGAAGTTGTCGCAGATGCGAGAATGCATGCCCTCCACACCATTCGTCTAGAAGATGCTCGTGAGAGATCTAAGAGAAACCATGAAACCCTGCTTCAAGCACTGGTTGAATCACGAGCCGAAGTCATAGAGCTCCGAGTACGCCAGAGGGTGTATGAAAGACACCTACTTGATGTGGAACGTCAATTGGTTGAACTGAGAGTTCACCAAAGAGATGACCGTCACCAGTAGTAGACGCTTTACTTTATTTTCCTTGTTAAAAGGAATAGTTTTCTGTCTATGCCCAATGTGGCATTTTCTATTAAATTATCTTGTACCGTAGGTACTATGGTTAGGTCTTTATGCTGTCAAGAACTATCTTCTCTGGATATGATGTAAGACCTTTACAAGGTCATTTTCCTAAATCTTTACGTCATGAATATCAAAGATATTGACATTCGGCTAACTTCTGTGTCATTTCCTTTATTCAAGTTCTTTTATCATACTTTCATTGGAGTCTATCTGAATCATGCTTTAGTCAAGTCATTGGAGTATAGTAATTTAGCTCCGGAGACATTCCATGTCTCTTTTAGTAGTTGGATCTTGTTATTCACCAACCCACGATACCTCGGCTTGAATGACAAACGTTTTGAGACCATTCTACGAAATTACTTCTACTCATTACTAAGACTGCATCATAGGGATGTAGGTCAACCTTTCGAGAACATACTCTTACTCTTTACTTGAACAATCGAAGTACCCCTAGGGCCAACTAGAATCGCTCACAAAATCCTTATCTTTCGCGTTACAGAATCATGTCATCATCCGGAAGCAATCAGTCGAACAACGAAACCTCCGCCTTTCCTATGGACGCCGCTACCTTCCAAACCGCAGTTACAGCTGCCGTGATGGCTGCCGTAACCGCTGTCCTTGCGCACCGTAGCGCTATCAGCACAATCAATGCTGATGATGGGATTGAAGTCTCCAATCGTGGTACCCATCCAGGAAGTCGCCAAACAATAACAGTTACTGGCTCACAAAGCCGAAAGACAGAGAACAAGAAACGAAGGCGTCAAGCCCAGAAAGAACACAAGAAATCCCAAAAACTTGCCATGCAACAGCAACGAGTGGAAACCCCTGCCATCCCCGTACCGAGCAGGCCATACGATGGAAAACTCCCGAAGTGTGATAAGTGTAGTTTCCATCATCATGGGGCTTGCCCGTGAGATGCAATGTTGCAATTGCCTAAAAATAGGGCACCATGCTCATAGCTGTGGAGTACCGGCACGACCCATCACTCAAGTCCCTTTCATCGGGACTAACCCTACACACGAGAGTAGTTATAAAGCCGAACGCTCTAGGTAGCAATTTCCAGGGTGGAGTAACGAGGAAGGCACTCGTGTCCACATAACACTGGAAAAACACCTCACTTCCACCACTAATGTTAGTGTTGTCCAGATATGTCATCAATGCGGTGAAATTGGACACCTCAAGAAGGATTGCCCGATAGTTAAGAACTCGAGTGTAGATGGGAAGATTCTTAGGATCACAACTGCAGGAGAAACTACGTCGGACCCCTCGTTAATGTAATTTAGGCGTGTTGTTGTAACAAACTTATAAACTATCCAAAACTAGTGCAACTGGAGTCTTACCTTTTGCGAGATCCTATCAGTATAAGGATGCTCGTACTGCGTATACTTGTCTTTTGTAGTATACCTAATTCACAGCAATGGTCTTGTTGTAAGTCTAAAGTAGTGTAACTGTGTTGATGGTTGCACGGTTGTGTTTTGTCTGTAAAACGTCTTATGTTCAAATCTAATGTCTTTAAGTTTCAGTATGATTTCGACATTATCATACGACTCAATTCAATTTGGTCCTCTAAAAAACAGCTTCATACGTACATCGCTTTCTTCTAGATTGCTTTTCCAGCGAAGCCGTCATATCAAAACACCGAAGTACTCATGCCAGGAGTACCTCTTAGTTATTTTCTTTACGAAGAAATCCCCGAAGTACCACTCGTGCAGTACGTCGAGTTTAATCCAAGGATTCATGCGATTGATCTATCACTGAGGAATGTATGCATAAGAGGGATATATAATCAAGGTTCTACAGATTTAGAATTGATGAGTCCGCTTTAACTTCTTTTTCCTCGAAAGGAAGTGAGCTTAAAGAAGAATCAGTTATTCGACTACCTTTTCAATATTAATTATATACGACTCGTATACACGAGATTGTGATTGTGAAAACATGTATGAATTCTAATATGAACTTCAGGACGGAGAACTGCCTAAGCCTACGCGTAATCGCATCGTCATGTGAACAAACTTAGAATCCAGTACGACTCTTGTAAACAGATCACCCTATAGTCTAAACACCTACGGAGATACCAGAACAATACAGACAACTTAACGAACTACACAAAAATAGAACTAGAAGAATAGACTTCTCACCCTGGAGAACCTCGGTCATATTCTTCCAGAGATCGACGGATCGCATCGTATGTACCTCGGCTATCGAGTACTCCATCAAGATTTTCCATTAGAAATCGTTGTCTCTGCCTCGCATAGATGAAGCGGTTGAGCTAACGCAAGGAACGAGTACTTTCCAGGATTGGACCGAGATCCGAATATCATGAGTTTGAGTGTGAGGGAAGGAAGTCCGAAAGACTACCTTCTGAACTCGATGCGGACACTTCGAGTCCGTAGTGATACCCTTCAGATAGGACCAATACGCTCATAGTTTTCATGAGCTAAATAAGTAGGGTACGTATTTCTTACTTCGATCAGTTCGTCATTCCTCCATGTAATGACTTACTTATCTACCCTCGTAGTAAGAAGAACCTATGGAAACATCTCCTTTAGAGGAACTTTTCGCGAAGTTCTCTAGGCACGAGTTTTGAAATTGAAGAGTTAAATTCCTATGACACACTGTTAGTGATGTGGGAAATTTTGAGTACTCTTGCAATTTGTCAAAACCGTTGAGAATTTGTCGACACCAGAGAAGCCGACAGAAATTCGCCAAATTCTAGGTCTTACAGACCTACTGTCATAGTTCATTCAGAAACTCCTCGCAAATTACAGAAACCCATATGACCTAGACCCAGCAAGGGGTGGCCCTTGACTGGGAAGTTAAACAAGAAAAAGAAACCTTGGAGATTCCAAGTGAGTGACCAAGTTCTTTAGGAAGTCTCACTTGGGAACGGCTTAATACGGTTTGTAAAGCGTGGAAAGCTAAATCCAAGATAGACAGGACCTCCGAGATTCTTACCAGAATCGGTCTTGTATCTCGCAAACTAGACCTACTCCGCGAACTCAGTAGCATACATTCTACTCTTCGCGTCTCGATCATGAAACCATACCTTCCGTTAGGACTCTTGTAAGTCCACTCGTTGAGATCCTCGCCTTCGTATTAGAACCGTAGTGACCCTCGACCGAGAGGTCAAGCGGATGAAGCAACGCCGTCGCCAGTTAGTGAAGGTTCGTTGGAATGCCAACCGAGAACCCGATTTCACTTAAGTGCACTAGAACCAATCGATTAGGAAGTTTCCTCCTCACGACTCGATCATTCGTACCTACTTCCTTGCCTAAATTCTAACTTTGGGACGAAATTCCCTTTAACAGGGGGATGATGTGACAACACAAAATTTCCATTCTGTACAAACCATTTGAAGCCAATAGAAGTAGAACAGTCACAGTTGATTTTTAGACTTTTTACTATAAGTTTGAGTACTTCAAGGTTTACACTTCAGGAAATATCAGGAGAGTGGATGCACTAGGGTTTCGTGCAACACTGTTATTCCGATACTCTATGATATTAGAGTTCATTCCGGGAATAAAAATATTTCTGCCAAAAATCTCAGGACTATATATAGAAAACTGAACCATATTGGTTCATTAGTTACATTTCCATTTAGAGAAAAGTCAAAATTCTCTCTCATGGATCTTCGGTTTTTATCCCAAATTGTGAGTACTTCGATCTAGTTGTATTTTATACCTTAGATTATGTTTTATAACATCAAAATCGGACCAAAACCCCACGATTTGGGAGTTTACCGCCCAAGAACACTTGGGGAGTAAACTCCATTTTATAGGCCAAAATGTCCCAATGACCCTCAAAGCCTTAGAACTCAAACTAAAAGCCTTCATTACAATGTTTAGTCCACAAAACAATTAAGAATCAAGGGTGAAAGTGAGTTCACTGCCAAGGAGGTTCTTGGGTCGTGAACTCCATTTTAGGTTGCCAAAATGCCCTAAATGCCTTCATTGAGCCAAGAGACTAGCATATCACATTACCTTGATGTGTCTAGGAACCAAAACAATCAAAATACCAACACCTATGGGTGTTCACGACCGCAAACACACGGCCAAATGGTACATGGGCCAAAAACACAAGTTAGGGGTGTTTTGATGCCACAAACACTTCCTAGTGCTTAGGCTTGAATTTAGACATATACCCTAAAGTGTTTATAGCCTAGAAAACATAAGGAATCACAAGTATTAAGGATTTTACGGCCAAGACAAGTTCTTGGGCCGTAAACCCCTATAAAGGGGTCAAATGACACCCTAATTCCTTCCTTATGCCTAGAACCCAACATAGGTCATAACCTTGAAGTGTTAGGCACATCAAAACATCAATTGGTACTCCTTACCATGAGTTTACGGCCGTAAACTCATGGGGGAGGGGTCCCAGGGCCGTGAACATCAAGCAAGGCCATTTTAAGGCCTTAAACCCACCCAAACACTTTTTTAAGACTAGAAGCTCTTCACCACTTAAGTTGTATTAAAGTTAAGCTTCATTTAGTGACCCTAAAGAGAGTTTACGGCCAGGAGTTTACTCCCCTGGGCCTTAAACTCCAAAACAAATGGTCATTTGACCATAAACTCCCACTAGAGGCATTGCACTCCTTTGTTGCAACCCATTTGCCTCCTAGCACTTGACCAAAAGTGTTTTCCTCGCATTAAAATGCTTATACTTGTATAATTAGTGTTTTAATCACTAATTATTTATATACATATGTCTTCATATGTAATTAGGATCATTGTGTGTGTCTAAAGTCTTCACTTGACACCAAGCACTTGTCCGATCCTTCCTTAGGATAACAGTCCGTTCAATTCCAATCACTTACTGCAGGTGAGTTCATACCCCTTAATCAATGTTTTAAACTGTTTTTAAATGTTTTATGGGGGGATACAAGTAGAATTATGCTAATTATTATATCAATCACATGTGATTAATATGCAGCATTCAAATGATTGGCTACTCATTAGCCGTTTTACCAAACAGTTTCCTTCAAATGTTTTTCATAAACACTTTATGTGTTTAAAAACTCCGTATTACACTGTACATTTTACTATGTATATTACATTTCAAACTTATTTACAATTGTGTTTCAAACAAATGTTCTTTATACTAAACTGCTTTATCAAACCCATGCCTACAAAACCATTTTATAGATCCACATCAAGTCGATCTTTTCGTAGAAAATATTTATGTTCAAAGGTTTTACAAATCTTATTTTATGCTTTTATATTATAAATTGCATGCCTCTATATGTATAGTTATATAAGAAATGTTTAAAAGACTTAGGAAGGCTATCAACCCTATTTCCTTTTCGCGCTTGAGATGTGGTCTGCTGGGATATCGGGTACTCGTCCGAAGGTCGTTTAAATATTAGTTATATAACATATGTACATATATAGTCATAAAGGCCCTTCCAGTTCATCCCATGACCTTGGTTAGCAAGGGTATACATCCATGTCCATACGTACCAGTTAGATTACTAGTAAACTACCATAGGGGTGGTTTAGGAAGATACTAGAACTATTACTAGAACACACTATCATACTATGAGTCAGTTCATTCATGAGTTAATACTTACTACTATGAGAACATATACAACTATACTAGATAAGAATATATACAACTATACTAGAAAGAGAACATATGCAACTATACTAGAAAGAGAACATATACAACTATACAAGAAAGAGAACATATACAATGTTACTAGAACGAGTACATTACTATACTTGCTAGGTAGAGAGCACGTACATTACAGCTAGAACAGTTCATTACATTACATATACATGAATACGTTAATAATTGTGATCCACTGTATTGGAGCATGCCTTAAATGTCATGGCCCGAGTTGTAGCCAAAATTCTCTTGGAGGGAGAGCGTGAGTTTGCGTATAGATCTATACTGGATTGACTATCCTACACCTTGTTGCTATCTACAGCCGGACCTGCAGGTCTGCGGGTGCCAAACGTCATTCCGTTTTACGACCATTCGTATGTCGTTGTTACGAGTCGATAGTATGGTGCAATTAATCACATGATGCCTTAATATAAATCCGGTTTAAGGTAGTTAGTACAGCAGTAGTTCCTATAATACAACACTACAGTACTACATTAATTTCCCCTTTCCATACATTTAGTGATCATTTCACTTAAACATTTAATGTAAAAACTATATTTTGATAATGATAGTTACACTTGGGAAAATTACACACTTTTACAAGAAACGAACATATAGAACAGTTAAGTCTTGGTAGAAGACTACATTGAGAATAGTTAGGTCTTGGTAGAAGACACATTTATATAATAGTAGGAATCATAGGGATTTCTAGGGTTTTTCAAACGTTTACAACTGTTTTACAAACATTTTTATACTTATAGTTCATCTACATTTTTCCATACTTACAGTTCATTTACAAACAATTTGTTACATACAAATTAAGATACTAAAATACTTATGATCTCACCATCTTCAAAGCTGATACTCACTTTCAAAATTACTTGTATCCTCTGGTCATCATAGACAGGTACCGATGCAAGGATTAGGGAAGATGGAGCTCATTGAAGACTCATCTTTCATTTTAATTTATGCTTTAGTGTTTATCAAAATTTGACAGAACACACTTGTATAATAATTATATTATTAATGCAATGGATGATGTTGTTGCTTGTTTACTACTTTACATTGTTGTAATACTGTACATGACGTCCTCCGCCCCAAAACGTTTCCGCCGTTCTTGGTTTTGGGGTGTGACATCATGTGACGCGAGTAGCCACTATCTATGTACCATTCTTCGTCAAACCGCTCGTCACTTATAACCTACAAAAATTAAGCAGATTTAGGAACCCAAAGTTTCTTGGGTCCACGTGAGCCTTTTACAGAAACAGGAATAGTAAGAGAAACATCAACAAGATATGTTCGTTTTATTAACGTTTTTTCATCTTTTCATTTAATAGTAAACACTTTGATTTTATTAGAATTAGATGCAGGTGTTTTGGATTTAGTTTCTGGTGTTTGGACTTTAGCCTGCTTTCGGTCTTCATTAGCTGAGGAAATTTTCCTTTTTCCTTTCAAATCCTTTGATGATGTTGAATTTGGTGTAGGACTAGAATTCGACTTAGAAGAAAAGAGATTAGAATGAGAATTTCTCTAGTCTTGTGGTTCGAAGTAACCCTTTCGGTTGAGCTCATTTGAGGGACCGAACCTGGACTTTCGATTGCTGATTGATGATGAACAAAAGCTGGATTTTCGGGTGTTGCAGGTTGGTGGCCCGAAACTAGGTCTTTTATTGTGAAAGCTTGACGAGCTGAAATCAGGTCTTTGCCTGTTGTTATTTAGTGGACCGAAACCAGCTCTTCGGTTGTTGTTGCTTTTGGGACCGAACCTATCCTTTCGGTTTTGTTCTTCCTATGGCCCGAAAGTCTTCCTCTGGTTCTTTTGAATCGGTGATTCGAAGTTCCTTTTACTCCTGTTTTCTTCTCCTTTTGACTTAGAATGTTTGTCAAAGATAGTGTAGTGAGGATTTTGAGAGCACCAAAACTGCTTTCGCTCTTAGAGATTTTTATTGTATCTCAAGTTTCTCTGCTGCTTTTGAATTTTCACCTGTTTCGGTTGTCTGTGGATATTTGCCTTTTGTTTCGGCTTCTTAGCAACATGTTCACTTTTCATGGAAGAGGTTTCGCTAGTTGAGGTTACTTCTTCCGCTGGAATCTCTTTTGTGCCACTGGAACTTGGTACGTCAAAATTGGTAAGCTTATTCAGAGGTTCGGGCACATATCTTCCTTTGGCCTTCCATGATGTCCGCTCCGACAAACCGACTGTTTCATCTGCGTTGTCTATCGGTGCAGACCAGAAAAACTCATCACAGCCATCTGCATTATCTTCATTCACCATGCCAGTGAGTTCGGTTGTCTGATGTTCGGTTACTCCCGTGACCTTATAAACCTGATTGGGAGTTGTTCTGACCTTTTGAAACACAACAGTCGTTTCTTTAAGGATTGGGGACTTAGTTTTGGACAAACGAGCGAATTCCACAGAATTTTCAGAAATCAGATTTTTGTGGTTTTCAGGTTCGCTCCTAATGAACTCGGAACAGTCAACAACATCCTCTACAGAAATTTCACTCATGTCATCGTCCTCATTAAGTTCAGATGCATTTTCAACATCAATTTTATTTTCTGAACTCAATTTGGTACTCAATGAGTCAAATTTTTGTATGGTTTCGGCCCTGAGTTTCAATTTATCATTTTCATCCAAAAGAGTTTTTAAGCATGTCCTTATGGTCTTTGGACTTTATAAAAGATTCAATTTTTTCCAGACCATACATATAAGTGGGATTGACGTCATCAGAAGATACAACACTTTCACAGTTCTATGCTTCGGCATCAATTTCATCCTCCTTAAACTCAAGGAAGGGTAAAATCATGCGATGTATCTTCTGTCCTATTTCACAATTTAAATGCAGCTGAGTAATGTTAGCATAAAGCCTTTTGGCAATTAAACAAAAAACATTCCTCTGTTTTAATAATTTGAGATTGTCTCTTTGCAAATAAATGTTCTCATCCCTAGACTTAACCAACTCCAACTCTTCTTGCTCTATCCAAATCCTTTTCTCCCCACTCTTGGAGGACACCCTGCTTATTTGGTCAGTTAGATTAAAATTCGTGACCCGTGTTTGAGTTAAACAACTATCTAGATTCGAAATTCTTGAATTCAAGTAATTTAATTCCTTTTCATATGATTTTTGTGGAATTTTAAATGAGATAAAAATAGATTGTACCTCTTGATCAGTTCATCCAGCTCACTGATCTGCACACTGAGAGGTTTCACTGTAAAGCACAAGTCCTCTCGCTCCTTATGCTCTTCGTTTCCATCGTCAGTGTTGTATCCCCTCATCTGAGATACATCTGTCACCATCAGACATCTTCCATCAGCTTCACCACTCTTTGCTACATAAGCCTTTCCATGAGAAGGCTTTCTCCCTTCATCATCTTCTGAGTCGGTCGACCACACCTGCACGCCACCAAACTCATCATCATCTACCGAACCCTACACAATAAGAGAATTCATAGAGGTATTAGTAGCAACTTTCTTCCTCTTAATCTCCTCCAGTCTTTTTAGGAGACTTGTTTCTTCATCCTTCTCTGCCATCTTCTTCAACATGCAATCTTTTGCGTAGTGATTTTTCCCACTACAGTAAAAGCAACTGACACCAGAGTCAGCTTCACCCTTCGCTTCCTTCTTCGATTCTTCAACCTTCGGCTCCTCTTTCACTTTATCAGCGCTGTAGCTTCCCTGCAATTTCGATTTTTGTTGGTAAGGAACTTTTTCTTAATGAACCTTCTGGGATTTGACACCATCATAACATAGTCTTCAGTTGTCAAATCGTGATCTCCAAGATTTAAATCCTCTTCGTCTTCTGCTGCACTCTTACCTTTGGACAGAAGCGCCAAAGACCCCAAATTTGAAACCACGCTTTTCTCTTGTAGCACTGTCTTTTCCTGGGATTTCAGAATCCCCACCAGTTTCGCCAACGAGTATGATTTGAACTGCTCATGTGCTTTAATCGTTGACACAACAGCTCTCCATTCGGATCTTAGGCCATTTAAGAATGTGACCTTTTATTCGATAAGCTTTCTTTCAATGTCATAGTTGATCATCTTGCTGAGAAGATGATTGAACCGATCAAATGTTTGTGTAACAGCCTCATCCGGCATCTGCTTGAATTCTCCAAATTCAGAGAGAAGTAGGGTCTTAATCGAATACTCTAGATCTTCATCTGTGGAGTACAACTCTCGCAGCCGATCCCAGATCTCTTTTGTTGTATTGCAAGAACTGACTAATCGAAACGTGTCGGACTGAAGTGCGAATCGAATTAGTCTCAATGCCTTAATGTTGCATTGGAACTTCTCATTTTCATCCTGAGTGACGTCTTTCACATCTTTTAATAGATCATTATACTCCTTTTGAGTTTTAATGATCCTGGACGTGCTTGAATGAGCGAAAGGACCAGAAGTAATAGTTTCCCATATCAGATACCCATTATCTTTAGATCCAATAACGTAATCTTGAAAGTGGTGCGCCCATACTTCATAGTCTTGTGTATAGAGAATTGCAATCTTGGTGGTTGATCCAATGCTGTTAGAGATGTTGATGGGATTGGATTGAGAATCGTCCATGCTTGATTGTGTAAACTGTTATAAGATCATACTTTGTAATACGTAACATTAGGGAAAGATGAATAATTAATGAGATACGTCAATTATGAGTGACGGCTCAATAAACATCAATGAATGCGGAATAAACCCTAAACACTTCTATCACAGAAGAGATGTGTATGAATTACACAGTCTCCTGCTCTGATACCAATTGATGAGTTGAATAACTCTTCGACCGTTTAGATCTTTAAATAGGTTAATCACAGAAACGTAAAACAGAAATATCAAGCACAAGAGTGAATCAAAATATGTTGAATGATTCAATAGATTCAAGCCTCAGCAGAGATCGACAACGAACTTCCACTGTAGAGGCTACTTGGGTTACAAACGATAAAAATAATATTTATGAAATAATCGACTTCAAATCTTACGTACTAAGATGCATGCAAGCATCTATATATACAAAATTGGACTTAAGAACGAGCCCAAGACGCAACATCTAACGGACCCTACAGTTCGGTTACCAGGGCGAGGCAGAGTTTGCAGCAAGGCTGCGGTGGATTCGTAGCCTATGTGAGGGACACTCGAGTGGCCACTAAGAGGCCAAGTTTCGATTGATGAGGTTCCGATATTGTGCGAGTTTCCTGATGTTTTTCCCCAGGAACTACCGGGTGTGCCTCCCGAGAGGCAAGTGGAGTTTGTATCGATTTGGTTCCGGGAGTAGCACCTATTGCCAAGGCGCCTTATTGCCACACGCCGCCAGAGATGTAGGATTTATCCTCGCAACTTTAGGAGCTGTTGGGGAAGGGGTTTATTCGACCGAGTAGCTCACCCTGAGGAGCGCCAATCCTTTTTGTCAAGAAGAAGGATGGTTCACACCACATGTGTATTGATTACCGATAGTTGAACAAGTTGACGATCAAGAACCGTTATCCGTTGCCGAGGATCGACGATTTGTTCGATCAGTTGCAGGGAGCGTCTTGGTTCTCCAAGATAGTTTTGAGATCGGGTTATCATTAGATGAGGGTTCGGGATGAAGATATCCAGAAGACAGCGTTCATAACTCGTTATGGGCATTACGAGTTCGTGGTGATGCCTTTTAGGCTCACCAATGCACCAGTTGCGTTCATGGATCTCATGAATAGGGTGTGCAGGTCGATGCTGGATTGGTCAGTGATCGTATTCATTGATCATATTTTGGTGTATTCGAGGTCTAGAGAACAACACGAGGTGCCTTTAAGGGAGATCCTTGGAGTTTTGAGATCGAAGAGGCTTTATGCCAAATTCTCCAAATGTGAATTCTGGTTACGAGAGGTTCAGTTCTTGGGACATCTCGTCAACCAGAATGGGATATTGGTTGATCCGGCCAAGATTAAGGCGGTCATGAGGTGGGAGGTGTCTAGATCACCCACCGAGATCAGGAGCTTTCTGGGTTTGGCCGGCTATTATCGGAGATTTATTAAGGATTTCTCCAAGATCACCGTGCCACTCACCAAGTTGACCCGGAAGGGTGTTGCATTTTCTTGGGGTCCGGAGCAGCAGACCTCGTTCGAGACACTTCGCCAGAAATTATGCGAAGCCCCAGTGTTAGCCCTTCTGGAAGGGATGGAGTATTTCATGGTATATTGTGATGCATCGATATCTGGATTGGAAGCGGTGGTTATGCAGAGGGGGCATGTGATAGCACATGCATCGAGGCAACTTAAGCCTCATGAGTCGAGGTATCCCACTCATGATCTTGAATTGGGAGCGGTAGTGTTCGCCCTCAAGATCTGGCGTCAATATCTGTATGGGGTTTGGTGTATGATATAAACGGACCACAAGAGCTTGAAGTATTTGATGGACCAGCCCAACCTGAATATGCGCCAGAGGAGATGGTTGGATGTGGTAAAGGATTATGATTGTAAGATCCTGTACCATCCAGGCAAGGCTAATGTTGTAACTGACGCTTTGATCCGTAGGACGGAGAGCGCCCCGAATCGAGACATTTCTTTGAGGTTGACAGTGATGACTCCGGTGTTGGACACCATTCGAGGGGCCCAGGCGGAGGCCGTGAGGCCGGAGAACCGCAAAAGGGAGCGGGTGATCGGGCAGGTATCGGAGTTTGTTACCCATAGTCGAGGACTTATGACCTTCCAGGGTCGGGTTTGGGTAACGTTTGTGGGCGGAACGCGTACTGTCTTGATGGAGGAGGCGCATAAATCGAAGTTTTCGATCCACCCCGGGGCCGCTAAGATGTATTTGGACCTGAAGAAGGAGTATTGGTGGCCCTGTATGAAGAGGGACGTTGCAAGGTTCGTGGAGAGGTGCTTGACATGTTGCAAGATTAAGACCGAGCACCAACAGCTGCATGGTATGTTACAGCTGTTAGAGATTGCCGAGTGGAAGTGGGAACAGATCACCTTGGAATTTATCACCAATTTGTCGAGGACTGCTAGAGGTGTCGATGCAATTTGGGTGATTGTAGACAGGTTGACGAAGAGCGCTCACTTTCTTGCTATTAGTGACAGCTCTGCTGCTGATAGGCTGGCAGAGCTGTATGTAAGGGAGGTAGTATCGCGGCATGGAGTTCCAATGTCGATTGTTTCAGATCGAGATGTGCGTTTACTTCCAGATGTTGGAAGAAGTTTCACGAGGAGTTCGGTACGAGGTTGCAATTCAGTACTGCATACCACCCACAGACGGACGGACAGAGTGAGCAGACGATTCAGACGCTCGAGGACATGCTTCGGGCGTGTGTATTGGATTTCGGCAGAAGTTGGGACACGTATTTGCCTTGGCTGAGTTTTCCTACAACAACATCCATCACTCGAGCATTGGTATCCCACCTTTTGAGCTGTTGTATGGGAGGAGGTGTCGGACCCCCATATGCTGGGGAGAAGTAGGGCAACGCGTGATGGGTAGTACAGAAATTGTGCTCCAGACGACAGAGCAGATACAACAGGTCCGACAGAGGTTGTTGACCGCTGAGAGTCGCCAGAAGAGTTATGCGGATAGGCGACGATCTGAGCTGGAGTTCCAAGTCGGCGATTTCATGCTCTTGAAGGTATCTCCTTGGAAAGGAGTGATCTGATTCAGGAAGAGGGGCAAGCTGGGGCCCCGGTATATTGGGCCGTTTAGAGTGATCACAAGGGTGGGTAAAGTAGCATATCGCTTGGAGCTACCTGCAGAGTTGGATCAGATTCATGATACCTTCCACGTGTCAAAGCTGAGGAAGTGTATTGCCGATGAGTCGGCGGTGGTTCCATTAGAAGATATCCAGGTGGATGCAAGTCTGAATTATGCTGAGAAGCCGATCGCAATCTTGGATCGGAGGATCAAGGTTCTGAGGAACAAGGAAGTGCCCTTGGTTCAAGTCCAGTGGCAGCATCAGAGAGGTTCCGAGCTGACCTGGGAGCCAGAGTCGGAGATGCGGGAGCAGCATCCGGAGTTGTTCACAGCATGAGACTTCGAGGGCGAAGTCTGGTTCTAGTGGGGGAGAATTGTAATAGCCCGGAATCCAGGTTAGCTTTATAACCCTTCTATTTTGAAGAATTAGCTAGTTAGTCCCTTAAAGTGAAAGATGTAATGGGTGAGTACGCTGGGCGTACTGGGGGTATGTCGCGCGTACTCGCGCGCTTAATTTGTATGCGGGTCATCCGAGTACGCTGGGCCAGTGTTCTAAAAGGCGCGCCATGGCGCGCTAAAAGGCGCGCCATGGCGTGAGGCGTAGCTTCGCCGTTACGAAAAGCTTCATAACGTTGCTGTTAGGCGTGGCGCGTGGCAAGGCGTGATATGGCGCGTGTTTTTTCGTTTGATACACAGTTTTTTGCTCTTTGCTATGTCTTTTCAAATTGGAGATACAAGTATTGTGGTTTTTGTTAACTTTTTGTTATTAGTTATTGATCTAACACTTCTAAGAAGTAGTTATATTTAATATAAATTTATATTTATGTGGTAATATAATTTTAAATTAATACAAAATCGCTGCCTTATATCACGCCTTGAAAAATGTCATGGCTCGCCATGGCTCGTTAAGCTTGAGGCTTGGCCTTGCTGCCACGCCACGCCTCACGTCATTTAGAACCTTGCGCTGGGCGTACCTAAGGTTACGTCGGGCGTAACCGGCCCTGTTGCAAAACCCTAATTTGTGGCCTTGCACTATAAAAGGAACATGTAGTCCTTTGCCCTAGCCACCATACACCCTTGAGAGAGACCTTGAAGAGCTGAGATGCGTGCTTTAGCTTGTGTGTGAGTTATTGAGCGTGAAGTTGTCTTTTCAAAGTGAAGAAGGAGAAGAAGGAGCCATTGTTGGAACTAGAAGTTGAAGAACAAGTGTAGATCCGAGTTCTACAGTGGTTGGAGATCCTTCCTGAGGTAAAAAGCTCAAAGCTTTCCTTGTTCTTAATGAGTTTTGCTTTTTGGACCACTTTTAGGGTTTTTGGTTCAAAATTGGAGACTTTTTGTGCAAAGAGTCTCCATAAGCTTAGATCTGACCTTTTCTAGTGTTAAATATGTTGAGGAGTCATAAAAATCGAGTCTTGGACGTGGATCTTGTGGCATGCATGAGTTATAGTCTCATTATGAAAGAGGAAAGATGTTTTGAGCACAAAGTGACCTTTATAGCCATGCAAAGGCTTAAAGGCTTCAACTTTATGGATTAAACGTGTTTAACCTTTCATTTGAAGCTTTTTCTCTCTCTCACTACTCTCTCTCTCTAACCTCTCTCCTAAATCCAAGTTTAAGGGTCAAAAACTCAATTTTAAGGCCTCAAATCCCTATGGTACCTTCCTAACCTTAATGTATAGAATATTTGGCTTCCAAATTTGGGATTTAATCATGAAATAAGGCCTTGAATGTGAGTTTACGGCCTTGGTAGAGGCTTAGGCCGTAAACACATAGTTAAGGGGTTTTTAAGCCCTAAAACCCTTCCAAACCACAACTAGACTTTAGATATGGCTTAATGACTTCATGGAATGGACTTAGAACATTTTAAACATGGATTTTGAAGGACTTGAAGGAGTTTACGGCCAAGGCACATGCTTGGGCCGTAAACTCATAAATATGGGGTTTTTGTGACCTTAAACCCTTCCAAAACACTAATAAGGCTTAGGTATGAATTTTAGAATAATTGGTTTTAGCCTTGGGACACTTGAAACATATTATTTGAGGGATAATTGAGAGTTTACAGCCAAGGCTTGTGCTTGGGCCGTAAACCCTTCATTTTGGGGTATAAACTCCTTTTAAGGTGTTAGAAAGCCACTTTAACACCCTAAAGCCTTAGAATAATTTTTAGAAGTGCATACAAACAAGTTTTTGGCCTTAAAACATAATGAATCACCCTTTAGGAGAGTTTACGGCCACGAGGGGGGTCTCATAGGCCGTAAACTCCAAAAACACCTCAAAAGTCCCATAAAAATTCATGTAAGGCCTTGGAACAATTTTAGCAATCACATGTGATTTGTTTGGAATCAATAACACAATTATTTATGAGTATATAGGAGTTTACGGCCATGAGACCTATGCTAGGCCGTAAACTCCCTTAAGTAAGTCATTTGGTGTTTAAAATTCATTCCAAGCCCTTAAACCAAACCTGGAAATTTTCCCATAAGTGTTTCAAGCCAATTTGCACCATAAATCACCCCACCATGAGTTTACGGCCGTAAAATCATGGGGAAGGGGTCATTAGGGCCGTAAACTCCCTAAAGAGTTTACTCTTGAAGTCCCAATTCAATATCCTAACTATATGTGTCCCCAAACACCACCCGGGTCCCTCAAAACACTTGTAATGGGGTGTTTCCGCGATAAAAAGTATTGGTCCCTAACAATTAAATAATCTAATTCCTTATTAGATACAAATGTGTTCATACTTAGGAACCTCGTGCGTTTGCAAGTCCCATACCATCATTTAGCGTCCGAAATCGTCACGTTTCTCGTCCGGTGAGTTCATACCCCTACGCCTTTTCCGTGTTTTTCAATGTTTTCAGGGGGGAATACAAGCAAACTATAACTGTTTTCCAAACATAACATTGATCTGTTTCAAATAATATCTGGCAAATTTATAAACACTTTTACTCCTTATGTATTATGCTGAGCATAAGGGATGATTTATCAATTACAACTAAATGGATTTTAGTTAAGAAAATAACCAAACTAATCAAATTATTATGGGAATAATTTGGGGTTCTTTAGTTCTCGTTTTATCATGTACTGATATGTGTATAAAGTTATTAAATAAACTATGTCTGATTCAGTTTATCTCCGCATCATTTGATTGTATTGCCAGATAGTTTCATTGTATGTATCTATATTCACTGTATTATGTTTCATAATCTTTTGTATGTTTGATATCATATGAGAACCCTGTGAATAGTTTAGTACTAGTTTGTGAGTTAGTCACTACCCTTTATGGATGATCAGTAAATCCTCCTCGGAAGTGTAACCAGAGTCTCCAGGAGGGAGAGCGAGGAATTTGTGAATAGATCTATTCGGGACTGACAATCCCACACCTTAACTGCTAGCTACAGTTAGGCGGGCACGCCTGGGGTGACAAATTCTGGATATCGTCCGACGTCTGACAAGCGTCAAGGAGGTCTCGTTGTCGTATCAGCATGGTTACCCGACTCACAATATGTATTAATATAAGTTTATTCACGGTTTTGGTTTTAGAGATATATATCTAGTACGGGATGGTAATCCCATGGTTTTTAGTCTATAAGTATTATATCTATTGCAGGATGTTATTCCTATGGTTAGAATCTATATCTAGTTCGGGATAGTGATCCCATGGTTTTATCAAAACATCTTATATCTAGTTCGGGATAGTAATCCTATGGTTTTATCAAATTATCTTGTATCTAGTTCGAGATGGTAGTCCCATGGTTTTCAATCTATATTTTCAAGTATATCAAACTATCTTATATCTAGTCTGGGACGATAGTCCCATGGTATTAAATCTATATGTAGTACGGGATCTTAATCCCAAGGCTTTCAAACTATTTTTCCATCTACAGTTCACGTATATTAAAGTATTTTATATCAAATTCGGGATAGTAATCCCAAGACTCTCAATATATAGTTTTGTGTATTAAACTATACTATGTGATATTAAACCGGTCTTGTAATTTGGAAAATATGGGATTTTCCTTGGGTAACGTATAACGCGTAATTGAACTGTAATGAAGGATAACTAAACTATTTTACATAAGAAAATATGGGATTTTCTTGGATAACAAACCTTTTCAGAAAATTAAAGGAAACGGGTACATTTTTCAGCAAATAAACATCTTATGAACTCACCAGCTTTATACTGCTTTTCAAACCGTTTGTATTCTTAGGTCCACATTAGACAGGTACCCGACGATACCTTTTGGAGAAGACGAAGTGCTCAGAAGACTCGTCTCAACTTTTGTTCATATGATATATGTATAACACATGTACAATTTACTTTTGAAGCAAATGTAAACTTTCAAATATATGTAATGTAATGGTTGTTTACTGTGATTACTATGTACATTGGATTTGATACTCAACGTGGACTCAACCCCGGAAATGTTTCCGCCTTTGGTTTTCGGGGTGTGACATTATGTGTTATGTATGAGATTATGTGCTATGTGACATATCTATGTTGTATGATTTTATAGACCGGATCGGAGGGTCCAACGATACAGACCGGGCCGGAGGGCCCAACGAGCTATGAGCGGACCATAGGGTCCAACGTGCTATGGGACTGGAGGGTCCCGTTGAGACACATCGACTGGAGGGTCGTACTGTAGCCTCGAGTGGCATATGTGTTGTATGCAGTATTTTGGGGAACTCACTAAGCATTTATGCTAACAGTTGTTGTGTTATGTGTTTCAGGTACTAGCGAGAACCGTGGAAAGGCGTCGGCATGACCCGTACACACTAGAGAGAGGATTTGATTTTGCGATCTTGGGATATGTTATGTTTCGATAACTACTGTTGGATATTTTTGAGAATATTTTACGTGAACTTGGTTGATGAAAAATGAAAAATTTGTTTTGAAAATTTCGTTGTTACATTGGGCCTTGAGGCCTCCTTCTTCTTCGGGCAATCCTTAGAAATGTGCCCCTCTTCAGTGCATCCATAGCACACCCTCTTGTTGGATGTGCACTCGTTAGCGTAATGCTCTGTCCTTCCACACTTGTAGCAAGTCACGTCCTCGCTACATTTCCCCGAATGTTTCTTTTTACACTTTTCACACCACTTTGATTCGTTTCCTCCTCCTCCGGATTTCCTTGAGCCAAACTTGTTCTTCTTGTTAGATTTTGACGACCCATTAAACTTCCTCTTTTCGCCAACCTCAACCTTGTTGGCGGCTCTTCCCTTGATCATTTCCTCAATAGATTTGGCAACCCAAATAGCTGCCTCCAGAGTAGGTGCTTGGCGGACTGCCACATCGTACTCCCATGGAATTCCCTTTGCATACTTATCAACTTTTGTCAGCTCGTCTTGAACGATGCGCAAAGCAAATTCCATTTTGTCAGTGAAGGCGTTGTTGAATTCATCAATGGACATGTTTTCCTTCTTAAATGTCAGGAATTGGTTCTCTAACTCAAGCAGATTTTTGGCTGAGTAATACTTGTCCTTGAAGTGTACCAAAAATTCTGTCCAAGTCAGCTGTAGTGGCTCATTGGGGCTTAGGGTCTTCCCCAGAGTGGTCCACCAGCGAACAGCGCCACCTCTGAACTGACGCACTGCAAATTTGGTATGTAGCTTGCCTTTGCAACGACATGTTATGAAAGCGCATTTCATCTCCGATATCTAGTCCATGACTCCAACTGGATCCTCCTTCCCTGTGAAAGTTGATGGCTTGCAGGTTGTGAAGTCCTTATACTTGCATTCGTTCCTCTCGACTCCTTCATCATGATTGTGTTGGGTTTTGAGCATTCTAACACTCCTAAGTGTACATGCAACCCTAAATACCTTGGATCCATGTTTTCTCTATTATACATGCAAATATGAACATCCAAGGTATTATCCTAATCTAGCATACAAAACAATGAATGAAACAAGATAGAATACATACCTCTTCCATGTAGAAAGTCTTCATGAAGCTTGAGTGCCAAGTGCCTCAAGTGTGACACCTCAAATCGTTCACACAACACCAAATACACATGGAACGACTTGAGAGAAATCTACACTTCATGAAATTGGCTAGCCCTTCTATAGAATGATACTAGTGCCAATTGTGGTCAAGAATAAGATGCATATATAGTTAGGGTTACACCATGTAAACCCTAATTGACATGGCCTTTCATTTCCATGATCCATGGGTACAAATACACCATGGAGCATCATATGGGTTTTAGCCCAACTAGATAATCCATGGAGCATTAGCCCACTATATAAGTATGGATGATTTGCACAATCAACCCATATATTTAATTAGTCTTCTTTTGATCACTTAATTAATCCTAGATTAATTCTTCATCAATACTAATTAAATACTATTATTCTTATTATTAATATACTAGAACTTATAATATATTAATAACCATAAGTGTCTTATTTCTCTCATTTAGTCTATCCAAGTGCATGATGCCATGCAACCCAAATGGACCATGCCGGGTCGGGTCAAGTCTTACCAATTATAGTTATGGACTTAGACATTAATCCAACTAATTGTTCCTCCTGATCATCGGGGGTTCCACCTGACTGACAGTGCGGCTTTTATTCGCTTCTTTAGACTCTTTGTCATTCAGTTCGGGTTGTTCAACAGGCATCGATGGTACACTTCTGTTATTCAACAACATTTGTCTAATTTCTTCCCTCTGTTCCGCCATCATAGCCCGAATCATGGCTTGAACTCCTGCCATTGTGACTGGATCAGGTGCAACTTCGACTATCAGCACCTGCTTAATCACTTTGGGACAAGACCGTTGATTCCTGTTTTCATTTGCGTTTCTAGCTCCACCTCGAGTCCTTGCCATTTTGATCTTTATTCACGATAGATGTTTAATTTTCTATTATCACTCCGAAATGTTACATGCTAGTTCTAATATCGTACTCGTACACTTAGAATCCTAAACACATAAGGTTTCCGGATACGGTCGACAACAGACCATCGATTCGAAAAAAATAATATCATACAGGGAAAACATAAAGCATTTAGCACATAAAATCATTTTAGGCATCTTTCCTAAAATAAACTAGTGCTTGTGTCTAGAATATGGAAGACACTCATCTCACGATCATCGTATTCTAAGTTTAAGTCTATAAATCCTACAAATTCCTAGTTCGCTTAAACTAATGCTATGATACCAACTGTGACATCCCCATCTTTACAGCCAGAAAAGACCGATTTCGTTTATGCTTTTTAATAAAAATCAGAGTAACTTGTTAAGAAAAGTATTGCGGAATTTGTTCCCAAAACAAAATATGATATAAACATTATCAAAGCATTTCTTAATGAAACGTATTTTCATTAGATTACAAAAACTCGGGATGTGAATCATCGATACAAACCATAAGCATAAACCAAAAAGAAATAAACATCTTAGGCCACAAAACACAATCTGGCCTCAAATTCATAATCTCTCGATCCAATTATGCTTTTGCCATTACCTGTGATACAGGAAAACTGAGTGGGTCATGTTGGGGAGCCTGGTGAGCATTTAGGGTTTTCAACCCACAATAATAAGTTCATTATTTATTTTCATCAAATTATTAACCCGATTACCCATTCATGTTATCCTCACTTTACGTCCCTAAAGCATCTATTCTAAGGGAGCTATCCAAAGGAAATACATCAGGATGGACACTACTACGAAGGGGATTCCTCAGCCATACGTATCCATAAGGAAACCATGGGGGGGGGGGGATGTAGTACATCTTTAAAAACACCTACAGGTTGCAAGCCTGCTAGCATTCCACTGGATTGCCTATAAATGTCTATGGTCATCATCTATACTCTGCTAGATGACTGGATCATCTTAAACATCATAAACATCGAAGCCTCTTCTCATTTTATCACGCATCATCTATTTCATATACCCATGTTCTACCCAACATATTTGTAGATATAAAATACATACATGGTCCCGATCTGTAAAACAAAGCTTATATCTTTCATCTAGCATAACTTTCAAAGCATAAAATTCGGTATTTAATCATGAAATAAGGCCTTGAATGTGAGTTTATGGCCTTGGTAGAGGCTTAGGCCGTAAACACATAGTTAAGGGGTTTTTAAGCCCTAAAACCCTTCCAAACCACAACTAGACTTTAGATATGGCTTAATGACTTCATGGAATGGACTTAGAACATTTTAAACATGGATTTTGAAGGACTTGAAGGAGTTTATGGCCAAGGCACATGCTTGGGCCATAAACTCATAAATATGGCGTTTTTGTGACCTTAAACCCTTCCAAAACACTAATAAGGCTTAGATATGAATTTTAGAATAATTGGTTTTAGCCTTGGGACACTTGAAACATATTATTTGAGGGATAATTGAGAGTTTACGGCCAAGGCTTGTGCTTGGGCCGTAAACCCTTCATTTTGGGGTATAAACTCATTTTAAGTTGTTAGAAAGCCACTTTAACACCCCTAAAGCCTTAGAATAATTTTTAGAAGTGCATATAAACAAGTTTTTGGCCTTAAAACATAATGCATCACCCTTTAGGAGAGTTTACGGCCATGAGGGGCGGTCTCATAGGCCGTAAACTCCAAAAACACCTCAAAAGTCCCATAAAAATTCATGTAAGGCCTTGGAACAATTTTAGCAATCACATGTGATTTGTTTGGAATCAATAACACAATTATTTATGAGTATATAGGAGTTTACGGCCATGAGACCTATGCTAGGCCATAAACTCCCTTAAAGCATTTGGTGTTTAAAATTCATTCCAAGCCCTTAAACCAAACCTAGAAATTTTCCCTTAAGTGTTTCAAGCCAATTTGCACCATAAATCACCCGACCATGAGTTTACGGCCGTAAACTCATGGGGAGGGGGTCATTAGGGCCGTAAACTCCCTAAAGAGTTTACTCTTGAAGTCCCAATTCAATATCCTAGCTATATGTGTCCCCAAACGCCACCTGGGTCCCTCCAAACACTTGTAATGGGGTGTTTTCGCGACTAAAAGTATTGGTCCCTAACAATTAAATAATCTAATTCCTTATTAGATAAAAATGTGTATCTTTGTATTATACTTAGGAACCTCGTGCGTTTGCAAGTCCCGTACCATCGTTTAGCGTCCGAAATCATCACGTTTCTCGTCCGGTGAGTTCATACCCCTACGCCTTTTCCGTGTTTTTCAATGTTTTCAGGGGGGAATACAAGCAAACTATAACTGTTTTCCAAACATAACATTGATCTGTTTCAAATAATATCTGGCAAATTTATAAACACTTTTACTCCTTATGTATTATGCTGAGCATAAGGGATGATTTATCAATTACAACTAAATGGATTTTAGTTAAGAAAATAACCAAACTAATCAAATTATTATGGGAATAATTTGGGGTTCTTTAGTTCTCGTTTTATCATGTACTGATATGTGTATAAAGTTATTAGATAAACTATGTCTGATTCAGTTGATCTCCGCATCATTTGATTGTATTGCCAGATAGTTTCATTGTATGTATCTATATTCACTGTATTATGTTTCATAATCTTTTGTATGTTTGATATCATATGAGAACCTTGTGAATAGTTTAGTACTAGTTTGTGAGTTAGTCACTACCCTTTATGGATGATCAGTAAATCCTCCTCGGAAGTGTAACCAGAGTCTCCAGGAGGGAGAGCGAGGAATTTGTGAATAGATCTATTCGGGACTGACAATCCCACACCTTAAATGCTAGCTACAGTTAGGCGGGCACGCCT
Source organism: Lactuca sativa (assembly GCF_002870075.4). Lineage (NCBI taxonomy): Eukaryota > Viridiplantae > Streptophyta > Magnoliopsida > Asterales > Asteraceae > Lactuca > Lactuca sativa. Next base: position 99,884,559 of record NC_056625.2, on the reverse strand, counting down.
GGGGTGACAAATTCTGGATATCGTCCGACGTCTGACAAGTGTCAAGGAGGTCTCGTTGTCGTATCAGCATGGTTACCCGACTCACAATATGTATTAATATAAGTTTATTCACGGTTTTGGTTTTAGAGATATATATCTAGTACGGGATGGTAATCCCATGGTTTTTAGTCTATAAGTATTATATCTATTGCAGGATGTTATTCCTATGGTTAGAATCTATATCTAGTTCGGGATAGTGATCCCATGGTTTTATCAAAACATATATCTAGTTCGGGATAGTAATCCTATGGTTTTATCAAATTATCTTGTATCTAGTTCGAGATGGTAGTCCCATGGTTTTCAATCTATATTTTCAAGTATATCAAACTATCTTGTATCTAGTCTGGGACGATAGTCCCATGGTATTAAATCTATATGTAGTACGGGATGTTAATCCCAAGGCTTTCAAACTATTTTTCCATCTACAGTTTACGTATATTAAAGTATTTTATATCTAATTCGGGATAGTAATCCTAAGACTCTCAATATATAGTTTTGTGTATTAAACTATACTATGTGATATTAAATCGGTTTTGTAGTTAGGAAAATATGGGATTTTCCTAGGGTAACGTATCACGCGTAATTGAACTGTAATGAAGGATAACTAAACTGTTTTACATAAGAAAATATGGGATTTTCTTGGATAACAAACCTTTTCGGAAAATTAAAGGAAACTGGTACATTTTTCAGCAAATAAACATCTTATGAACTCACCAGCTTTATGTTGATTTTCAAACCGCTTGTATTCTCAGGTCCACATTAGACAGGTACCCGGCGATACCTTTTGGAGAAGACGAAGTGCTCAGAAGACTCGTCTCAACTTTTGTTCATATGATATATGTATAACACTTACAATTTACTTTTGAAGCAAATGTAAACTTTCAAATATATGTAATGTAATGGTTGTTTACTGTGATTACTATGTACATTGGATTTGATACTCAACGTGGAGTCTACCCCGGAAATGTTTCCGCCTTTGGTTTTCGGGGTGTGACAGATTGGTATCAGAGCCCTTGTTTATAGTGAACGGAGTATACCAAACCTTACATGGTATAAAACTATAAACATTAAGGGACCTAAGTGCTCTGAACTAAAAGTATCCTTCAAAATATAAGTATTTTCAAAAGTATTTAAGTATGCCGAGCTGTCGAGATCCGTAACTACAAGTAGAACAAAACATAAGTAAATGAGTGTTGTACGCTGCAGTTAAACCTGGGCAGTTATGTAGTTGTGTCTAGGGTCAATATAGCATGGCCAACTATATTCATTCGAGACACGGCCAACATGTGCTTGGGAGTGACTGTGGTATGCGGCATACCTAAAACTTACCCAATACCCCAAACAACGAGTCGTCGTTGCAGTGAATCATGAAATACTATGGGAGTATTTCTCGAGTCAATCCTTTGTAGAAAATCCTCGTATACGCATTGTTCCTTAATCATTCCTCTAGCGATAAAATGTTCTGTCTTGATAACTCTTTCCTGCTTTATGGCTTAATACGGTGTTATATCTGTCTTGATGAGATATCCCCTGTTCCATATCTCTTGATTCAATTCAGAGGACTTATGATCCTCTCTTTCCTGATCTTTTTAGATCACGATGCCTCCAAGAAAGAGACCCAGCTCGATGAACACCAACAACCCTCCGCCACCACCTCCTTCTGAATTTGACCCAGTGATATTCCAGGCCGCTGTCAATGCCGCACTGACAGCTGCTCTAGCCCAAAGGAACTCAGATGGTTCCGGTGGCACGCAAACCCAGAACAGTCAGGAACACCGAAAGGAGGGGTCCTATAAAGAATTCATGAACGCTAAGCCCACATCCTTTGATGGCACCGGAGGTGTCATTTCCCTCACCCGATGGTTCGAGAAAATCGAATCAATCCTTGAAATATGCGCTTACGCAGAGTCTGACAAAGTTAAGTTCGCCGCCTGCACCTTCCTTGATAAGGCCCTGACTTGGTGGAACGGTCGAGTCAAATCCCTAACTCTACCTGTAGCAAATTCTATGGTTTGGGAAGCTATGAAGGAGCTTCTACTCGCAGAGTATTGCCCTCGGGGCGAAATTCTAAAGCTAGAACACGAACTCTGGAACCTTAAGATGAAGAGTTCCGACATAGCCTCTTATACCTCAAGATTCGACGATCTGGCGTTACTCTGTCCGGGAATGGTTACCCCGGAGAGTAAAAAGATTGAGAGGTTCATCTGGGGGTTGACCCAGCCAACCAAAGGGAATGTCTTGGCTGCAAAGCCAGACACCTATGATAGTGCAAAATGTCTTGCGCAAATCTTGATCGATCACGAAGACAACTCTGATGAGGAGGCTACCACTCCCGAGCCAGTCACAAGCGGAGGTGGAAGTAAAAAGAAATTTTGGAACAAGCGGAAGGCTCAGAGTACGCAAGGGTCTTCTAAGAAACAGCAAACAGTAGCAGTCCATGCTGCTACTGCCCCTATTACTGTTTCAGCTGTCGGGTCCACGGCCCAAACTCCTACCAGTGGATACACTGGTACCCTTCCTTGGTGTGATAAGTGCAGCTACCATCACCACATTCCTGGTCCATGTCGCGAAAGGATCTGTGACAACTGTGGCAAGAAGGGCTATCTTGCTCGAACCTGCAGAAAACCAGCCAAATCAACGAACCAATCATCCGGAACGGGAATCAGTCCAGCCTGCTACAATTGTGGCGAAGTAGGGCACTTCAAAAGAAATTGCCCCAAAGCAGCTACAACCGCTGATCCCACTGTTGCCGCAGGTATACTTCTCTTTGTTAATTCTTATACCTGCAACTCTTTATGATTCTAGTACCAGAAGGGAAACTTTTCACGAAATACTTTGATGCTATGTTGGACATGTATCGACCGAGTCTCATTCATGTTGTTATCTTTTAGTTTCAAAAGGGTCGCTAATCTAGATCTTTTCCCCGACCCATCTCACGTGATCTTCGGCATCAAACCTTCGTATCATTTCGTGCCTTAAAGCTCAAAAGTTTTTCCCGATATGAATTATCACGCATTCCTCGTTTCTATGATCATTAAGAAATGGGAAGTCAGCAGCTCTTTTCCTTAAAAGTCTTTCCCGAAGAATTCCAGAGAATTCCTTTCGAACATTTTAGCTTAGTTCCGCATCGGCTTAATTTCTGGATCTACCTCGTGACCGAACCTCAGTGAGAATGACGTGTTCAAAACGATGACCAAGAACTGATATGATCATTACGGATTAGTAGTGGTATCCTTTCGGTCAAAGCTCTTTTCCTCGATCATGTAGCCAAGCAAACTAGTCGTAACCGTGTACCTTTCCAGGATCTAAGGCGATAGAAAATTAGTCGGTACCGAAAACACCTATAGAAACCTGTCGATTCTTGGGTCCTATCGACTAATATCGCGGTCTTACCCATAAATTTCTTCTAAAGCCATCAAACCCTTAGCTACCCGGCTCCTTGAAGATGTACTTTCCTGTTGGAGCGTATGTTCTGTTGATGGCTTTATCCCAGAAAAGCATGATATGCTTTGAGAATTGTGAAATACTTCCCCCGTGATACAGTAGACTCTTCGTAATCCTCATAGAATTGATTTTGTAACTTTCCAATTTTGGCTACCCCCAGAACTTAGTAACATCCATCTGGTACTTCACGTCTCGAATCCTTGGAAGTATTTACCCAACGAAACCCTAGTGATTCCTTTGAGGAAACCGAAGTCGTCCAGGATTGAAACCTTCATGAGAGAACCGATTGAGATCGTAGATTGAGAGAGAGTCAATGTGCGAAACAAAGTCACGTCCCGATAGTGAGAGATCGATAGAACGCCTAGTGTAAACCCGACTCCGCTTGAGAGCATGATCGTTCGAGACAACAAATCCATTCGTGTCTTATTCTAATTCATGATCTATATCTTAATCTTTGAATTTCGGGATGAAATTCCCTCTAACGGGGGGATAATGTAACAACCCGAAGTTGTTCATCGCCGAAAACCTATTATACCCGTATAACTCGCCATATATCGAAACGTTCCGATGTCGTTTTTGGGTTTAGTTAACTAAACATATATGTTTAATTGATGTTAATGAGTGTCCAAACCTCTTAGGAACTCATGAATTTAGCTCAAAATGTTTAATTCATAAATTTAGAAATGTCCTCGCCGGGTTACGGTAACTCAATCGGGTGCGACCAAAAGCCCCGCTTAATGCCGGTATCGGGTAGAATTCCACCGTGTCCAAGTTTTGCGACCTATATAAACGTGTTTAACCTTTCATTTGAAGCTTTTTCTCTCTCTCACTACTCTCTCTCTAACCTCTCTCCTAAATCCAAGTTTAAGGGTCCAAAACTCAATTTTAAGGCCTCAAATCCCTAAGGTACCATCCTAACCTTAATGTATAGCATATTTGGCTTCCAAATTCGGTATTTAATCATGAAATAAGGCCTTGAATGTGAGTTTATGGCCTTGGTAGAGGCTTAGGCCGTAAACACATAGTTAAGGGGTTTTTAAGCCCTAAAACCCTTCCAAACCACAACTAGACTTTAGATATGGCTTAATGACTTCATGGAATGGACTTAGAACATTTTAAACATGGATTTTGAAGGACTTGAAGGAGTTTATGGCCAAGGCACATGCTTGGGCCATAAACTCATAAATATGGCGTTTTTGTGACCTTAAACCCTTCCAAAACACTAATAAGGCTTAGATATGAATTTTAGAATAATTGGTTTTAGCCTTGGGACACTTGAAACATATTATTTGAGGGATAATTGAGAGTTTACGGCCAAGGCTTGTGCTTGGGCCGTAAACCCTTCATTTTGGGGTATAAACTCATTTTAAGTTGTTAGAAAGCCACTTTAACACCCCTAAAGCCTTAGAATAATTTTTAGAAGTGCATATAAACAAGTTTTTGGCCTTAAAACATAATGCATCACCCTTTAGGAGAGTTTACGGCCATGAGGGGGGGTCTCATAGGCCGTAAACTCCAAAAACACCTCAAAAGTCCCATAAAAATTCATGTAAGGCCTTGGAACAATTTTAGCAATCACATGTGATTTGTTTGGAATCAATAACACAATTATTTATGAGTATATAGGAGTTTACGGCCATGAGACCTATGCTAGGCCATAAACTCTCTTAAGTCATTTGGTGTTTAAAATTCATTCCAAGCCCTTAAACAAAACCTAGAAATTTTCCCTTAAGTGTTTCAAGCCAATTTGCACCATAAATCACCCCACCATGAGTTTACGGCCGTAAACTCATGGGGAGGGGGTCATTAGGGCCGTAAACTCCCTAAAGAGTTTACTCTTGAAGTCCCAATTCAATATCCTAGCTATATGTGTCCCCAAACGCCACCCGGGTCCCTCCAAACACTTGTAATGGGGTGTTTCCGCGACTAAAAGTATTGGTCACTAACAATTAAATAATCTAAGTCCTAATTAGATACAAATGTGTATCTTTGTATTATACTTAGGAACCTCGTGCGTTTGCAAGTCCCGTACCATCATTTAGCGTCCGAAATCGTCACGTTTCTCGTCCGGTGAGTTCATACCCCTACGCCTTTTCCGTGTTTTTCAATGTTTTCAGGGGGGAATACAAGAAAACTATAATTGTTTTCCAAACATAACATTGATGTGTTTCAAATAATATCTGGCAAATTTATAAACACTTTTACTCCTTATGTATTATGCTGAGCATAAGGGATGATTTATCAATTACAACTAAATGGATTTTAGTTAAGAAAATAACCAAACTAATCAAATTATTATGGGAATAATTTGGGGTTCTTTAGTTCTCGTTTTATCATGTACTGATATGTGTATAAAGTTATTAGATAAACTATGTCTGATTCAGTTTATCTCCGCATCATTTGATTGTATTGCCAGATAGTTTCATTGTATGTATCTATATTCACTGTATTATGTTTCATAATCTTTTGTATGTTTGATATCATATGAGAACCCTGTGAATAGTTTAGTACTAGTTTGTGAGTTAGTCACTACCCTTTATGGATGATCAGTAAATCCTCCTCGGAAGTGTAACCAGAGTCTCCAGGAGGGAGAGCGAGGAATTTGTGAATAGATCTATTCGGGACTGACAATCCCACACCTTAAATGCTAGCTACAGTTAGGCGGGCACGCCTGGGGTGACAAATTCTGGATATCGTCCGACGTCTGACAAGTGTCAAGGAGGTCTCGTTGTCGTATCAGCATGGTTACCCGACTCACAATATGTATTAATATAAGTTTATTCACGGTTTTGGTTTTAGAGATATATATCTAGTACGGGATGGTAATCCCATGGTTTTTAGTCTATAAGTATTATATCTATTGCAGGATGTTATTCCTATGGTTAGAATCTATATCTAGTTCGGGATAGTGATCCCATGGTTTTATCAAAACATATATCTAGTTCGGGATAGTAATCCTATGGTTTTATCAAATTATCTTGTATCTAGTTCGAGATGGTAGTCCCATGGTTTTCAATCTATATTTTCAAGTATATCAAACTATCTTGTATCTAGTCTGGGACGATAGTCCCATGGTATTAAATCTATATGTAGTACGGGATCTTAATCCCAAGGCTTTCAAACTATTTTTCCATCTACAGTTCACGTATATTAAAGTATTTTATATCTAATTCGGGATAGTAATCCCAAGACTCTCAATATATAGTTTTGTGTATTAAACTATACTATGTGATATTAAACCGGTCTTGTAATTTGGAAAATATGGGATTTTCCTTGGGTAACGTATAATGCGTAATTGAACTGTAATGAAGGATAACTAAACTGTTTTACATAAGAAAATATGGGATTTTCTTGGATAACAAACCTTTTCGGAAAATTAAAGGAAACGGGTACATTTTTCAGCAAATAAACATCTTATGAACTCACCAGCTTTATACTGCTTTTCAAACCGTTTGTATTCTCAGGTCCACATTAGACAGGTACCCGACGATACCTTTTAGAGAAGACGAAGTGCTCAGAAGACTCGTCTCAACTTTTGTTCATATGATATATGTATAACACATGTACAATTTACTTTTGAAGCAAATGTAAACTTTCAAATATATGTAATGTAATGGTTGTTTACTGTGATTACTATGTACATTGGATTTGATACTCAACGTGGACTCAACCACGGAAATGTTTCCGCCTTTGGTTTTCGGGGTGTGACATTATGTGTTATGTATGAGATTATGTGCTATGTGACATATCTATGTTGTATGATTTTATAGACCGGACCGGAGGGTCCAACGATACAGACCTGGCCGGAGGGCCCAACGAGCTATGAGCGGACCATAGGGTCCAACGTGCTATGGGACTGGAGGGTCCCGTTGAGACACATCGACTGGAGGGTCGTACTGTAGCCTCGAGTGGCGTATGTGTTGTATGCGGTATTTTGGGGAACTCACTAAGCATTTATGCTAACAGTTGTTGTGTTATGTGTTTCAGGTACTAGCGAGAACCGTGGAAAGGCGCCGGCATGACCCGTACACACTAGAGAGAGGATTTGATTTTGCGATCTTGGGATATGTTATGTTTCGATAACTACTGTTGGATATTTTTGAGAATATTTTACGTGAACTTGGTTGATGAAAAACGAAAAATTTGTTTTGAAAATTTCGTTGTTACATTGGGCCTTGAGGCCTCCTTCTTCTTCGGGCAATCCTTAGAAATGTGCCCCTCTTCAGTGCATCCATAGCACACCCTCTTGTTGGATGTGCACTCGTTAGCGTAATGCTCTGTCCTTCCACACTTGTAGCAAGTCACGTCCTCGCTACATTTCCCCGAATGTTTCTTTTTACACTTTTCACACCACTTTGATTCGTTTCCTCCTCCTCCGGATTTCCTTGAGCCAAACTTGTTCTTCTTGTTAGATTTTGACGACCCATTAAACTTCCTCTTTTCGCCAACCTCAACCTTGTTGGCGGCTCTTCCCTTGATCATTTCCTCAATAGATTTGGCAACCCAAATAGCTGCCTCCAGAGTAGGTGCTTGGCGGACTGCCACATCGTACTCCCATGGAATTCCCTTTGCATACTTATCAACTTTTGTCAGCTCGTCTTGAACGATGCGCAAAGCAAATTCCATTTTGTCAGTGAAGGCGTTGTTGAATTCATCAATGGACATGTTTTCCTTCTTAAATGTCAGGAATTGGTTCTCTAACTCAAGCAGATTTTTGGCTGAGTAATACTTGTCCTTGAAGTGTACCAAAAATTCTGTCCAAGTCAGCTGTAGTGGCTCATTGGGGCTTAGGGTCTTCCCCAGAGTGGTCCACCAGCGAACAGCGCCACCTCTGAACTGACGCACTGCAAATTTGGTATGTAGCTTGCCTTTGCAACGACATGTTATGAAAGCGCATTTCATCTCCGATATCTAGTCCATGACTCCAACTGGATCCTCCTTCCCTGTGAAAGTTGATGGCTTGCAGGTTGTGAAGTCCTTATACTTGCATTCGTTCCTCTCGACTCCTTCATCATGATTGTGTTGGGTTTTGAGCATTCTAACACTCCTAAGTGTACATGCAACCCTAAATACCTTGGATCCATGTTTTCTCTATTATACATGCAAATATGAACATCCAAGGTATTATCCTAATCTAGCATACAAAACAATGAATGAAACAAGATAGAATACATACCTCTTCCATGTAGAAAGTCTTCATGAAGCTTGAGTGCCAAGTGCCTCAAGTGTGACACCTCAAATCGTTCACACAACACCAAATACACATGGAACGACTTGAGAGAAATCTACACTTCATGAAATTGGCTAGCCCTTCTATAGAATGATACTAGTGCCAATTGTGGTCAAGAATAAGATGCATATATAGTTAGGGTTACACCATGTAAACCCTAATTGACATGGCCTTTCATTTCCATGATCCATGGGTACAAATACACCATGGAGCATCATATGGGTTTTAGCCCAACTAGATAATCCATGGAGCATTAGCCCACTATATAAGTATGGATGATTTGCACAATCAACCCATATATTTAATTAGTCTTCTTTTGATCACTTAATTAATCCTAGATTAATTCTTCATCAATACTAATTAAATACTATTATTCTTATTATTAATATACTAGAACTTATAATATATTAATAACCATAAGTGTCTTATTTCTCTCATTTAGTCTATCCAAGTGCATGATGCCATGCAACCCAAATGGACCATGCCGGGTCGGGTCAAGTCTTACCAATTATAGTTATGGACTTAGATATTAATCCAACTAATTGTTCCTCCTGATCATCGGGGGTTCCACCTGACTGACAGTGTGGCTTTTATTCGCTTCTTTAGACTCTTTGTCATTCAGTTCGGGTTGTTCAACAGGCATCGATGGTACACTTCTGTTATTCAACAACATTTGTCTAATTTCTTCCCTCTGTTCCGCCATCATAGCCCGAATCATGGCTTGAACTCCTGCCATTGTGACTGGATCAGGTGCAACTTCGACTATCAGCACCTGCTTAATCACTTTGGGACAAGACCGTTGATTCCTGTTTTCATTTGCGTTTCTAGCTCCACCTCGAGTCCTTGCCATTTTGATCTTTATTCACGATAGATGTTTAATTTTCTCTTATCACTCCGAAATGTTACATGCTAGTTCTAATATCGTACTCGTACACTTAGAATCCTAAACACATAAGGTTTCCGGATACGGTCGACAACAGACCATCGATTCGAAAAAAATAATATCATACAGGGCAAACATAAAGCATTTAGCACATAAAATCATTTTAGGCATCTTTCCTAAAATAAACTAGTGCTTGTGTCTAGAATATGGAAGACACTCATCTCACGATCATCGTATTCTAAGTTTAAGTCTAGAAATCCTACAAATTCCTAGTTCGCTTAAACTAATGCTATGATACCAACTGTGACATCCCCATCTTTACAGCCAGAAAAGACCGATTTCGTTTATGCTTTTTAATAAAAATCAGAGTAACTTGTTAAGAAAAGTATTGCGGAATTTGTTCCCAAAACAAAATATGATATAAACATTATCAAAGCATTTCTTAATGAAACGTATTTTCATTAGATTACAAAAACTCGGGATGTGAATCATCGATACAAACCATAAGCATAAACCAAAAAGAAATAAACATCTTAGGCCACAAAACACAATCTGGCCTCAAATTCATAATCTCTCGATCCAATTATGCTTTTGCCATTACCTGTGATACAGGAAAACTGAGTGGGTCATGTTGGGGAGCCTGGTGAGCATTTAGGGTTTTCAACGCACAATAATAAGTTCATTATTTATTTTCATCAAATTATTAACCCGATTACCCATTCATGTTATCCTCACTTTACGTCCCTAAAGCATCTATTCTAAGGGAGCTATCCAAAGGAAATACATCAGGATGGACACTACTACGAAGGGGATTCCTCAGCCATACGTATCCATAAGGAAACCATGGGGGGGATGTAGTACATCTTTAAAAACACCTACAGGTTGCAAGCCTGCTAGCATTCCACTGGATTGCCTATAAATGTCTATGGTCATCATCTATACTCTGCTAGATGACTGGATCATCTTAAACATCATAAACATCGAAGCCTCTTCTCATTTTATCACGCATCATCTATTTCATATACCCATGTTCTACCCAACATATTTGTAGATATAAAATACATACATGGTCCCGATCTGTAAAACAAAGCTTATATCTTTCATCTAGCATAACTTTCAAAGCATAAAATATATATTCAATCTAGATCTGAAAAATAATGTTTACATCTTTCATCCAACATAACTTTAAAAGAAAAAAATACACATACAGTCTAGATCTGAGAAATAATGTTTACATCTTTCATCCAGCATAACTTTCAAAGCATAAAACACATCTACGGTCTAGATCGGAAGGAAAAAAAGCTCAGATTTGAAGGAAAGAAGTTCCGATCTTTCATCCAACATAGATCTCAAAGTATACAGTTTAGATCTGAAGAAAAAGTTTAGATCTGAGATGAGAAAGTGTAGATCTGAAGGAAAAAGTTTCAGATCTGAAAGAAAGAAGTTCAGATATTTCATCCAACATAGATCTCAAAGTATACAGTTTAGATATAAAGAAAAAGTTTAGATCTGAGATGAAAAAGTGTAAATCTGATGGAAAAAGTTTCAGATCTGAAAGAAAGAAGTATAGATCTTTCATCCAACAAACAAACAGATAACATATATATATATATATATATATATATATATATATATATATATATATATATATATATATATATACACATAGCACATAATTTATATAAAATACTTCATATCTATGTGTAAGATGAAGGTAACTATACGCTCACCTGATACAGAGTGATTCGGACAACACCTCGCTTCTAAAAATAATCTTCTTTGACGAAACCAAGAAGTTTGCTTGAAAACCGGGATCTGTGCGGGAAGAGTTTCAGACCGAAAACTCTTTTTCTCGGAGACTTCGGGCTCTCCGGGGCTTTCTTCTAGTGTTAGGAGGTTTTCCTAGGCTTTTTTTTAGGTGAGGGGTTTGGGGGTGTTAGAGAATGTTGAGAGAGAGAAAGATGTGCGTAAAGGTGTGAGTTTGAAGGCAGCCCGCGCACCTCTATTTATAGGCTTCCTGGAGTGACTCCACGTCATGGTGCGTCTCTCCACATCGTGGTCTCGTGTAGGCTCCAAGGCTTCGCTCGGTGCTAACACGTGTCGCCGAACACATAGGGTAAAACAACTGATTGTCAAAAATTCATAACTTTCTTTGCATATGAGCTCTGTTTTCGACATTCTTCATATCCACGTATAGGTAAAAAAAAATATCTACCACTTTCATTTAGACTTTGTCGGCTAATTCTCGACCGCTCTTAAGTTTAACAGTACGAGGAGATTATATTGTTAAGTGTCTGCGTAAAATTCATAACTTCTACATACGGACTACGTTTTCTTCTGTCATTTTACTTTTAAGTACCTATTAATGAGATCTTCAATTCTCATTTAGGTCACATAGGCCAAAAACCGCTCGATCTAAAATTCGAGTTTCGGGTCGTGCACTGATATGCCAAATCTTAGAAAAATCGTAACTTCCTCATACGTAGTCAGATTTGGGCGTTCTTTTTATGGACGCTCTCGGTTTAACGTATTCTACGACCTTGTTTTAGATTGCTATGGCTAAAAATCGCTCTATTGTAAATTCACTTTTTACGCTCCCCAGTGCCAAGCCAGTTTTGTCGTAAAATTTCGACGGGTCATAACTTCTTCTTTATAACTCTAATTTCGGCGTTCTTTATATATCCGGAATCCTTGTTTCGATCACTACAACTTCATGTAAAGATATAGGGTTTATCTCACACTTTAATTTTGACGCTTATTTTTATCATATATTTATTATAAACTTATAAATAAATAATAAGCATATATATATTCACATAATTCACATAAAACTCAAATATTTCATCTTTATTACTTCAAAAAAAGTTACAATAGTTGACCTAGACTATTACATCGTCTAAAAATACTTAGCTCCGAAACGCGAGCGTTACAGAGGGTGTCAAATAAGGCACCCTAGGAGTTATTTCTCTTAAATTAGGTACAAACCCGGAGATATAGGGTTTACACAAAAATGGCAGCCACGCCATGTAAAAAGGGTTGCTATGCCGCGACACGACACAACTCTGCATTGTTAATCAAACATTTGACACACCGTGGAGCCTTAGCCACCGCGTCGTGGCCCACCCAAATATTGACAATTAATAAGTAAAATAAATAACTTAGGGAATAGCAATACCTTGAAATTGGATGTTACACATACTATTTTTTTTTCTAGAATAACTCTTATTGATCATTGTTTAAATGTAGTAAACTATTTGCACAAAACAACTAGTCACCTGTAGAAACTACTTTATAAAAAATTGTCCGCACTTGTCGCTTACCTCAGTTAAAAGGCTTGTATATATATATATATATATATATATATATATATATATATATATATATATATATATATATATATATATATATATATATAGGGAAGGATTGTATGGAAAACGAAAAAAACCCTAAAAATCATAAAAATACATAAAATAATACTTAGAAATCAACAATTTTTTTTTTGACTTTATATGCTTAAAATTCGCAACTTTTATTATAAATTTGCTAAAAAAAATAAAACGTCGATTTTTATTTTTTTGTTGTTTTTCAAAAAAAAATTCAGCGAAATTATATAAAAATTGTGATTTTTAAGAATATAAAGTAAAAAAAAGATTAGTGATCTCTTTGTATTTTTTTATGCATTTTTATAAATTTTATGGTTTTTTGCTTTCCATAAAACTTTTATATATATATATATATATATATATATATATATATATATATATATATATATATATATATATATATATATATATATATATATATATATATATATTGTCATGAATGATACATTTGAAAAAAACATATTATGATGGTGCACCAAATACTTTTATTTATCAATTATTATTTTTTTAAATATGAAAATACTTGATTATTAAAATGAATGATATTTGTATTTATTCCATCTTGTTAAAGCATTGATGCATCTAAAACTTGTGATTAACAACTAAATTATATATAATCTTCACGTTTGAATCATGAAAAAGATATGTTAAACTAACTATGGGAAATTCAGTCACATAATTCAAGTCGTTTTGAAGGATTATTTTTATGAATGAAGAGTATGTTAACTACTAAGGTGTTAGAGACATATGAAACAAACTATTGAGAAACATAAGAAACATTCATACATACGTATATACATACATACAATATCTGTACATACACAAACACATGTACACATACATACACATAGACATGCAGATACATACATACATAAGTGTTTATATATATATATATATATATATATATATATATATATATATATATATATATATATATATATATATATATATATATATATAGGTATATGTATAAATATGTGTATGTACGTATGTATATATGAAACATACATTAGAAATATTCTATAAATTTTTAATAAATAATTTTTATATATATTAAAAATGAAAAGAAAGAAATACTTCACACCTTAAGAATGCATATAAAATTGTTATGTTGGATTTATAGTTCACCGAATCCTCTACATATGACATATAAATAAAACTACTCTAAAACGGAAAATAACATAATGGCGAGACTCTTGGAATCATATATGATCGTTTTGTGTGTATTATTTCTCGGATTACTTGTTTGTTATCAATGTAAGTTCCGATTAGTTTTTTTTGTTCACATTGTGAATGTTTATTTAATTTATTTACATATTAATGTTTGTTTTTCTTGTTTCATAGGTAGTAGCATTACAATAAATGACATAAAAAATATTGCGGGTAAGCCATGTGATCACCTGCCGATTTGTTTGCGAGTCGATGCTCAATATTGTTGTTGTTCGTTGACTTCCCGCATATGCGCGGATAGTCTTCCTGCATGTGTGGATAAATGCATCCCTAAAAATTGTTGTTCTACTAAAATGTAGTTGCTAGGTATATTTTGTGATTAGTGATTCTCATTAGTCCAAATACAAATACAATACAAGGTCAAAAGAGCCAAACAATAGTGTACTACAAATAGAACATGTACCCATGCATTGTGTTAAGAATACTAGATTAATATGATCGCTAATATGTCATGTAATTTGACCGAGAGGTCGAGAAACTAAATACTTAAGATGAATCGGAAGCCTGGAAAAATAAAATAATGTGGCCCTTCGTAAAAATGTTTGGATATCAGAGAGAGTAAGTCATGTAAAGGATACAAATATGACTGGTAGAAACTTTTTCTTAGACGAATTGTTCATCTATCCCAATATTCTTTTTCCGGTGATGTTGAACAATATCGTTTCAGAGAAAACTGTTAGGTTATACAATGGGTTATGGTGGAAATGCGGATTCTCAGTGGATCACTTAGGATCTCTTTTATAACTTATATTTCTCTCTTATGTCTGGGTTACAAGAAATCTAGTTTAGGATAATCCAACAGGATACTTAAGAATCTAGGTATAGACATGTAAGTCAAATTTCTAGAAGAATTCTGATTTCGTCAGAGAAGAAGAAGAGTTAAGAGATGGGATATGACGGCTCATATAAAAGACTCGTATTTATACTTCACAATTGGGGATTCGTCTTATGATGTAGTCAAAAAATCCATAAATTAATGGCATGAATGACTTTTTCCGAAATTTATGAGATTTGGTAATTTTATCAAAGTTACACACTTGAATTCATATTATTCCACTATGACCCCTGCCTATTTGTCTTACCAGCTTTTAATTTGATCTTATATATACGTGCACTCTACACACACTGAAAATAAAATATAGAGTACAAACTCTAAACCCCTTAGCTCACATACTAGTTCCAATTATATAAAATGTTTGGTGACACTAAAATCACCAACATTTATCTTCTATTTGACTAAAACTCATGAAACAGCATAACATTAATCTAAAAAAACAACCCACTATATAAATGAAAATAGCAAAACGATTAAATTCCCATCTTTGTATCTTACAACTTTAAATACTCGATAGTTAGGGTGCTCTAAGAAATGAACCCGTCAACCCAAATGAATACTTGAAGTTAAAATGCATGTTAGTTTATTAAACTTTTAACAAAATACAACATGTCACTATTATAAAGTTGTGTGTTCGAATCCTCTCTTGATTTTATCAAAGATAAATCCCCAACCTCATGATATGCAGCTACACTTCACATTCAATAAGTAATTAAACTTCAACATCGTTAACTGTAGAACCGAGCACATACCTATAGTGAATTAGTAAGCTTTCAGTATTAGGCGTGAATCCAATTAAAACCTACGTGAGAGGTTATGGTTGCTAGAAATTCTCCTTTGGGGATGTCACACCCCCGGTTGGCATCGAAATGCTAGGTTGTGCGGCTTCTCTTCGTGGATTACAAATATCAATTATATTTAACATTACACATTAACGTATTACACACATTACAATAATAAGAAGTTCAATTACAAATTACTATCACAACAACTGTCAAACAAATATTAATCCAAATGAATTTCCAACTACTATCACGACTTGTCATGCCTGACTTTCAGTTTCCTAAGAATACAAGTCGTTGGAAAACATCAACATAATTTTGGTGATTTCATAGCTTTGAATAATACCATGTGAAAATACATTTTTAGATATATGTATTTTAATATTCAATGTTGAGGTACCTTTACTTTATAAGTAGTACTTTACTATTTATAGGTACTATAACTTATGTGCTTATGTGATTGTTTATAGTATAAATAATGTGTATATGTATACTACTGTTGTTGTTATGTGATCTCCTACTAGCGATTATAACCGCTATGCTTATTACTTTCCTTAAGGCTCTTGGAAAATGTTACATTGAGTTCCCATAATCGAGATTTTTTATAAAAGACTGTGCCCCCATGACGTTTCATCATACTTCGTAAAAGTTAAAGCAGTTATCATTGCTGTTACTTGACCGCCATGGTTGTAGCTAGCAACTGCAGGTGGGGGTGTCAACCCCATAGATATATACATAACTAAAATTCTCACTTAATATAAACGATATTGGTCGGGGTTTAGCTCAAGGAGATTTCAAAGAACCATTGTCTTGAAGACAAGATTTCACATTTCCCCATCCTTTACCGAGACTGTTTATGAACTTGAGATTGTACTCCAAAGGAGTTCGGACAATCCCATGAGCAGTCATGTTGTTGACTACAATTCGTTAGCGATTGGAGGCTGAAGCAACTGATTCACCAGGAGTGGTTGTGAAGGTGTCAAATTTGTTGACAACAGATGTCAGACGCATGTCTTTCATGTTTTCTGATCCTTCTATCAGATCTTGAAGAGTATCCCAAATCTCTTTCGCAATTTTACACAACTTAATGTGCTCAAAGAGAGATGGTGGGACACCAAACACCATTTCAGAAATTGCCACTTGATCGGCATCCAACTTCTCAATACCGTTAGCAGTGACAGGAGTTAGGCGTTGTTCATCTTGAACCATCAGGTTAGCAACAACATCTCTAACAGTTGTTTTAACAGGAAAATGAGGACCTTCTTTGACGTATCTCTAGATAGCTTCACCTTTCTCTTTAGCTAGTAAAAATCTTTCCATTCTAATTTTCTAGTGGTCATATTCTTCCACAACTAGAAGTAGGGCACGTGTGCGGCAACCCACGATATTTGCGATTTGCATTGAATACATTTGTTGAGTATTAGAAGCAACCATTGATGTTAAGATATCTTGAGTAGAAGTGGTATATAGAAAAACGGTTATCCTGAACACAGAAATGGTTGAAATACCAAGACAATTTCAAACCAACTATAATCTGATCTTATGGATTCAAAGGACAACCACTCAAGCTCTGATACCACTTCGGATTCATAGGATCCAAACAATATGCGTCCAATTTTAAATTTTGTTATTTTGATCCTATTTCCCCAAAAAAAATCTCAATCTGATTACACATAGCCATTTCCTTGTTTATCTTGGATTTGATTATTTTTGGATTCACATGAGTTCGTCCTTATTTTATTTATTTTTGTTTATCCTATTTTTTTCTTAAAACCAATTAATATTTTTGTAAAGTTATTTTATTTGATTTAAAACCCATTTTTTAATAACAATTAGTTTTATTTTATTCCAATTGTTTTATTAAAACCATATTTTCAAAACCAATTTTAGACCCACAGTTCAAGGCTTCATTTGTCTTGCTGATTATGAGTGACGATCCAGTTGTTTCTAAGATTATGATTTGTGTCTCACCTCTACTGATCAACTTGCATTTGCCACCTCATATTTATGTGCTTCAGAGACTGATCATTCTGAGGTTTGTATTTTTAATCCCTTTGGACTCTCTATATATTGTCTCAAACCATTATTTGGGAGCTCGTGTTTCCATTTTGGTTTTCAGCATCACTTTAGTTTAGCATTATGATTCTTCAGTAGCGGGTTTTATGTTATATATTTTACAGTGTTTGTTCATTTGGGTAATACATCACCAAGTCTACCTATGATCAAGAATAATATCCTCGTTTTTACGGGTATATGCTCATATCAAGGGGAGCGTGCAATGCTCCATCATATCCGACATATTCTCTTGCCCAGTTTCATGATTATTTTTGATCTTTATTGCATGGTTGATCAAAAAGAGGGGGAGAATCATGATCATCCATTCTGGTTCATTATTGGAGTTTTGATTTAAAGACATTTGAAGACGGAGATTGATTTAATAGTATGATGTGCCACTGATTTTTGATCTTCACATATCGAATTTTTGGCACTATTAGATGCTCTTTGAATTATAATTATTTATCTTCAGACTCGACACTTTTGGATGTCTCATTTGTGTTTGCATCCGGTTCAGATCTTATGACTGCTCAAGTTTGGATTTGCGAAATTTTAAAGACAATGATGATTTAGCGATGCGGCGTAACACTTATTTTTGATCTTTTGCTCAAATTTTTGGCATTGCTAGACCATGTCTTCGGATTCATATTATTTATTATTCGTACTTCATTTTTGGATGCTTCACATTTTCAGCAGGTTATTCTTTAGATGTTACTTGGTGCATTATCACTCGATTTTAGAATATTGAAGATGTTGTGTGATTCAACATTGTGGTCTTCGGTTCAACAATCGAGGGGGAGATTGTGAACATGATTAGTTTTTAGGGACTTATCACATTCGAAGATTGGGATTTCATACTTTTATTCAGAGATTGGGGTTTCTCTTTATGTTCTTTGATGATAGATATTACATTGCCATATTTTGAGATCTCGACAAATTTATCACTTCGAGACTCTTCAGCACGAGCCCTACCAAAACTGCTTGTTGGATGTTCTGCCTTTTATCACTGCTTTACCCTCACCATTTTTGAGCATTTAGGGGAGATTGTTGGAGCATGAAAATGCTCTACAATGTTGAGTGTCTATTAGGTTAGAATATTCCCTTGTATGAAAAACATATTCCCTCTACTAGTATGTAAAGTGGAGGTGATGGCCATTTTTATTATAAGTTTTCACTATCTAGACATTTAGAGTAGGAAGAGAGCGTGATGGGATCTCTCCCAGCAAGGGAGAGTTATCTCTCCCAACCCATGAGTGTTATTGTTTTACTTTGTATCTCTCTATCTATTTACTAAAGATTTACTCAGATATTAGGTTCTTCATGTTCATACACACTTATCTTTTTGGTAATATCTTCCACACCGATCCAGTCGATAAAATGGGAACCTACACCAGTGAGATTTTACAGGATTTCCCTAATAATGACTGACCATGCTCAAAGCAAATGACACATCAGATCGAGTACGTTTCATAGCATAAATGATAGATCTAATTGCAGAAGCGTATAGAACCCTACTAATTTATGCTATATCTGCATTTGTACTCGGAATCTGAGTCTTACTCAGTTTGGTATTGCTCTAAATGGGAAGTTTTCCATTCTTGATATTCTCCATACTAAAACGTTTTAGTACCTTTTCCATGTATGTGCTTTGACTAAGTTTAAATAGTCTTTTACTCATGTCTCTTTGAATTCTTATCCCCAGAATATAGGTAGCCTCTCCCACATCCTTTATAGGAAAACACTTTCCAAGACAAGACATAACCTGTTACAAAGTAATTTCTTTTTGATAAGAAGTATGTCATCAACATACAACACAAGGAAGGTTACTATACTCCCACTAGCTTTGACATATACATAAGACTTATCTTCACTTCTAGAGAAAACAAACTCCTTAAGTTTTGTAAGTCCCCAAATTGCTACATATCAATTAGATTTCACTATGATGGTGCGGAATCCCAATCAAGAGAATGATGCAAAATATAATATGTATTAAGAACAAGATAATTAATCTTCAATGCACATTATTATAAATGAATAATTGGGTACATAAGATTCTTGATTACACTTGGTTTTCTCTCTGTTTCTTCCTGAATGTGTCCTTGACTTGTGGTAGCCACCAAAAACGTCCCTCTCACATTACAAGGCTAAAATAACACTATTTATACCTAGAACTAATAACCAAAGCCCAACCCAAAACCCAAACAAGACAATATTAAGCCTAACTGAAATCACATGTGATTTCGGTCCAAACAACAACAACACATGGTGTTTTTGTTCATACACTGAGAACTTTAATAGATTATGAAAAGCAAAGTATAAACCACAATTTATGATCTAACAATCTCCCCATTGGTTTATAGCTTTCTTTTCTTATGTCCTAACAATGTCCACCCTGTGTTTGTAGCTTTATTTTCTTTTCAATCTTCGCTTTTATCTTGGCTTTAGCTTTTATCTTGAATTTCTTCACAACTTCAAGATTAACATACAAATTTTTTTTTCATGAATAAATTCAGATTTTCTTCATGAATAACTTCATCTTTAGTAGTTGGACTTACTTAAAAAAGTTGACTTTGAATGCACACTGGGTGTAGAGACTTCTTGTAAAGATTCTTTAAAAACAACACTTTCAGCTTTGAGAAACTTTAGAGATAATAATCGAGAGACCGCTTCTTCTGGATCACTTCAGCAAGTTCATAGATAACAGTAAATTGATTGAGGAGTCTTCAATTCAATCTATCACATAACTTCAAGTACAGCTTCACTGTGCTTCTGGGGTTGAAAGATTGTGTGTTGAAAAATAATCTTTACTTGTAGTTCCTTTGAATTAATATTCTTCATCAATCACAGATATGTCATGAAAAATAATCATGTCTAAAAAGTCCCTGTGGATCACAGTGTAATAAAAACCATTCTCACCATAGTTATTCAAGGACCCAGCCTTGGCTCAGAAGAAGACTACTTGTAGTATGTGTGCGAACACGGAGGAATGCACTGCGATTTGTTGAGTATCGAAGAACTACTTATGGCTATTGTTGATGTTAGCCCGTGCATATCCTAGATCAAATAAGTCTAAGCAATGGTTCTTCGAAGCATCTACGTGTTGTTCGTCGAAACCGTAGTGCGTTCCTCCATGTTCACACATATACTACGAGTTGTCTTCTTCCGAACCAAGGTTGGGTCCTTGAGCAACTGTGGTGAGAATGGTTTTATGACACGGTCATCCATATGGACTTTTTATTCATGATTATTTTTCAAGACACGTCCATGATTGATGAAGAATATTCATTCAAAGAAACTAGAAGTGAGTATTATTTTTCAACACACAATCTTTCAACCTCAGAAGCAAGGTGAATCTGTACATGAGGTTATGTGACAAATTGAATTGAAGCCTCCTCAATCAATGTTCTGCTATCTATGAACTTACTGAAGTGATCCAGAAGAACTGGTCTCTTTGTTATTATCTCTGATGTTTCTTAAAGCTGAAAGTGCTGTTTTTAAAGAATCATTACAAGAAGTCTCTACACCTAATGTGTGTTCAAAGTAAAAATTTTGAAGGAAGTACAACTACAAAAGATGAAGTTATTCAAGAAGAAAATTTGTATGTTTATCTTGAAGTTGTGACGAAATTGAAGACAAATTCTAAAGCCAAGATCAAAGCGAAGATTGAAAAGAAAAGAAAGCTACAAACCCTAGGGTATATTATTCAGACATAAGAAAGAAAGCTATAAACCAAGGGGAAGATTATTAGGTCATAAATTGTGGTTTATACTTCGCTCTTCAAAAGCTATTAAAGTTCTCGGTCTAGGACCGAAAACACCATGTTTCGGTGTTGTTTGGACCGAAATCACATGTGATTTAGTTAGGCTTAATATTGTCTTGTTTTGGTTTTGGGTTGGGCTTTGGTTATTAGGTCTACGTATAAATAGTATTATTTTAGCCTTGTAATGTGAGAGGAACGTTTTTAGGGGTTGCCATAAGCCAAGAACACGTTCAAGAGAGAAAAAGAGAGAAAACCAAGTGTAATCAAGAATCTTATGTACCCGACTATTCATCTATAATAGTGTGCATTGAAGATTAATCATCTTGTTCTTATTCCATATTATATCTTGCATCATTCACATGATTGGGATTCCGCACCATCATAGTGAAATCCAATTGATACGTAGCAATTTGGGGACTTATAAAAGTTAAGGAGTTTGTTTTCTCTAGAAGTGAAGATGAGCCTTATGTATATGTCAAAGCTAGTGGGAGTATAGTAACCTTCCTAGTATTGTATGTTGATGACATAATTTTTATCAGAAAGACATTACTTTGTAAGAGGTTAAGCCTTATGTTGGAAAGTGTTTTCCTATAAAGGAAGTGGGAGAGGCCGCCTATACTTCGGGGATAAGAATTCAAAGAGACATGAGTAAAAGACTAATTCGACTTAGTCAAAGAACATAATTGGAAAAGGTAATAAAATGTTTTAGTATGGGGAATATCAAGAAGGGAAAACTTCCCATTTAGAGCGATACCAAACTGCGTAAGACTCACAGTCCGAGTACCGATGCAGATATAGCAGAATTAGTAGAGTTTCATACGCTTCTGCGATTAGATTTATCATTTATGCTATGACATGTACTCGCCCTGATATGTCCTTTACTTTGAGCATGGTCAGTCATTATCAGGGAAATCCAGTTAAAGCTCACTGGTGTAGGTTCCCATTTTAGCGATTGGATCAGTGCGGAAGATATTACCAAGAAGATAAGCGTGTATGAACATGAAGAACCTAATATGTTTGTAAAAATGTAGTAGATAGATAAAGAGATACAAAGTAACACAATAACACACAAGGGTTGGGAGAGATAACTCTCCTTTGGTGGGATAGATCCCACCACACTCTCTCTCTACTCTAAATGTCTACATAGTGAACAATCATAATAAAAATGACCATCACCTCCGCTTTATATACTAGTTGAGAGAATATGTTTTTTCATACAAGGGAATATTCTAACATAATAAACACTTAACATTGTAGAAAATTTTCATGGTTAAAGAATCTCCCCTAAATGCTCGGAAATGGTGAGGGTAAAGCAGTGATAAAATGCAAAACATCCGACAGGCAGGTTCGGTAGGTCTGGTGCTGAAGCGTCTCGGAAGTGTGAAGTTGTCGTGCTCTCGGAATCTGGCAATGGAATCTCTATCATCAAAGAACATACAGAGAAACCCCAATATATTAATAAAAGTGTGAAATCCCAATCTTCAAATGTGATCAGTCCACATAAACTTATCATGTTCACAGTCTCCCCCTCGACTATTGAACCGAAGAGCACAATGTCGAATCACACAACATCTTCAGTATTCCAAAATCAAGTGATAATGCCCCAAATAATATCTGAAAAATAACTTGCTGAAAAATGTGAAGCATCCAAAATGAAGTCCGAATAATAATTAATGTAAATCATGGTCTAGCAATGCCAAAAATTTGATCGAAAGCTCAAAAATAAGTGTCACACCGCATCGCTAAAATAATCATCGTCTTCAAAATATCGCAAATCCAAACTCGAGCAATCATAAGATCTGAACCAGATGCAAACACAAATGAGACATCCCAAAGTGTAGAGTCTGAAGATAAATAATCATCATCCGAAGAACATCTAATAGTGCCAAAAAATCGATCTGTGAAGATCAAAAATCAGTGCCACATCACACTACTAAAAGAATCTTCGTCTTCAAATGTCTCTAAAATCAAAGCTCCAATAATGAACCAGAATGGATGCTAATGATTCCCCCCTATTTTTGATCAACCATGCAATAAAGATAAAAAATAATCATGAAACTGGGCAAGAGAATATATCGGATATGATGGAGCATCACATGCTCCCCTTGATGTGAGTATCCACCCGTAAAAACGAGGATATTATTGTCTGTCATAGGTAGACTTGGTGATGTATTGCCCAACTGAACAAACACTGTAGAATATATATCATAAAACCCGCTGCTGAAGAATCATAATGCTGAACTGAAGTGATGCTGAAAACCGAATTGCAAACCCAAACTCCCAAATAATCGTCGGAGACCATATTTAAAGTGTCCAAAGGGAGTAAAAATGCGAACCTTGGAATGATCAGTCTCTGAATCACATAAATACAAGATGGGAAATGCGAGTTGCTAAGTAGAGGTGAGAGACAAATAATAATCTTTTAACCAACTGTATCGTCACTCATAATCAGCAAGAAGAATAAAGCCTTGAACTATCGAGCTAAAATTGGTTTTAAAAAAAATTGGTTTTAATAAATTAATTGGTATAAAATAAAAATAATTGGTATAAAAAATGGGTTTTAAATAAAAGAAAATAAATTTACAAAAATATTAATTGGTTTCAAGAAAAAAATAGGATAAACAAAAATAAATAAAAAATAGGACGAACTCATGTGAATCCAAAAATGATCAAACCCAAGAAAAACAAGGAAATGGCTATGTGTAATTAGATTGACATTTTTTTCGGCGAAATAGGATCAAACTAACAAAATATAAAATTGGATGCATATCATTTGGATCCTATGAATCCGAAGTGGTATCAGAGGTTGAGTAGTTGTCCTTTGAATCCATAAGATCAGATTATAGTTGGTTTGAAATTGTCTTGGTATTTCAACCATTTCTGTGTTCAGGATAACCATTTTTCTATATACCACTTCTGCTCAAGATATCTTAACATCAATGGTTGCTTCTAATACTCAACAAATGTATTCAATGCAAATCGCAAATATCGTGGGTTGCCACATACGTGCCCTACTGCTAGTTGTGGAAGAATATGATCACTGGAAATTCAGTATGGAAAGATTTTTACTGGCTAATGATAAAGGTGAAGCTATCCAGAGATCCGTCAAAGTGGGTCCTCATGTTCCATTTAGAACAATTGTTAGAGATACCGCTGCTTAATTGATGGTTCAAGATGAACAATGCCCAACTCCTCTCACTGCTGAAAATATTGAGAAGTTGCATGCCAATCAAGTGGCATTCTCTGAAATGGTGTTTAGTGTCCCACCATCTCTCTTTGAACACATTATGTTGTTTAAATCTACCAAAGAGATTTGGGATACTCTTCAAGATCTGATAAAAGGATCAGAAAACATGAAAGACAAGCGTCTGGTATCTATTGTCAACGAATTTGACACCTTCACAACCACTCCTGGTGAATCAATTTCTTCAGCCTCAAATCGCTACCGAATTGTAGTCAAGTTCATAAACAGTCTTGGTAAAGGATGGGGAAATGTGAAATCTTGTCATCAAAGCAATGGTTCATATCTATCTGTTAGGACACCTTTCAATAATAAGAACCCTATAAATCCAATGTAATGTTTTACCTATATATAAAATACATGTTTATGTCGCATATTCTATTTTGTAATGTTCAATTTGTGTTCAAGGACAATAACCAACTGTTGGGTTTTTAGCACTATATCACTCCTATGGTGCACATGCAACCTTAAATGCTTTGAATCTATGTTTTATCTATTATACATGCATATTTTAAATTTTCCAAAGCATTCTCCCTAACTAGCATACAAATTATCAAATGAACAATACAACTAGTTAGATGACTTACCTTTTAGACGGACTTGTAGTTCTTGACCTCTAAACCTTGAGCACCGCAAGTGTGATGCCTCTAATGGTTCACAAAAACTAATATGCAAGAGGAGGCTAGAGAGAATAAGTTATTTGCACAATATCAATATCACGCTTCAAGAATGTTGTGGCAAATGGTGTAACCGATTTTGGCCATGAGGGGTTTCTTTTATAGTGTAGCAAACGCTAGGGTTACACTTTGTAAACCCTAATGTCCTTTCATATTACATAGGATCAATGGGTTAACCTCCATGGACTATCCATGGATTATGTCATTGGCTTATCCCATCCTAAATAACCATGGATCATCAGTTCACACTATAAGAATCGTTGATTTACAAAATCAATTCGCACATATTTAATTAGTCTCTTTTGATCACAAAATTAATAAATTAATTCTTGATCAATACTAGTTAAATAAAATGATTACATATTAATATATTATACTTTTAATATATTAATAAATCATAATAACTTTATTCTCAAAAGTGTATCCTATCAAATTACACTAGTGAAGGCAACCCAAAAGGACCATGATACAGTCGGGTTAAGTACATACCAGTTATAGTTATGAGCTTAGACACCAAATCCAACAGTCTCCCACTTGTATAAGTCTAATAACTATAACTGGCAATGCAATTTCAAGATCCGACTTAGCAATCGTAAGCTTTCATTAGCCGCTGTCGAACTCCGACCTAGTCAATGACGCGTCCTTTAGATAAGGGATCATATATTCCTCTGTTCAAGATATCTATGCGGATAAATACATGGAACATAGTCATACTTATTGTCCTGCAATTTGTTTCCCGATTTACGATTCACTTAACATAGAACAAAACTGAACACATCGATTTAGTTCTGACCAGGCCCGACACATAGTCAAAACAGAATCATCGAGGAGCCCAAGATATCGCTTTTAGTCTTCTTAGGATAAAAGGAATAGATAAACTTCGACATTATATGCTTGTACTAACTACTCATTAAGTCATGCATAATGATACATTTTATAACATCAAGTTACTAATGCGTTTTTGTATCATCAATGCACAACCAACTCGTAGTCAACAACTAATATATATTAGTTTGAAGATTATATGATATTATCATCTCACAATCACTCATGATAAATCCCATGAAGTGACTCAGGTGAGCGTGGGTTGATCTACTACTCAAATCATATATTTAGAGCACTCATGAGTGGTGTAGCACACTTTAGCTATGTCTAACGCCATAGAAAATCTATGTGCCAACTCATGACGGTCTTGTTTCATACTTAGTTCTAACGTATGATCGACTATGGATAGTTTGAATAATTTTATTATTCGACAAGTCAAAACATACAAAGTGAAACACAAGAATAATACTAATCCTATATGCCCCAAAGCATTTAAGTGTAAATAAAACACCTTTTATTTAATAACCATATTGATTACACGTTATTATATTTGAATTAAAACAATAGCTATCCCATGCTCCAAGCATGGACACTATATTCACCTATGGTCCTTACTTTGTGATCGTTTTGTAATGACTATGTACACAAATCACATAGACTTTGTCAATTACAAAGCTTTCCATTGGAGATTGTTACAAGACAATTCCATAAATCTGAAGTCTCATATTCAAGGCACATTCCTTTGAACATCCTTCTTGCATAAAAGTTTCTAACTTTCTCATAGATTCTTGATATCCATTTCTCATTATGGAAAAATTTCCATATTTTCCATATGACAAGTCATTGTTAGTAGAATCCTGTCTATTCATAATAATGTCAATATGGTCCATCCATTACTGTACTTCCAACTATCCAAAAGCAACTAATCTTTGGCGAACCTTGGATTGTTCTTAGCAGTTGTTTAATAACTTTAGTCATATCTAGTTCTATTCCTTTTCCCTCTTAATGCCCTAGGCATTTGGAAAATTAGAACACATGAATGTTATAGCATATGCAATCGATCCTATACGCAAATCATATGGGATACGATTCATAATGTCTTACATAAAGACATGATACTTGACCAGTCTTTTGCTATAGTATTACCATATACAGAATTTCCAATGTTGAAGCATTCCAACATGGTATTCATATAAATCCTTGACTAAATTTGATTAAAGTCTCAATCTAAACTTTTAGAATTGAAATGAAGTATAAGTTCCTCACCCTTAATTATAGCAAAACAACTTGTTCAACACTGCAACTTTGTGAATTGAAAACTTTGTTTTCTATAATTAACATTGCTAACTTGCAACACTTACCATAATAATTATGCTCCCACTAGCATAAAAACTATTTTGTTACTTGCATAACAATTATGCTCCCAGTAGCGTGACATAAATCCAGAAGTCAGCTGGACTTCTAGAAATCAGTACTTTATTAACTTTCTTACTAAAAGTTCAGATTTCTGACATGAGATGCTTCGATAAGCCTTTATCTAAACTCACCCACCTTTTATTAGAAAGCTCATATATGTGTCTAAACAATTTTAGAGCTTACAATAATAAGTCTCAAATGTTTAGACCTTTTGCCATTTCTCACAATTCGAACTATGAAGAGGGATGTCGTAGTCACAATCGAATTTGAGAATGCAAATATCACAATTGCTAACTCTTTAAAATCTACTTAGTGAAAGCATTTCCTCACAATCATTTTAATGAATTGGAGAGAAACCTTATGACACTTAGATTTTATAGTGTATGTATCCAAGTGAATTTGTCAAAACCATAATCACAAGATAGGGTTAGTGAAAAATCCAAACTCATATGGACTGAACTTGTTTAATCTTAATTTATTGCCACCTAGTAGCACAAGGGCCTGCAATTGCTTCCAGGTTGTTATGAAAACAGTTGAGAACTCATAGAATTCACATGCATAGTCAACTTTAATTGGAATGCGCACAGAAACAAGAATATTTTAGCACAATAGGTTACTAACCTCAAGTCGTGTCGTAGTGATTAACAATATGTTTACTCTTGATTAGTTCTTGAAACTTTTCAAGACCTTTAACACTCCCACTAACATCTTGACATATAAGATTCTCTTTGTCAAGAAACATTACTTGACAAACAAATATTCAAGAGGTAGTGTGGTTTCTTATCAAGACAAACATTTCATACAATTGGTCTTAGTAGGTCTTTGTTATATCCAAAACATTACAAATTACCAATTTCAAATGTACAAGCGTAGAAAAGATTTCTACTCCACATGTTACTCAATGTACGATCTTCGAGTATGCCTCTAAGACTTGATTTTAGAACGAAGTCTAATTCACCTTTTGATTTAACCATTTCAATAATTTATGACTCCTCTTCTTAGCCATACAAATACACTAATGTATGCTTAGAGGATCAATTGTGACATGGTTCTATAATCATAAGGATGATCATCAAACACGATACTAAAGTACTCTCCCATCCTTTCAGATTGAAGAAACTCTTATGTTTCTGCCTAATTTGATTCTTCTTATTCATTCTGATTTACATTGAAACTTTTCCAATAACTCTAAATTATACTTAATCTTGTAAGCATAACCATATTTACTAACTTTACCAAATCATGTCAATATTCTCATCCTTCTTTGTGGTGAACCTGACCAGCGGACAACCAAGTGTACCTGATCCCCTAGCCCTTCACTTGAGTCACATATATATATGTGAACAAGGAATTAGTCTTAATTTCCCAAAGATGATTCCAAGTTTCTATCCAACTGAAACTTAGGTTATGAGAATCTTCCCTTGTTTGGTAAATTTAGACACTACCACAAACGAAAGAATCAAATCCATATTGTTAAAAAATACAAACATCAATTTTCACATATGTCATTCCAAGGAAATATAATAAGATAAAAACTTCAAAAGAAATTATTTATTTATAAAAGATGCGGAAAAACTTTTCCTTACAATGCAATTACAAATGAAAACTATGTTACTACATATTTCTAAGCAATCTATCATAACTCTTAAGCAACAGCTCAAAAATCGGATCATCGAACCATGCGGTTGAAATCCATCTCTTTGCGATCAGACTCAGCATGCCTTTCCTTGAAGCTTCCTTTCATCCTACAAAACATCAAAATGTAATCTTATCACATCATGTATTAAGAATCTAAGAATAGGAACTTAATAGAGTAAGATATTAGACTTACCTAAATTAGAGTCAAACCTTTTTCACATTACCTTCTCTTAGATCTTTCAGGTATTCAAGGCAGCTTCGCTTCAAATGTCCCTTCAAATAGCAGTAGAAACTAGGCCTGGAAATGGATCAGGTTTTGACCCTGATCCGATCCAAACCCTTAATAATTATACGGGTTCGGAGCATAGTTTTTGATTCGTTTACCTGTTAACGACTCGTACCCGCTAACCCTTTTATTAAAAGGGTCGGGTATGGATCATTACCTATCCGCTCCATTTATAACCCGCTCCATATAATTTTAGAGTTATACATTTATATTTTATACTGCCAAAATTTTACTTTAAATTCCAATCAAAAGTCCATAGAGAAAAGGCCTAAGACTAAACTATTTATACATAGGACTCGGGGACTCAACTTCTAGACTTCCAGTTTTCTCCCAATAATCATGATGTCATTTCATTTATATTTCATAATGTAATCACCAATTTCATTTATAAAGCAATAAATTCATTTATCAACTGGAAGAAAGTTTGTAATTGTTATTCTCTATCAATGCAATGGAGGGTCAAAAACCAATTGGAAGTAACTACAATAATGATTTTAATTCCAATCGAAAGTCTTCGAGTACATAATGTGTTTTGTAATCAACATTTGTTTTATTTAACAAATGTGATTTTATGATTTAAGTAAAATGTGTTTGATTATTCAAA
This sequence comes from Lactuca sativa, assembly GCF_002870075.4. Lineage (NCBI taxonomy): Eukaryota > Viridiplantae > Streptophyta > Magnoliopsida > Asterales > Asteraceae > Lactuca > Lactuca sativa. The sequence continues at coordinate 99,854,231 of NC_056625.2, read as the reverse complement.
AAACTATGGGTTACTAGCCGGGTTTGGATATCTGCTGATTAAGTGGATAAGGATATGGGTTTGAATATTCAAAACCCTACGGGTTTATGGAGCGGGTTTGGATAGGGTTTTGGAATTTTTTAAAAGGGTTTGGATCAAGGTCGATTCGCTACAAACCCGCCCCATTTCCAAGTCTAGTAGAAACAAGTGGCCTCATTGGCATTTGTACATGGAACTATATCAGATTGGCTTTTCTCTTATGGTCAAATCTTTTGACCATAGCTAATTCCCTTCCCATAGGAGAATGGATCTTTTCTGGACTATCTATGCCATTGACTATGTCCATCGCAGCTTGGGAAGTAGATATGCCAATCAAATTTTCTTGACCATTGCGCCAAATAATTTCTGATTCGGCAGCAATAAGAAAATATGTAAGAACAATAAGGGTTACGTGTTGGATTAATGTCTAAGTCCTTAACTATAATTGGTAAGACTTGACCCGACCCGGCATGGTCCATTTGGGTTGCATGGCATCATGCACTTGGATAGACTATAATGAGAGAAATAAGACACTTATGGTTATTAATATATTATAAGTTCTAGTATATTAATAATAAGAATAATAAGATTATTTAATTAGTATTGATCAAGAATTAATCTAGGATTAATTAAGTGATCAAAAGAAGACTAATTAAATATATGGGTTGATTGTGTAAATCATCCATACATGTATAGTGGGCTAATGCTCCATGGATAATCAAGTTGGGCTAAAACCCATAGGATGGTCCATGGATGCTCCATGGTGTATTATAACCCATGGATCCAAGGAAATGGAAAGTCATGACAATTAGGGTTTACCCTAATTGTAACACTATATAAAGATCTTATTCTTGACAAAATCGGTCACTAGTGTGTGAAAAAGAAAGGGCTAGCCGATTTCATGAAGTGTAGAATTCTCTCAAGTTATTCCAAGTGTATTTGGTGTTGTGTGAACCATTTTAGGTGTCACACTTGGGGCACTAGGCACTCAAGCTTCATGAAGACTTTCTACATGAAAGAGGTATGTATTCTATCTTGTTATATTCATTATTTTATATGCTAGATTAGGATAATACCTTGGAAGTTCGTATTTTCATGTATAATAGAGAAAACATAGATCCAAGGTATTTAGGGTTGCATGTACACTTAGGAGTGTTAGAATGCTCAAAACCCAACAGTGGTATCAGAGCCTAGGCTTGTTTTCTTGTTATACTTGCAAAAGGAGCTGAAAAATCGAGTTTTGATGCTGTCTGCCCAGCAGACTCGCCGAGTCCAAGACAAAATGCATCCAACTCGCCGAGTTGGTTCGTGCACTCAATGAGTTGGACCCCCAGACAGCATAAATTCGACTTTTTTGGCTGGAATTGGACTAGGAACATTACCCTAAGATGTTTTTGGACTTATAAACTTGTTTTTGATGTGGTAATGTTCATGCTAATCCAATTTCAAAGATAATTGTCAATAGATTCATGTTTTGTATTAGTTTAAGGTTTAGACTAATTACATGAAAAACTTTGATTTGAATTATCTTGTTCTTATGAGTTGCTTAGATAAATAGAAAAGTTGAGTGAAATAGTTGTTTTCAATCCAAATTAATCTAAGAGTTGATTCTAAAATGTGTTTTTGTAACTTGTCCTCAAGTTATATGAAAATTCACATTTAAGTTTCATAAAACTCATAAAAGTTGGCAAAGGTTACAAAAAAATGAAGAGTCTAGTTTTAATTAAAATGGTTTTATGACTCCATAACTTGTCCTCAAGTTATGGAGGACCAAGAGTCTCTTCATTAAATAATAAATAAATAAATAAAAAGTGTAACCTTAATTAATTCCATAAGTTATAAAATAAAGAAAAGTTAATTCTTTTATTAGTTTAATGTCTTCCATAACTTGTCCTCAACTTATGGAACTTGAAGAGTTTTTGGATTAAAACTACTTTAAACACATAAGTTATGGAATTAATTAGTTTTGAATAGTTTCAAAACTTGCCCTCAAGTTTTGGAATTTGAAAAGTTTTCTCTTATGAATACTTTAATTCCAAGTTAGCCCTTAGAATTTTAAAGAGTTAAAATTCAACCCTTATACTTTATAATATTATAAGTTAATAATATATATATATATATATATATATATATATATATATATATATATATATATATATATATATATATATGTATGTATGTATAAGAGTAAAGTCAGTCTTACCGCTAGTACGCCTCATTCACGAAGCCGTTCTATAAGGTGGGTATAAGGTTGTTGCCTATAAAATGGCAACTTAATGGGTGTCCACTCTCACCCACCGCTTGCTTGACTGGTGGAGGGTCGTTAGCCGAACGGGTTTGACAGGACTATAATTATCCCTTCATTAAAAGTATTAATGATAAATATTAAGTAACTAAACTCTTAATAATACCTAATCTTAGTTACTTAGGAAAATGTGAATAAGGTGCTAATCCATGAAATTACACTTTGCACTTTGTTTAAGTCGGTTAGTGGAGCGTGTGTGGTTAACCGGCACACTAACTCGTATTAACAAGGTAGGAAAAGGGTAACTTAATGTTTATCATAGTATCGATGGAGCGTGTGTGGTTAACCGGCACATCGATTGAGGGGTAAACACTTAAGGGTACCAAGTAATTTGCATGGTTACTTCACACCTTGTTTTGTGATCCTCGGCATCCCAGTCACAAAACCTGAAGGGCACACTCGAGATTGAAACATGCCATTGAACAGTTCAATGAATCTCAAAAGATCTAGGAGTTTCAAAACCAATTAAAACCTAATAATACATTTCGTTTATCTTGGTGGAAATTGGTGAATCGTCATTCACCTACCTTCAAATATTTTATAGCTTGGATTACGGCATACCTCTTCTAAGTTATAAAATAGTTTGTTGGGTCCTAGCCTTAATATTTCATATTGGGTGTTATATTAAGGACTTTATATCAACTATCTTGAATATCTCCCAAAAGATGTCTGGTTTAGACATTTATGATCTTCCCAAATCTCTTGAAACAAGCTTTCCTAAATGAAGATGATGTCCCTTGGAAATCATACTTCATTCACCTCCTCCAATTATTCTCCCCAACCCACAAGTTCTTGAAAAGTTTAAGGTCACTCAAGCCCAATTGGCAAGGCAAGGTCTAGGTGTGGTCACGTCTTGGAGATGTAGTCACATATTGACAAGCCGGGAGAGTTGGGTGTCAAAGTCTTGAGAAATTTGGTGGTTCAATCACTTTCTAATTCACATAGTGAGTTCCTTTGGGACACCTATGAAACAGACTATGACAAGACCCTTAATGATCTTATCTATTTGTTAAGATCAACTTCCTTAAAACTTGATGGACATTGACAATAGTGACGCAGGATATCTAGTAAAGCATTCTCTTCCCAATGGAAAGGGATCGGCCATAGTCAACTCGGTTGACCAAATGGAAAAGAGAAAAGCTAAGTCTGTGATAGTCCCGTGTAGCATTATCAAAGGGTCCATATGTTTATATTGCCAAAGAAAGGGGCATTGGTTGCGAAGCTGCCAAAATTTACCTAAGGATGTTAAAGTCAATAAGTTTGACTCTACTTCAGGTAAAGTCCACTATCTAACTCTGTTAAGTTTCTATTATGAAATTCTTGATACATGATGTGACTGGGTCACATGGTGATGTTTTAAGAATCAAAGAAAAGTGAAGAAACTTAAAGAAAGAATATGCTGAATCTGATCGCGTAGATGGATTTCTATCGCATAGTTTGAAGATCGGATTCTTCAGCTACTTCTTAGGAGTTATGAGATATTGCTTAGGAATAGATAACAACTCATATGGATTGTAAGTAGAAGTTCTTCCGCAAAGTTTTTTAAAATAAAAGGAAAATTTTGATTTTATTTATTTTAAAATATCCTTACAATGGCATCTGTGGAAACTTTTGTTGCTTATAAGATTCCAGTAATAGCAAGAGTGGAAGTATGAAATTGATTCTTTCATTTGTGGTAATGTATAAATTTACCAAATAAGGAAAGATTCTCATCACCCAAGTTTCAATTGGACCGGAACTTGGAATCATGCAAGTTGTATAGCATGATGAATGAGAACTTTCAAGTATTGGAAAATTAAGACGAATTACTTGTTCACATGGATGTGTGAGTCAAGTGAAGGACTAAGGGATCAAGTACACATTCTTGTGCACTGGTCAAGTCCATCACAAAAGATCGATAAGACTATTTGTCATTATTTACTATAGCTCAGTAAATATGGTTATACTTACAAGCTTAAGTGTAACTCTGAGACATTGGAAAAGGTTCCAATGTATGGCAGAGCGAATAAGAAGAATCAAATTAGGCAGAAGGATAGAAGTTTCTCAAATCTAAAAAGATGGGAGAGTACTTTAGTATCAGTTTTTATGATCATCTTAATGATTTAGAGACCTTATCACAATTCATCCTCTAAGTGCTTTCTTATAGCTAAGAAGAGGAGCTATGAATTGGTGAAGTGGCTAAATCAAGAAGATGAGTCATACTTCATTCCAATACAAGTCTTAGAGTCATACTCCAAGATTGTAATTTGAGTGACATGTCTTAAAGAAGGTTTAAAACACTTGTCAAATGTAAGAGTAAAAGTTTTCTACTCTTGTACATTTGAAATTGGTAAGTTGTGATGTTTTGGATAAAACAAAGACCAACTAAGGCCAATTGTGTGAAGTGTTTGTCTTGGTTAGAATCCAAACTATCTCTTGGATGTTTGACAAATGAGTCTTATATGTCAAGAGGACAGTGGGAGTCTTAAAGGTCTTGAAAGTCTCAAGAACTAATCAAGAATAAAACCTGAAGTTCTTCACTAGCACACGACTTGAAGTTTATAACCTATCGTACTGACATATTCTGTTCCCATTCCAGTTAAAGTTGGCTTTGCGTATGAGTTCTTAGAGTTCTCAATTGGTTGCATAACAACTTGGAAGCAATGACAGGCCCTTGAGCTTCTAGGTGGCAAGAAATTAAGATTGAGTTCAATCCATATGCGTTTGGATTCTTTCATTATCCTTGTCTTGTGACTATGGTTTTGAAAATTCACATGGATAAGAACACATACACCATTAAATCTAAGTGTCATAAGGTTTCTCTCTGATTCATGAAAATGATGGTGAGGAAACACTTTCACTAAGTAGATTTTAGCTAGATAGCAATTGTGATATTTGCATTCTCAAAGTCGTTAGTGGAGCGTGTGTGGTTTACCGGCCCACTAACTTGGACTTGTGAGAAGTGGAAAAAAGGTCTAACCATTATGATTACGACATCCCTCTTCATAATTGTTTAGACACACAAGTGTGCTATCTAAGGGAAGGTGTATGATTTTGATAAAGTTTATCAAAACAATCTAGTATCAGAAATCTAAACTTTGGTAAGAAAGTCAATGAAGTATTGATTTCTAGAAGTCCAGCTGATTTCTGAGTACATGTCAAAGCTAGTGGAAGCATAAGTGTTATGCTAATAATCATCATGTTAGTGGGAGCATGATAATTATGATAAGTATTGCAAGCTAGCAATGTTAATTATAGAAAACAAAAGTTTCAATTGGGAAAGAGTTGTTTTGCTATAATTAAGGGAGAGGAAATTATACTTCATCTCAAATCTAAAAGCTTAGATCGTGAGGTTTTAATCATTTAGTCAAGGATATATATATGAATTTCATGTTGGAATGGCTCAACATAAGGAAATTTTGTATATGAGTCCATTATTTGCGTTCTAAAATTCGATTATGATTACGGCATCCCTTTTCATAATCTGAATTATGAGAACTTGGCAAATTGAAATGGAAATGTTATAGCAAAAGACTAGTTTAGTCTTTATGTGAGACATCATGAATCGATTCTCATTTGCTTCGGATATAGGATCGATTACATGTGCTATATTCATCCTTTCTAAAATTTTCCAAATGCCTGGGGCATTAAGAAGGGAAAAGGTTTAGAACTGGATATCACTAAAAGGATTAAACAATTGTCGAGGACAATCTAAGGTTTACCAAAGATTGGGTGCTCAAGGACAGTTGGAAGTATAGTGATAATTTTGGAAGGACCATATTGACATAATCTGTAAGGAGGCAACTCCTGTTCAGAAGTGATAGTCAAAATGGAATATGGAAATGTTTCAAAGTTAGAAATTATTCAATCTGTGTAAGATTAGGAAACTTAATGCAAGAAGGATGTTTCCAAGGAGCTGATCTCCTTTGGAATACTCTGTAATGATTGTTTTCAAGTCTTTCTGACTTTGTGCATAATCATTACAAGAGGATCAATGCATATAAGTTTAGAATCCAACAGATTTCGGTAAATGACATGAATTTGGAATTGATGTATTTGCAGTAAGGATTTGGGAGTGTGAAAAGAGAATCATTGAAGTTATGTTCAATGCATCTAGTTCACAAAGTAAAGATCATAGACAAACATAGTATGCATACTTGGTGTATGGCATGACTAGTGTTTAGAAAACATAGTGTACATGCTTGGAGCATGGGACAACTATTGTTTTAAATTCAAGAATAAAGTTGATAGCTGAAACAGTATACAATGAATAATGTGTAATCATATGGCGATAAATAAAAGGTGTTTTATTTATGTTCATAGGTTTTGATACCATATTGGATTCAATTATTATTGTGTTTCACTTTGCATGTTTTGACTTCCCGAATAAACTGGGTTATTCTTCCAGAATGACTAAGTTATTCAAACCATCCACAGTCGGTCATATGTTGGAAGTAGATATGAATTAAGATTGTCATGGGTTGGCTTGTAGAGGTCTAAGGTGTTGGACAAAGGGCTACAACACTCATGAGTGCTCATTAGTTCTGAGTATTGGATTCAACCCGCGCTCATTGGAATCACTTCATGGATTTTATCACTAGTGATCATGAGACGATAATATCTTATATTCTTCAAACCTAGAGATATGAGTTGTTACTATTAGTTGGTTGTACATTGATTGCACGAAAACGCATTCGGCAACTCGGTGCTATAAAACGTGCCTTTGTGTATGATTCAACAAGTAGTAGAACAAGCCATATGAGTCGAAGTTTATCCATTCCTTTTACCTTCAGGATAAAAGCGATATCTATGGGCCCCTCGATGATTTGATGATGACAAATGGAAGTGCTCGGTCGGGCCAGGACTGATTTGATTTATTCAATTAGTCAGTCGTCATAAATCGGAAATCGGGAAACAACAAATGGACAGAGAGAATGATTATAATCCATGTCTCAGTCCATATGATATCTAGAATGGAGGAATATATGATCCCTTATCTAATGGACAAGTCACTGACAAAGGTCAGAGTTCATCTACAAGGTCAGAGTTCGACAGAAGCTTTTGAGAGCTACGATTGCCAGTCCGTTCCTGAAGTCATACGCAATATTAGTTTTAGACTTATCCAAGTGGGAGACTGTTGGATTAATGTCTAAGTCCATAACTATAATTGGTAAGACTTGACCCGACCCGGCATGGTCCATTTGGGTTGCATGGCATCATGCACTTGGATAGACTATAATGAGAGAAATAAGACACTTATGGTTATTAATATATTATAATTTCTAGTATATTAATAATAAGAATAATAAGATTATTTAATTAGTACTGATCAAGAATTAATCTAGGATTAATTAAGTGATCAAAAGAAGACTAATTAAATATATGGGTTGATTGTGTACATCATCCATACATGTATAGTGGGCTAATGCTCCATGGATAATCAAGTTGGGCTAAAACCCATAGGATGGTCCATGGATGCTCCATGGTGTATTTGAAACCATGGATCCAAGGAAATGGAAAGTCATGACAATTAGGGTTTACCCTAATTGTAACACTATATAAAGATCTTATTCTTGACAAAATCGGTCACTAGTGTGTGAAAAAGAAAGGGCTAGCCGATTTCATGAAGTGTAGAATTCTCTCAAGTTATTCCAAGTGTATTTGGTGTTGTGTGAACCATTTGAGGTGTCACACTTGGGGAACTAGGCACTCAAGCTTCATGAAGACTTTCTACATGAAAGAGGTATGTATTCTATCTTGTTATATTCATTATTTTATATGCTAGATTAGGATAATACCTTGGAAGTTCGTATTTGCATGTATAATAGAGAAAACATAGATCCAAGGTATTTAGAGTTGCATGTACACTTAAGAGTGTTATAATGCTCAAAACCCAACATTACGTTGCGGTCTGTCATATAGTAGTCTTTAACAAACTGACTATACGACTCCAGAAGTGACTAAATAACCAAGTCAATGGGCAACTTCCTCGGGAAAACGACATCCAACATTCACAGCTTGTCAATGTATAACTTGTCCAAGACATGTGCACACACATGCCTTCCATCTTGGTGTTTACATGGAAATAGTGTTGGATTAGTGTCTAAGTCCATAACTATTTTGGTATGTACTTTACCCGATTGTGCGTGGTCCTTTTGGGTTGCCTTCACTGGTGACTAGACAAGATGATTATTGAGGAGAGAGGTTGGTTTATTCTTAAGAATAATAAATTAGGGTATAAATATGATTTGTTAATATATTATATGAATTATATATTAATTTGGAATCATATTATTAATTAGTATTTAATCAGAAATTAATTTTGGGATTAAAGGAACTGGCTGAAAGTGCAGGAGCTATTTTGTAACTATTCAATAGTTGAGGCATTGGGCCATTGGATCACCTTTAATAAGGCTTGAAGGAAATCCAAGAAGGATCTAGGAGTTTTCGTCCAAGGGCTTAAGGAAAGGAGTCCATGGACTTGCTTTGGCCCTAAGCTAAGGGATTAGGGTTTACACCTTGAAACCCTAGTTAGCCTTAAGTATAAATAGCACCCTAAGGCACTAAGATTTCGTCCAAGCCTTGGGAAACCCTAAAAGGGATGAAATCTAGGGCAAGATACCCTTCTTTCCTCTCTCCCATATTCATCCTTTCACCTAGTGTGTTTGTGAGCCATTAGAGGTACTACACTTGTGGTACTCGCTTTCAAGAGCTAAGGAAATTCAAGGAACTAGTTATTATTGCTATATAACAACAAAAGGTATATATTCTATTCTTTTATGTGAATTTCAAAAATAGTAGTAGCATGCTAGGTTTCTTTTTGTGTTCATAAAGTTGTATAACAAATAGTGAAAACATAGATTCAACTCTAGGGTTGCATGCACACATAGGATTATTTGTATAAAACCCATAAGTGGTATCAGATCCATTGGTTTTTGTTTTCAATTAGCTTTTATTCAAATATATGAACTTGACAAATTAGGGTTTATTGCTAGTAAACCCTAGGGCTTGGTAATTTTCGCAATTAGGGTTGCAAAACCCTAGTTGGCGATTTTTTGATAGGGATTTAAACCCTTTCCTTAGCCTCCAAGATTTTGAAATCTAGGGTTATCCTACCCTTGGATTTCGAAATTGCCTCCTTCCCAAGGTTAGATCCTAAATTTTAGGGATTTGGATAATGCCATATCTTGTAATTATCCTTTAAATGTTTAAATTTGGTAATTAAAGATTTTGATTTATCCCATCCCATAATTTCAAAATCTAGGGGATTTAAGGGATTGTATTAAATTAATAGTTTAATTTAAAAGATATCCTTTCCAAAATAAATGATTATTGTCAAATTAATTAGATAATCATTTCCTTATGTGATAAAGTTGATTTATTGGAATTATTTGATAGATTATATTGCAAGAAATTGAATTAGGTCATATTTACATAATTACTAATTAATTGGTTAATTATTATTATTTTTAATTTGATCTAGAAGGTTCTTGCTTATGTTTTGAAAAGTTTCAAAACTTGCCCTCAAGTTTTGGAATTTAAATTGTTTGATTAAAAGGTTTAATTTAAAAGAAAAAGTCTAAATTCTAAAACCCTAATTTTGAAAAGTTCAAATTACACCCTTATGGTTTTATTAAATTAATTAAGTGTATAATTAAAAGACAGTTAATAAATCCATAATGATATGGTTTATATTTAATTAAATTAAAAGTGTAATTTATAAAATTAAACCACCTAGTATTTTAAGAGTGTAAACTACACCCTTATACTATGTATAACATTGAAAGTCTAATATTATATATGTATAACTTAAATGCTAATCTTACCGTGAGTAGGCCTCATTCACGAAGCCGATCTATAAGGGGGTATAAGGTTCTAGCCTATAAAATGGTCATTTATTGGGTGTCCACTCTCACCCACCACTTCCTTGATCGGTGGAGGGTCGTTAGCCGAATGGGTAGGATAGGGCAAACCCTTTCCTTTAAAAGTATAATGAAGTATAAAGTAACTAAATGTTTTTACAAAATTCCCAATCTTAGTTACTTTAGGCAAAAGTGAATTGATGCAATTCCTTGAAATTACACTTTGTGCCCTTGCGAAGACGTTAGTGGAGCGCGTGTGGTTAACTGGCACACTAAATGGTTCTAAGCAAAGGTAGCAAAGGGTGACTCAATGTTTTTTATAGTTCGGTGGAGCGTGTGTGGTTAACCGGCACATCGAATAGGTGACTGTAACATTGGGGGCACCATGTAAGTTTGCATGGTTATTCACACCCTGTTTTGTGATCCTCGGCATCCCAGTCACAAATCGAGGGGCATGTCGAGATTTAAACATGCCATTGAAAAGTTCAATGAATCTCAAAAGATCTAGGAGTTTTCAATACATTTAAAACTTAAGTTTCCTTTTAGTTTTTTATGGTGGAAATTGGTAAATCGTCATTTACCTACCTTCAAATATTCTGCAACTAGATTACGGCGTCCCTCTTCTAGGTTGTATAGTATTGTGTTGGATCCTAGCCTCGATGTTTCATTTGGGTGTCACATCAAGGATTCTAATCAACTTAACTTGAATTTTCTCTCGTTTTGTAGATGTCTAGTTATGACAATCATGGTCTTCCCAAATCCCATGGAACAAGCTTTCCAAAAGAAGATGATACTCCGCGATATGATCGAGGAACAAGAGATCACGCTTTACTTCCTCCACCTCCCCCTATTATTCTCCCTAACCCACAAGTTCAATGCAACATCCGGATTCCCAGGTTTAAACTCGTCGAGTATGGTCGTAGATTCTTATCCGAGTTCACAGTTGGACTCGGCGAGTTCATGAGTGGACTCGGCGAATCCACGCTGTTTAATAAAACCCTAATTTCTAGGGTTTGGGACCTATTTAAAGGCCCTAAGGGACATCATTTGCGGCTAACAAACCCCAGAGAGAAACCCTAAGAGGAAGGAGAGGCCATTTGTCATCACTTTTGTTGGTGTATTTGCTAGAAGGAGGAAACCAAGGCAAGAGGAGGCTTAAGGAGGTGTGATTCTGGTGATTTCAGAGCTCATAGACTTCATCTTGAGGTATTTTTCGGACCTTCTTCAGTTTTGGTGTTGATTCCTAGAGTTAGGGTTTTCTAACCCCCTTTAGGGATGGATTTGTGGAGCAATTGGTCCCTTCTCGAGTTCATGCTTTAGATCTGGACCCAAAGAGGTCCAGAGACCTTAACCCTTGGGGCTTTTTGGAGTTATTTTGGGAGTCATGAACTTAGGATGCTATTTTGGGACTAAATCACCAAGTAAGACCATCTAGATGCTATTTGAGTGTCAAGGTCTAAACTTTACGTGATTATCATGTTTGGGAAGGTCAGATCTATGGATTAATGGAACAGATCTGACCTCAGGAGGTCTATGGAATTTGTGCATGGCATGAACTCGCCGAGTCCATAGCTCAGACTCGGCGAGTAGGGTTAGGGTTTCCCGTAAACCACTCAGTGAGTAGACTTGCCAAGTTGGGGGAATAACTCAGTGAGTCAGAGGGGGATTTGAGGACTGGACTTCAAGGTGAAACTCGTCGAGTTGTTCTTCAGGCTCGACAAGTTGAGTCGAGGTGACCCCGAGATTCAGGCCTGTGGTGACTCGTCGAGCAAGGGGAGGAAATCGACGTGCCAAGCGGGACTAAAGAATTAGTGGACCCGTGTAGACTCGCCGAGTCGCCCAAGTGCACTTGACGGGTCGGGTCAAAGTTTGACCGTTGACTTTTGTTGACTTTTAGGGTTTGGTCAACAATGAGGCCTTTAAGCCAAGAGAGGGGTAAAATGGTCTTTTACCCTTCTGAGGGTGTTAAGAAATGTTTGAGCATAGTTATATTAATGAGAGTATTTACTTTATGTGATTAGGCGGAGGCTAGATCATATTCCTACCGAGTCAGAGACTGACCGAGACACTCGAGGTGAGTCTTCTCACTATACGTACCTAGAGCGGTATTATATGTTGACCAGATGGTCTTATGTGTTATGTATGAGATTATGTGCTATGTGTATGTTGTATGATGACTATAGACCGGACCGAAGGGTCCAACGATACAGACTAGGCCGGAGGGCCCAACAATCTATGACCAGACCAGAGGGTCCAACGAGCTACGGGACTGGAGGGTTCCGCTGAGACACATCGACCGGAGGGTCGTATTATAGCCTTGAGTGGCGTAGGTGTTGTATGCGGTATTTTTGGGAACTCACTAAGCATTTATGCTTACAGTTGTTGTGTTATGTGTTTCAGGTACTAGCGATGACCGTGGAAAGGTGCCGACGTGACTTGTACACACTAGAGAGAGAGTTTGATTTTTGTGATCTTGGGGATATGTTGTGTTTCAAAAATTATTGTTGGAAATATTTGAGAACATTTTATATGAACTTGGTTAATGAAAAATGAAAATTTTGTTTTGAAAATTTCGTTGTTACAAGTTGGTATCTGAGCCTTGGTTTGAGGGATTCGGATGCATCTTCGGGTGTATCTGAACTCAAATTGAGGATTTGAGGAAAAAATTTAATAACGAAGTGAAATTTTTGAAAGGAGTAAAAAGAGTTTGAGACAAACAGAGCAGAGTCGTGTGTACGATCAGCCAGCGCCCAAACGGTGAATCCCCAAAAGTACCCTTACATTATGTGTTATGATATATGCTATGTTATATTATGTATGCTAGAGTAGGCTAGGTATTCATATTAGGGCTAGAGTGGCCTGATTTGTGATGCCTTAGCCTAGGAGACTTTTGCTGCTGAGTTGCAAGAAGATAGCAGTAGGGAACTCATGAGAGTAGAGTACTTGTAATCCATGATCCAAGGAGGAGGACTTGGGGTGAATGTTGATGTGGTGTGGTCAGTAGTATAGGGCCCGTCCTACTGAAGACACCGGATCAGTGGGCATTCCAAGTAAGAATCCTTTCGACAACGGAGGACAAGTAGGGTTGCGTCATCGAGTATGAGTATGCTCGATTGAGTCTCTGATATTTATTGTTGTATTTCAGAGGGTTGAAAAGTTGTTTTGGTATAATTAAGGGAGAGAATACTATGCTTCATTTCAAATCTAAAGGATTAGGTTGTGGAATGTTAACAAATTTAGTCAAGGATACATAGTGCGTTCTCAAAATTTCGATTATGATTATGGTATCCCTCTTCATAATTCGAATTATAAGAACGTGACACATAAGATATTATGGCAGAAGATTGATAAAGTATCATATCTCTATGTAAGACATTATGCATCGTGTCCCATACGCTTCGGGTATAGGATCGATTGCAAATGCTATAATATTTGACCATTCTAAAATTTTCCAAATGTCTAGTGCATTAAGAGGGAAAAAGGACAAGAATCGGTTTTGACTAAGATTGATGAGTTTAAGAAACTCTATGATCGTTTAGATCTTATAACAGATAGATCACGAAAGTGAAAAATAACAATATAAAACACAAGAATGAATCTGAATATGTCGAATGATTCAATCCTCAGCAGAGCTCGATCAAGAACTTCCGTTGTAGAGGATATTAGGGTTACAAAAGATAAAGATCAAAATACTTGACAAAATAATTTCCAAAAATCTCTCTCGTACTAGGATGCATGCAAGCACCTATAAATACAAAGCCCATACCAGAGACTAAATGGACTAAATAGCGAGCCCAAGACGTAACACCTTCTGGACCTAATAATCTCCCCCTTTGTGTCAATTGGAGCGAGACTATCTCTTCGGCTTGCTGGGTCCAGCTGCAGGAACTTTCTTAGTGGTATCAAACAGACATGGGATGAGAGCAAGGATAGTCTGTCTGAAGCGAATGTACCATTGAATCATGTCATTGAAGTACTTCTTGTCATCTGCTGAATTCTGCTTGCATCGATGAATGATACCTAGAACATGTTCCAAGCATGCAGTGGTGTAAAGGTGTTTGTCAGCCAATGCGAACAGGCATTTCTGGCCTTCGTTCCTTGTAACCATGACAGAATTCCGCTTCGGGTCAATTCTTCCCATCTGCATCATGTTCAAATCACTAGCAGAGCCTACAGGAGAAATAGTAGGCTTTTTCCTGAAGATGCTAGCGATCTCCTGATCCATCTTGACAACCTCCATAATGTAGCATACGATCATCCTTTTGAAGTGATCAATAATTGGACCATACTCAGCCTCGTTGGTGAGGAGGATGTTGTGCAAAATAATCCAGTCATGTGGATTCAGGTTGGGAAGATCAGCAAGTGATATTGCGTGTTCGGTTTTAGCAGAACCTCTCAGTACTTTGAACCGAACGTTCGTGAAGTTCCCCTCACGAAACGGCTTGAGGACCCGAACGTTGACGATCTTCTGAGCGCTCCAAGTTTGATACTGTGGTTGAGCCGAATTCAGATAGAATTTGACGATTTCCCTATCAACCTTTGGATGAGGATGAGGGACATCAGCAACGTTATCAAAGGCATGAAAGATGAAGGCTTTTCGGGTCAGTGGCATGTCGAACTGAGAATCGACAGAGTTGATACGATCCAATGAAATCACTGGTTTGAGCGACAAAATGTTGGGAGTTTCAATAGCCTCTTTCAAAAGCTTCTCAGGAGTCCAAGGAGGAAAAAGAGTTTTCCTACTCTCAAGAAGGTCATGAGCCTCCTTCATTTTCCTTTCGGCCGCCTCAGCCTCTCTGGCAACACGAGCGCTCATGTCAGCATCTTTATCACGACCTTGTTTCTTTAAGAGATCTGCAATCGTCTCTTTATCATCATCATCATTGTCTTCAGCAATTTGCTTTCCTTTTTCTTTGACACCCGAACCCGAGGCTTGACCTGCTGGAGGGGGTTCGGTTGCTTTAGTTGCTGTAGAAGTGGGAGGTGGTTGGGACTGAGACACATCTTCTCCCCCTTGTTTCGGAGTGGACACGAACTCCAGGAGCCCTTCAGGTTTGCTTAAGAGAGCAAGGGTAGGAGCAAGCTTTTCTGCAAGAGTGTGCCTCACCGATTAGTTCAGAATCGGACCATGGGCTTCAATGATGTTGGAAAGGGTGGCGTGGACATCCGAAACACACGAAGAAATAACTTCTCGCTCAGATCGAAGAGATTCAACTTCCTTTTGAGAATGGAAAAGCTGAAGACTCTTGACCTTGAGAGCAGTGGTCTTACGAGCGAGAGCGTCCATTACTGAGTTCTCGGCAGCTAGGTCTTCATGCAGCTTAGTCAGGCGCTCCTCAATAGTCGCCTTAAACGATGTGTTGTCATCACTGAGAGATTGACGAAGACTGGCAAAGGACTCCAGTTCGGAGGCAACTGAAGTGGCCAACTTGTTGACAAGAGAGTCAAGCTTCTTTTTATTGGAATCAGCAGTTTCCTATAAAGACTGCAAAATAGAAGAAGCATCAACAAATAGTTTTTTGACTTTTTCGGTCGCAGCAGCACACGCCTTGGTGGAGGCGTCAATAGCGGCAATGGTAGAGTTGATAGAGGTCTCATGAGCCTTAGTAAACGTATCAACAATCCCCTAAATAGCAGCCTATGAGATAGTAGAGTGTGAGGAAGAAGAGGAGGAAGCAATGAGAGAATCGATTTTCTCATGAAGCTCCTTGAGATGCTTCTTGGTGACTGGAGCATCATCATCATCATCGCTTTGCATTTGATACGGACTGTAATAGACCGAGTCAAATTTCATGTCCTCTCCTCCCAAAAAAGGTTCTTCATTACCTGCTGAGTGAGCAAGAGATGGGGGTGATGGTGGAGGCTCGGTTGTGGAAGTAGGTTCGGGTATGGATGTATGTTCGTTAGTGGGAGTGGGTTCGGGTGCTGAAGTAGGAGCCCTCGTATCAAATATGTTGGTTCTAACTCCAGCGGTGGTTGTTGTGGTAGCTTCAGTGAAAATGGGAGGTGGTACAGGGATAGAAGTGGGTGGTATTTGAGTAGTGGAGGTTATGGAGGGAATGGAAATAGAGATGGAGATTGGGGGAGGAGAGACAGATCTAGTGGAAACATGTACCTCAGGGGTAGGCGAACGTGGAGGAGTGCTATCACGTAGGGACTCTTCAGAGTCTGAACTCTCTTCCTCAGATTCATTGGAGGAGGAGGGAAGAATAAGCTTTCGCCTAGGTTGAGTCTTCCTCTTCTTTGGTGGAGGAGATTGAGCTGCTTTGGAGGGTTTGCGTTTCTTCGGAGAAGGACCTTTCGCTCCTTTGACAACCTTCTTGTCTTTTCCCTTGTCATTCTTCTTTCCCCTGGGAGCAGGCCGATCAGCATCATGAATTGATTGAATCATGTCATGAGTGAGCTCTCTAGGACCAGAGCGACGAAACTCCTTGTAAGTCCTGATGATCCGGCTGTCGCTTGGAACATCCCCATACATTAACTCAGAGATTGAGCCAATAAACTGAAACTTAGAGGAATCAGTGACAATTATCTTTGTAGTGTGGAAAGTACCTATCGAAGAAAGTGGAGAATCAACAACAATTGGAACGTGATACTTGTCCATCACCCACTTTGCGACCAGTGTCCAGAATCGGGCATAAGAGATCCCTGAATGGCGAGAGGTAGACGCTAGACTCTGAATCAGCTGCTTCCATAGAACCGACCCATAGTCAAGGTTGATGCCGTGGTACAGGCCATAAAGAATGGTCATAAATAGATGACTCGCCCCGTCTGAACCTGTACTTCGTTCTGATAGCCCCTTGAACAAGACGGTGAAGAAGCCGTTCCACTGAGGAGGTAGGCAAGATTTCTTGAATTTGGTCACCGTCGTCAGAATTTCAGTGTATCCCATGTTATAAAACATGGAAAACAACTGTCCCACCGGGATGGATTCAGGGTTAACCCTAGATTCATCGGGTGCAAACCCTAAAAGTGAACAGAATCACTGCTTGGAGATGGAGGCCTTGTGATCAAGAATTTCGAAGAAGATTCGATCGACAGACTTGTCATAGTGGGTTGTGGAGAATATTTGCGAGAGACACTCCATTGGAACTGTTTCGACCTTGGTGAGAGCTGGAACCAACGGTGAATACTTGAGACATTCCATGATTGGAAACATGAATGCATCGTAAACTTGAGGAGTAAGGTCGATAATCAAACTTTGTTGAGGACGGATTGGCAGAATGTGAGAAGTAGCATGAACTGATGATGAGTCCGCCATTGAAGAGAATAATTTGGGAGGGATGATGAACAGTAGAAGAATCAAAGCTTTTCTTGCTCTCTGAAGGTTTGGTGCAGTAAAGAGGTAAATTATGGTAGAAATTACCTTTTATACCGTGGTGAGAAGAGAGAGAAAAATTTGTTCCCAAATCTTCAAGGGAAATGCGAAGAGTGTCCTTAGGTGATTGACGCGTGACAGTTTAGAGCCCCGATGATTACGCAGGAGAGAGAAAAACTGTCCCGTTTCACATGCCTTCCCATCAGGCACCGTTTGAAATGTCAAAAACGGTTCCACTTCACACGCCTTCCCATCAAGCACCTTTTGAAATGTCAAACCGATTGGACTTTCGGCTGAGTCAGCAACTTATCCCTTTAGAGTGAGCTGTCGTCATAAAGCAAAATAACCACGTGTAACATTGTGAGCCACATCTCTTTTATAACGTTAAATCCCATAGCCAAAAATTGCTTGTAAGTAATGAAACCAGAATTATGGAAAATCAAAAAGATTTTCGTGCATAGAGTGTAAAAGAAAAGAAATAAAGCAATACATATGTGGGAAATTGTGATGTCAATAAAGACACGAAACAATAGATCCCAGTCACAAATCTCTTCCATCAAAGTCAAGAGAGACCTTAAAGTGTTTGTGTGGTTTCCCTTTGAATTACGATCAAACACTTATTAAGAAGTGTTGAAAGGCATCTTTTAATAAGGCTAATGTGGGTGGCTTTCGCTTCAGTTCAGAATTCCTGATCTTGACATACGACAGAAATCAACTGAAGTACTTGTGAGACCAATGTAGTCTGTTGAAAAAGTAGGTGTGAAGAGAATTTAAGTGGCATGTGTAAAATACTTTTACGTGAAATCTCAAAAAAAAAAAAAAAAAAAAAAAAAACCTGGATTCTAAGGGAAGAAATGTTATGGTATTTAACAATTTCAAAAGAATCACACCAAAAGAAAATTTAGAGATTTCAAGGTACAACCCCATGGGTGACTTCGTTAATTCATTAGTGAAAACTAGAGCAAATTTAATTGTTCACCGTCAATGCATAGTAGGTATTGAATTGTGGGTTTCACTTAGCACGTAGTGGCACGAAGCTAAGATCATAAACACAGAAATTGTGTAACCATAAACCTCAGTGGTAATTACTGAGAGTCTCAAGGGTTACTTGTATGAGGCGAATAGGATGGAGAAAAGTATTGGAGATGGTGTAAAGAAACCAAAGTACCTCTGCTGTAAAATAGGGACCAAGCAGAAAACTCTTATCTCATGTGAGAAGAGAGTAAGGTAGCTCACAATTATAATAAATATAAAAGCCTAATTGGGAAGACAAGGGTTGTATATACCAAGTCAGTAAGGCTATTATTCAGAATCAGGTGAGGCTTTGGACACATACAATAGCATGCTTCTAGGGACACTTAACTATTAAAAATGTGAGAACAAGAATTGCTTCACAATTATTCACAAAAAATAAATTAATGAACACGAGCAAAAAAATGTTTTTGGAGTTTTTGATTTAAAGAGAAAAACAAACAAAAAAAATATTTTTGGAGTTTTTGATTTAAAGAGAAAAAGAAACAAAATTTTTTTTTTTTTTGGAGTTTTTGGAACCGAACCCGAAATAGACCGAACGCTCGGTTCATTTCGGTTAAAAAAAACTTTGAAAAAGTAAGAAAGAAATGAGAAATAAGAGTACAAAAAGTTTACAACCAAAAGTTTACCACCAAAGAAACTACCTTTAAGTGAGAAGCGAAGATAAGAAAATAGGACCGTACCCGAGCGCTCGGTTCATTTCGGCACTCACGGGAACCGAACCCGAACGTTCGGTTCATTTCGCTTCCAACTTTTAGTTTTGAGAAGTAGTTTTTGGTACTGACTCCGATTCCATCATACCTAGCCCTTGTAGAATTTTATTAAAACTTGCTTCAGGAAGAGCTTTGGTGAAGATGTCAGCCAGTTGATCAGTAGTTCGAGCAAAATGAATCTCTACATTTTCGTCTTCTACGTGATCTTTAATGAAGTGATACCTCAATGCAATATGTTTGGTTTTGGAATGTTGCACCGGGTTATGACAGATCCTAATTGCACTTTCTGAGTCACAATATAGTGGGATCTTTTTCATGTTGAGTCCGTAATCCCTGAGTTGACTTTGGATCCAAATCGCTTGAGATGTGCTAGAAGCGGCTGCAATATATTCTGCTTCGGCTGTAGACAGTGAAACACATGTTTGTTTCTTAGATTTCCAGCTTACCAACTTCCCGTCGAGGAATTAACATCCTCCTGTGGTGCTTTTCATGTCGAAACCACATCCTTCAAGGTCTGCATCTGAGTAGGCTTGAACAAAGAACCCTGAGTTTGAGGGATACCAGAGACCGAGAGAGGTGGTTCGCTTCAGATATCGGAGTATGTTTTTCACTGCTAGCATGCGTGGTTCACGAGGATTCTCCTGAAACCTAGCATGATAACACACAGAAAACATTATATCGGGACTGCTAGATGTGAGGTACATCAGGGATCCAATCATTTGTCGATATAGCGTTATATCAACTGCCGGTTTTTCCAAGGAAGGTGTGATTTTGGTACCGAACGCCATTGGAACTTTGACCTTTGAATATCCCATCATCCCGAATTTAGCAAGAAGAGTCTTGGTATATGCTTCCTGGTTGATAAAGATGCCTTCGGGTCCCTGTCTAATGTTTAAACCAAGGAAAGTTAATCGAATCCATTGAGCTCATTTCAAATTTCGTCTCCATCAGCTTTCTGAATTCAGTTGTTAAGCTAGGATTCATTGAGACAAAGATGATATCATCGACAAAGATTTGAACTATCATAAGGTGGTTACCTTCCTTCTTTCGAAAGAAGGCTGGGTCAACCGATCCTTGTTTGAATTTAGACATCTTTAAGAACTTAGTTAGTGTTTGATACCATGCCCTAGGCGCTTGTTTCAGACCATAAACTGCCTTGTCTAGAATGTAACAGTGATTTGGATGCTTTTCATTCACAAAACCTGGAGGTTTCTCCACGTAAACCGTTTCTTCAAGTTCTCCATTCAGAAAGGCGCATTTCACATCCATTTGGTAGACCTCGAAGTTCTTGTGTGCAGCGTAGGCGAGAAATATTCGAACAAATTCCAGCCTTGCTACCGGAGCAAATGTTTCTTCGTAATCAATTCCTTCTTCCTGGCAATATCCTTTCACCACAAGACGAGCTTTATTTCGAATAACATTACCCTCCTTATCCATTTTGTTTCTGAATACCCATTTGAGACCAACGACTGAGGCATCTTTAGGTGTTGGAATGAGGCGCCATACCTTGTTTCTTTCAAATTCATTGAGTTCATCTTGCATAGCCTGAACCCAATCAGAAT
This sequence comes from Lactuca sativa, assembly GCF_002870075.4. Lineage (NCBI taxonomy): Eukaryota > Viridiplantae > Streptophyta > Magnoliopsida > Asterales > Asteraceae > Lactuca > Lactuca sativa. The sequence goes on along the minus strand of NC_056625.2, from coordinate 99,833,442 downwards.
GGTCAAGAGCAGAATTGACGGTCTTCGGCTCAACTTTGGATACGAAGGAATTATACATGCAGAACTCTACTTTGGAAAATAGGGAGGTTTGCTTTGCATTCACTTGGGATCGGGTCAGGACCTCTTCAGATACATTACCCACTATCTGAGATACATGATGATCTCTGGTCCATTAAATGAGGGGAGGATAGTTTGGATAATAGGATGGATCCAATTCGGCGTTGACCATTTCTTCCAATTCAGATTGACTATCGTCATCATAGAACATATCAGAATTCTCCCCCTCGACTGATGATGAATCATTTGGATTTTCAGGTTGGTTCAGACCTTCGGGTGCAACAGAACTCTCAGGTGTAGCCGGACTGTCGGGTGCTACTGGACATTCGGGTGTAGCAGGGCTTTCGGGTGCTACAGGACTTTCGGGTGTAGCTGGGCTTTCGGGTGCTACAGGAATGGAATTCTCCCCCTGAAAGTGTGAGTTCGGTTGATTTGAAGAAAATAGATTCTCCCCCTCAACTGAAGTTCCGTGCTGAGGAGGTTCTTTTCGAACTTGTTCTCCTTCTCCAATTTGTTTTGCTGCATCTTCGACAATCTGCTTCAGATGATCGATTTTGTTTTCTGCCGCCTTGGCTTCTGAGAGAGTGGCTTTCTCAGGTTCATCGAACAAGTCTACGAACTGATCAAATAAATTAGCAATCGTGGCTGTGACTTGACCTGTTTGAGAGAAAATCTCTCCAATTGCTTCTTCAATAGTCTTTAGCTTCTTGACGTAGCTTTCATCGAAAGTCACGCAATAGGTTTCTTCAATCTTTCTAGAACGCTTATTTAAAACCCGGTATGCTTTTGAAGTAATAGAATATCCCAGAAAAATTCCTTCGTCAGCTTTAACATCCAATTTGTTACGATGTTCTTTGGAGTTGAAGATGAAGCACCTTGAACCAAACACATGGAAGAATTTTACATTCGGCTTCCTATTATTAATGATCTCATAGGGAGTGAGAGAGAAACGCTTGATGAGATAAGACCTGTTCTGCGTAAAACAAGCTGCAGCAATAGCATCAGCCCAGAAATATAAAGGAAGAAAAGCAAAACTTAGCATAGTTCGGGCCGCCTCACACAAGGATCGGTTTCGCCTTTCGACAATACCATTTTGTTGAGGAGTGTAAGGGGCTGAGAAGTTATGACTGGTTCCTTTTTCTGCTAAGAAGTCTTCGAATTCTTTGTTCTTGAATTCCAGTCCATTGTCGCTCCTAATGTTTCGAACGACTTTTCTCAGTTGCACTTCAACCGGCTTGATAAACATCTTTAGCTTAGAAGTGGCCTCAGATTTGTGCTTCAAAAGAATACCCATGTAAAACGTGAGAAATCATCAACAACAACAAGAATGTACTTGCTACCGCCAATGCTCTCGATTGATGATGGACCACACAAGTCGATGTGAAGCAACTCAAGTGGTTCAACAACTTTTGTGTTTATAATTGATCGGTGACTTTGACAACTTTGTTTCCCCATTTCGGATGCAGCACATAAGTGTTCTCGATCAAACTTGAGCAATGGAAGACCCAGAACATGATCTCCGGTGACAAGATTGTTGATGTCTTTGAAGTTGAGATGAGAGAGCCTTCGGTGCCACAACCAGCTTTCGTCAGAAGGAGCTTTTGACAAAAGACATATGGATGGATTTCCTTTGATTGGTCTGAGATTCAGAGGAAACATTTCGCCTTTTCGATCTGATTTGAGAATGACCTTGTTGGATTCCTTCTCTATAATTTCTGAGCCTTCGTCGTCGAATGAAACTTTGAGACCAGTACCTCCAACCAGTTGAGATACACTGATGAGGTTATGCTGCAATCCTTTTACGTATGCCACCTTTCTTATTGTGAAGTCTCCATTGGTTATCATCCCATAACCCTTTATTGTTCCATAGGAGTTGTTACCAAACTTAGCATTGCCACCATTTTGAAGCGATCGAAACTCCCTTAGCTCTTCCTTCCTTCCTGTCATGTGACGTGAGCAGCCACTGTCAATATACAATTCTTCGTCAAACTGCTCGTCACTAATAACCTGCAAAAATTAAGCAGATTTAGGAACCCAAAGTTTCTTGGGTTCATGTGAGCATTTCACAGGAACAGGAATAGTAAGAGAAACATCAACAAGATATGTGCGTTTTACTAAGGTTGTTTCATCTTTTCTTTTAATAGTAAACACTTTGATTTTGTTAGAATTAGCTACAGGTGTTTTGGATTCAAATTTTGGTGTTTGAGCACTAGACTGCTTTCGGTCCTCCTTGACTAAGGAAATCTTCATTTTTCCTTTCAAGTTCGTTGATGATCTTGAATTTTGTGTAGAGACTGAATTGGGTTTAGAAGAGGGTGTAGAATGAGAAGAATTAGAGAAATGACCCTTTCGTTTATGGTCGTTAGAGGGACCAAACCTGGACCTTCGGTAGCTGCTCGATGATGAGCCGAAGTTGGATTTTTGGTTGTTGTTGGCTGGTGGTCTGAAACTTGGTCTTTTATTATAAAATCTTGATGGACTGAAATCAGGTCTTTGCCTGTTATTACTTGGCGGACCGAAACTAGCTTTTCGGTTGCTGCTGCTTTCGGGACCGAACCTATCCTTTTGGTTATGTGCTTCGTGTGGCCCGAAAGTCTTTCTCTCTGACTTAGAATCTTTATCATGGTAAGAGTAATGAGGATTTTGAGAGCGCCAAAACTGCTTTCGCTCTGATAGATTTTTCTTGTATCTAAGATTTCTCTATTGCTTTTGATTTTTTGACCTGTTTTCGGTTGTCTGTGGATATTGGCTTTTTGTTTCAGCTTCTTGGCAGCCGGTTCACTTTTCATAGGTGAGGATTCTCTTGTGGAGGTGACTTCTTCTACAGGAATTTCTTTTGTGCCACTTGTACTTGGTACGTCGAAGTTGGTAGGCTCATTCAGCGGCTCAGGGACATATCCACCTTTGGTCTTCCAGGATGTTCGCTCCGACAGACCAACCGTTTCGTCTGCATTGTCTATGGGAGCTGACCAGAAAAACTCATCACAACCATCTGCATTGTCTTCGTTCACTATGGCAATGAGTTCGGCTTGGAACACCGTCTTTTCCTTGGATTTCAGAATTCCCACACTCTTCTCTTGGAACACCGTCTTTTCCTGGGATTTCAGAATTCCCACTAGTTTCGCCAGTGAATAAGATTTAAACTGTTCATGTGCTTTAACCGTTGATACGACCGCCTGCCACTCAGATTTTAGACCATTTAAAAAGGTAACCTTCTGTTCGATCAGCTTTCTTTCAATGTCATGTTTGATCATCTTACTAAGAAGATGATTAAACCGATCGAATGTTTGTGTAACTAACTCCTCTGGCTTTTGCTTGAACTCTCCAAATTCAGAGAGAAGTAAGGTCTGAATTGAGTGCTCCAGATCTTCATCTGTAGAGTACAACTCTCGCAGCCGATCCCAGATTTCTTTAGCAGTACTACAGGAACTAACCAATCTAAACGTGTCAGATTAAAGAGCGAATCGAATCAGTCTCAATGCTTTGATGTTGCACTGAAACTTCTCCTTTTCGTCCTGAGCAACATCTTTCACATCTTTTAACAAATCATTATACTCCTTTTGAGTTTTAATAACTCTGGATGTTCCTGAATGAGCAAATGGTCCAGACACAATAGCTTCCCATATCAAATACCCATTATCTTCAGATCCAATGACATAGTCTTCAAAGTGATGCGTCCAAACCTCGTAATCTTGAGTGTAGAGAATTGGAATCTTGGTTGTAGATCCTATTCTGTTTGAGATGTTGATAGGATTGGATTGAGAATCGTCCATGCTTGATCTTTTAACCTGTTGTAAGATCAGACTTGTAATACTTAATATTAGGGCAAGATGAATAATTACTGAGATTCGTCAATTACGGACTGACGGCTCAATAAATATTAGTAAATGCGGAATTAACCCTAATCACTTCTTTCACAGAATAGATGTGTATGAATTACACAACCTCTTGCTCTGATACCAATTGATGAGCTTAAGAAACTCTATGATCGTTTACATCTTATAACAGATAGATCACGAAAGAGAAAAACAACAATATAAAACACAAGAATGAATCTGAATATGTCGAATGATTCAATTGATTCAATCCTTAGCAGAGCTCGATCAAGAACTTCCGCTGTAGAGGATATTAGGGTTACAAAAGATAAAGATCAAAATACTTGACAAAATAATTTCCAAAAATCTCTCTCCTACTAGGATGCATGCAAGCACCTATAAATACAAAACCCTGTAAAATAACTCACGGATGGACAGGCCCATACCGAAGACTAAATTGACTAAATAGCGAGCCCAAGACGCAACACCTTCTGGACCTAACAAAGATAATTAAACAACTATCAAAGGACGATCCAAAGCTCGCTGAGGATTGGTTGCTTGTGAGTAGTTGGAAGTATGGTATTGGATGGACCATATCGACATTATAATGAATAGATAAGATTCTATTAAGAATGAGTTGTCATATGGCAAATATGGAAATGTTTCCATATTGGGAGCTGATTATTAAGAATCTATGTCTAGATTAGAAACTTTTATGCAAGAAGGATGTTCAAAGGAATGTACTTTGAGTGAGAGACATCATATCTATAGAATTGTTTCTGATAGAGATTGGCCAAGTCTTAATGATTTTGAGCTATGACTTTACGAAAGGATCATTGCATAAAATGTTAGAATCTAGCATATTCTATAAGTGGCAAGAATTTGATATTCTTACACTTGTGATAAGGATTCAAAGTTGTGAAATGAGTATGATTGGAAATGTGTTCATTTGATATGTTTCACAAAGTAAGGACCATAAGTAAACATTGTGTGCATGCTGAGAGCATGCGACAAGTGTAGTAATAATTCAAGTAAGAAGTTGATTACCCGAAACAACAAATAATGAGTAATCAATATGGTG